>NC_091498.1:7792422-8111335 GCF_947461875.1 Haliaeetus albicilla
CACAATTCACCGCTGACGCAGCCGGGCTGTTCCCCCTGATTTATCGGCTCCGGCAGATGATGCGCTGCCACAGGGGCCAGCGACGAGCCCAGGCAAGCGGCGAAACACCACGAAACGTGGACGGCAGGTCTCAGCTCCCCTCAGGTCCCCTCCAAACCCCAAACCTCAGCGCTTCTGCCGAAAGCAGCTACATCCAAGGGGAGGGAAATGCTGAACCACGGCAGCGGAAAGGAGGAGCAGCGAAGCACCTGCAGCTGGCAGTCCCGGCCATGCAACGGCTGAGGACAAAAGACATCTCAGCCACGCAGGGAGTTCCTGGCCGTCTGGCAAACTGCTGATGCCATGAACCAGGGCGAGAGGGCATTTGGGGACAGGGGGACGGACACACTGCTCCTGGTCGGGAACGCCCTGGGGCTTTGTTCCCGCAGGCTCCCAGCGGCTGGGCTCCTAAGGGAGGCTGATGGGGGGGCAAAGGATTAATTACAGCTATTACACGTCCAAACCTGACATGCTGCAGAGTGTTTCTACTCCACTTTTGCTTCAGATGGTTTGGGCGAAGGGTCAGGGAGCGGGTGCCAGGCTTGTCGCCATGCTCCCCAGCTTGGCACCACTTGGGTCCCCTGCTGCCAGTGACATCCCATCTCAGGCTAGCAAAGCTGCTCCCCAAGGAGTAGAAGGCACCCAAACCCTGCTGGCACTCTGCAATACATTTTAAGGAAAAAAAAAAAAGAGGAGATATATCCCCCACACATGGCTTTTCGGCTCTCCCACTGCCAACGGCCAGAGCCGAGGTGGCTGCACGGTCCTTGCCGTGGACCAACAAGAGGCTCTGGGAGCATTGGGCTCGGTGGCTGGTCCAGCCAGACGGGTGGCCCAGAGACCCAGCCCTCCACTGTGGGGATGCCCAGCGAGCCCAAGGAGGGGGGAACCCACATCCCACCACCCCCGCACTGCCCTGCCATCCCTGCCAGCCTGGCTGCTGGAGGAGACGCCAGCAGTCCCTGGGGCAGCATGGCCACCAGCATATGGAGCCGTGACTGGAAAGCGCTTGGGGACCTCGGAGAGTGAACAGTGACACCACTCACACAGCATTGCAAGGCTTTCCCACTGGATGCCGAGCAGGATCTGGCAGCCTGGCACGCAGTGCCCATCCCCGACACCATCCCCCAGGGACCTCGGCAGCGCCAAGGCTGGGCACGGAGCTGGCACAGCCCCGCGAACGCCCGTCTCCTCCGTACCCCGGGGCTGGCCTCGGCTGCAGCCTCCTCCCAATCCCGCGGGAGAGGAGCCAGACTCCCGGGGAGACACAAAGGCTGCCTCGGGGAGGGCGAGGGTGTCTGGCAGCGCCAGGCTGGCCAACCGCGGGCTGTGGGCAAGGCCATGCGCCTTCCAGGCGGGCACCCGGAGTCCGGCCGGGGGGTACCAGCATGGGGTGGGCAAGCAAAGAGGGGTTTGGGGAGGGGGGGGTTGAACTTTTGAACCAGCAGGCAGGAGATCAGTGCATTACCTTAACACGAGTTAAAAATAACCGTCTCGTCTCTTGAAATGAGCCTGTCTGCAATTACAGCTTGGCATGTCTGCTCCGGAGCGTCCCCGGGCTGGCACCGCGCCAGGTGGCAGGCAGCTCCGAACAACCCTCGCCTTTCTTCTCTTTCTTGGGGTTGGCTTTTTTTCTTTGTTTTTTTGCTTTTTGGTTTTGTTTTTTTTCCCTTCCCAGCAAATCAAAGGTGGCTGCTCCGCGCCCCGGCTCAGGCTCCCACCCCCCCTCAAGCCACAGCCACCTCTTCAAAAGCACCCAGCCCCTGCGGTACCCACCACCCCACAGCAAGGCCATAGTGTGCCCCCGGTCCCCAAGGACAGGGGGACACTGCCACCAGCCCACGTCCCCGGGAGGGCCATGCAGCGGCACGAGCCAGCCCAAAGCATGTTCAAGGGTCCTTCCCTGCGCTGCCCTTGCACACCCGACACTGCAACGTGCGGGTGCGAGCGCACGTGGGAGCGCACGTGGCGAGCCCAGCACACGTGTGTCGCGTGTGCACGCGCCGGGCCCAGAATGCACACGCACAAGTGTGCGAGGGAACACGTGCAAATTCAGACGCGCGTGCACAGGCAGTGGATGCCCTGCGGCATGGCTGCCTGCAGCTCCCTGTGCTCTGCCCAGCCCCGTGGGCAGGCGCAGGCAAGGGTTTGCCCGCACCAGGGTGTCTGGGTGGCAGAGCCATCCCTTCACACGCCCCCACTGCCAGCACCCAGGGCTGTGTGGGAAACCTCCTCGGCCCACAGGCCCCAGGGGAGCAGTGAGCTGACCTGCATTGCTGCTGCATTGCTGCTGCATCCCTGCCTCGGTGGGTACAAAGTGCCATCAATCCTGGCACCCACGCCCAGAGGGCCAGCCGGCAGCAAAGCCCAGGAGCCTCCCCACTGCTGAGCCCCGGCACAGCGCACAGCCCCAATGGGCACAGCTGGGTGCATGGGGTGGCATGGGGGTGCTGGGGAGGGGGAGTATGAGCCCCCTCCTGAAAAAGTAGGCATCAGTCACATGGACTCCAACATCACCCCATCCTGCTGCTAACCCCCCTGGGGCAGCCCCCCGCTGCTGCCCCCCACCCCACAGGACAGCAGCGGTCCCAGCAGGGCTGCACACCCCATGGCTGACCCATAGCAGGCGACACCTCAGGATACTCTGGGATGCTGGAGCATCCCCGCTGGGAGGGAAGGGACCAGCCTGCTTTGGGGGTCCCTGCACTCCCTCCCAGTGCCGGCTGCTTCCTCCTCCCCGCGGCGGGTGAAAGCAAGCTTTGTGCCCGGGCTTTCAGTTCTCCTGGCTGGCGCCCAGCCAAGGCACCACATAATAATGAACAGATGCTGTCCAAAATGAGCTTCAGCGGCAGACAGGCGAGCCTCTCCGCGTGTCCTTCCGTAACCCAAAGTGCCTTTCACCTCAGCACTAATCAGGCACCTTCAGCAGGAGAGAGGAGCCTACGGGAAGCGTAGGGCTAATTAAAAGTAATGCAATTGGGGAGCGGCGAGCCCACCACCAGTGGGTGCAGGAGGGCAGGGGGGAAGGAAGCTGCCTCCCCGCAGGCGGGGCAGAGGTGCAGTGGGGTGGCAGGGCAAGCGGGAGACCCCATACGCAGCTCCAGAGCATTCCCACGGGAGACCCAAGGGCATGGCAGCAGCGGGGCTTGGGGTGGACCCCAGGGATGGAGGGAACAGCCTGGGGCTGGGGGTCTGACCCTGCTGTGGCAGTGGGGAGGGGAGATTCATCTCCTTCCTGCGAGCTCCCTCCGTGAGGACACGGTGGTGACAGGTGTCCAACCCCACTCCCTAAGCCCAGGGGACCTCCTGCTGCCGGCAGCATCCCGGTGAGGATCCCACCGGGATGGGAAGCCAGGCCAAGGAGCTCCAGCTCGCTCCTGCATCACACCTGGCCTGACCCGCTGGGGGCGCGGCCTCCCTGCAAAATATTTACGAGGGTTTTTAAGTACAAAGCCAAACACCAGGAAATTCATTTCCCAGCCCGGGATGCTGGTCCTCCCATCAGAGCACCAGGCAAGCGGGAGGGGACGGATGCGCACAGGGACCTGCATGTGGGGACTGACGGAGATAATGCCGGGCTGCAAGCGCTCTTCTAGTCCACAGGATCTTAACTGTAGTTTATATTCCAGTGGTTATTAAAAATAAAGGGAGGGAGTGTGGGGGGAAAGCTAAGAGCAGAGCAAGCTGTTCATTTGGAGCCTTTCCCTTGGGTTTAATAAAGCCCCACTCACTGCTGTAGTATCATTTTTATGCTATCATAAAGCCGGACCATTTAGCAGGTTTGTGTTACTTCAGCAGTTAGCGCTGCATGAAAAGCGATTCCAGAAGGGGGGGGGGGGGGGGGGGAGAAATCAGAAGGAAGATGAAAACCTCCAAAAAGGAGAGAGAAAAATGAGGTGGGAAGGAGGAGAGGAGTGCAGGGGATTCCTCACAGCCACGCCGCCAGCAGCACCGGAGCAGCTCGGGGGGAAGGGAGCGGGCTCCCCCATCTCTGTGTGAAGTCGGGGACAGGCGAGGAGTCCCCCGCTCCAGCCCTGGGACGCTGAAGGGTCGGGTACCCCAGCCCAGCATCCCAGGGGACCCACCTGTGCTGTGGGAAAAGGCTAGGGGATCCCCTCACATCGGGGGGACCCCAGGGGCACTGCACCTGTGGGGACCAGAGAGCCAGGGCGGCTTATCCAGGGGCTCTTTGGGGGGGAAGCAGAGGGGTTTCCCCGAGGTGAAGGAACCTTGGCAGTTCCTCCCGGCCCTGCTCGGCCCCCGGGACAGCCGGGCAGCTCTCCGGGGAGCATCGGGCTTTCCGTGCTGCTGGAAAAATCTCCATATATGGAGAGGACAGGGATACGTGAGCCGAGCCGAGCCGCGCCAAACCTCCCAAACGGGAGCCCGGAGTGGGCAGCCCCCCCGCGCTCAGCCCAGTGCCCTGGGGCCGTGCCCTCCGCCGAGCCCCCCCGGGGCAGGTGACACGCTGCTAATCCCAGTGCAAATGGGAGCCAGCCTGCTGTGCACCCCTAGAGCCGTGTCACCCCCAGAGCCATGTCACCCCATCCTCCCCATAACTCCCCCCTTTGCCACCCCCCCATGGCACCACCCGCTCCCTCCCTGGCACCCAGGCTGCCCTCTGCAAGGGGAAAGTCGTCCCCATGAGTCCCAGGCGCTGGGTTCGAGCCTCTCCAGCCGCACCGGGCAGCGTTCCAGGCAGATGCACTCACCCCCATCCAAGAGGGGAAGGGTAGGGGCTGGGGCAGGGGTGGCATCAGTGACAGAGCAGGTAAAGCCAGGAGCAGCTCCCCTGAAGGATGCTCTTACCGTGCCCCACGGGGCTGTAACTCAGGGGTCTCCATGCCCAGTGGGGAGGAGAAGCACCCCACTACACCCCAAACCCTTCGGCAGCAAGGGGCACTCAGACCACGCTCCCACTCAAACACCCTTTCCACCCCTTTCTCTCCCTAATTCATTTCCATCCTGCCCTGCAGGGGAAGGTGGCATTTGGTGGGGCATCTCTGCATGGCAGCCCCCGGCCCCGAGCACACACTGCTCCCAGCTCCCGTGGGCCAGCAGGACACGGCAGCCCCAGTCCCCCATGGCAGGAGCAGCCACCGTGCTACCAACCCAGCAATATAAAGGAGGAGGTGGAGGGGAGGGCTGGGAAATTAAGGTTTTCAGCACTGTCAGAGCCGCATCAAACAGGCATCCACCAGCTGATTGCTTGATTGTTATATTTTGGATGTCAAACCAGAGCAAGCAGAAACCTTTAAAATGCATCAGTGCCGCTGCCTTTTTGACGGAGGGTGTTGGTTTCCCATTAACAAGTGGAAAGCGTGAGCTGGAGCAGAAAACTTCAAGCGCTTTGGAATTGATAAAATAACAACTCCCTAATTAAGCAGAACTGTCAGTCAACGGGCGCCTGCTGCCCTGCATTGGGAAGCAGCAGCAGCAGCTCCCGGTGCACGAGCCCAACGTGCCAGCCCAGCCCGCTGCAGCATGGGGAGCATGGGGTGCACATCCCAGAGGGGCACTGGCCAGAGCGTTCCCCTCTCCCTGTTAGACAGGCCTGGGTCCTGGTCCCGACACTGAGCACGGCCAAGGTGTTTAGATAGTGTGCCTCTGGTTACCTTGCCATAAAACCATGCAATGCAACCCGCAACTTGGCAGGGAAGGAGAGGCCTGAGCCCAAAACGCACCACGTGCCAGCATCCTTCCCCTCCGAGAGACAACAGACCAGCCTGGGAGAACATATCCCCGACAGACACATCAGACACTACGGCCAGGCGTGGGTGCAGCATCCGCACAGCCGGCTGGATGCGGGAAGGGCTCCTGCTGGGAAAGCCCCTCCAGTGCCGGAGCAGGGCAGGGGGGGTTGGAGAAGTCCTGCCAGACCACCAGCAGTGCAGCCAGCACCCCATGGGGATGCCGTGCCCTCGGCTGGGCCCCCAGACCTCTGCCATCCTGCTCCTCCCGGCACGGGGAGGCTGTGAAGGAGCTAATTAAAGGAGCAGCCCGTTACCCGAGACCCCCCTCTGACACCGCTGTGCTGGGTAATGAAACTCTTTAAATCCGCCATGCTTCTCCCAGGCCTGGGGCAGGAAGGACGTGGCATCTCCAGGGGCTCTTTAATAAGCCGCCAGCAGCTCGTTACCACAAAATTGACTGCCCAGCGCTCTGGGTGCTCCCTCAGCACCAGGAGCTGCCAGCCTGACCCGGGGAGGGATGTGCTGGGGGGGGCACCCAGGGGGTCGGGGGCAAAGGACAGCCAGGAGGGACATGGGGCTGTGAGGAAGGTGTTTAACCCCTGACATGCTGGTGTCCGACAAGAATGCCAGGCAAAGGGGGTCTCTGCATACTGCTTCTGACCCCAGGCTCTTGCCAGCCCTCGCACTGCCAGCCCCAGCTGGGGATCGGGCACCTCCAGCATCAGGACAGGCCCCAGGGTACCCTGTGCTGTCCGTCCCGGTGTGCACACAGGTCAGGCAGGGCGTTTTGCTGGGCAGCCCTCGGCCCTCCTGTCTGCCCTGTGACCGGCCCAGCGCTGGGGTGGGAGGTTTAAGCCACAGTGCCAACGCAAGGGCAAAGGGGGCTGCCAGGAGGGAGCAGGCAGCAGCGGTGCAGCCCGGGCAGCAGAACCGCCTGCCCGCAGCCCAGGGGAAGACAGGCAGAGCCATGGCGGAGCCGCTCCGACCCGGAGGTGGGCCAGGAAGGTGGAGAGCATCCCATCCCGGGGTGCAGCCAGGCAAGCCCACTCGATCAGGCGGCCCCTGCAAATGCCCCTGCAAATGCCCCTTCGTGCCCAACAGCAGCTGGACCCTGAGTCTGTCCTCCCCCCTTGCACATCATGCACCATGAAGCCTCTGGGGACGCAGCCCCCTTGAGAAAGTCACCAAACCCCACGTCGGGTGATGGGGCTCTGCTGGTAGCACCCCGAGCAGTGCTGGTATGGGGACACAGGCCAGGCACCATTCCTACCCCAAGGGACAAGGGACACCATGGAGGACGTAGGGGGCAAGGGACAGGGCTGAACAACCCGCGTTGCTCCCACACGCTCCCTGATGGAGGCTATGCTGGGAGAAGGTCTTGGCCCTCCCGTGGCTCTGGGACACATCAGGGGACACCCTGGGTGACAGTTGACATGGGGAAAGGCCACTTCTGCTTTCCCAGGAGGATACCCTCGAGGGTCACCTCTGCCAGGACTGATGCGGGCAGTCAACGCTGCTGTCACAGCCTGCCCTCACCCAGGGGCCAAAAGCTGGTGCCGGTGTAGGCGGGAAGGGAAGCCTGTGCCACCTTGCACACCTGCACAGACACACCCGCACGTTGCCACTGTCCCTGTGCAAGCCCTGGCACGCCCAGAGAGGACATGGGTCACTCCTCCATCCCGTGCAAGCCATGGGTGGATCAAACCCCAGCACTCCCCTGTGACAAGGACCGCTGCTAGCCCCGCCATCCCCAGCTTGGGTTCTTCCCACGCGGGGAGGGCTTTGCTCAATGGCTTTGGCTCGCGTGCCAGCACCGGGGGATACGAGCATCCCCCTTCCCTGCTCCTGCCTGGCTGCAGCTGGGCACACAAACTTGTTCATGGCTCCATCCCCTCGCCCTCACTGCCCTGGGCTGCCCTTCAGGGACACCCGGGTTGGTGGGGTCCCCAAGCATCCCACAGCCCAGTGACAGGCTTGGCTGCCTGGGAATCCCTTCGCTTCTCATCCCAGCTCTGCCGGGCACCGGGCCAGAGCCCTGCCAAACCTCCCCGACATGTCCCCAGACCCCGTCAGTGCGTGGCCCCCACTGTCCCCAATGGGTGCAAGCCTTGGGGAGACCATTCTCCCCCAGCACGCACCCAGGGCCATGCAGGTCTTGCCCCAGGTGGGGGTTTGAAAGGCCCCCACACAGCCACCACCTTCTGCCACCTCCACAGCCCCGACACCCTCCCCTGGTGAATCCTCACATGGGGGGGGGGGCGGCGACGACACTGGCAGCCCCCTGCCCACCCGTCACGAGTGGGGCAAGGCAGAGAGGATGCCCAGGCTCCCCGCAACGCCAGGTCCCACGGCACGGCCACAACTGCCACAGACAGAGTCCGGCCTCCCTGCCCCAAAAGAGCCCTATTTGCAACCAAGAAGGACCCCCCCCAAGGCAGGCCAGGTCCGGCCGCCTCCGACGGAGCCAGGGCACACCGTGCCAGGACTGCAGGCTGGTATTAAAGCCCCCGAAGCCTTGTTACACACTAATCACACTGGAGGTGACAGGGCTTAGGGGAGGGCTTAAGAGAAACCGTCTCCTTTTTACTGACACCATCTGGACACAGGCGATCTCCTCCCCCTTCCCAGCTTGGAGCCGGGCAAGCATCAACCGGAGGGGCCAGCGTGACCCTCCCCAGGACCCGGCACCCTCCATGCCCTCGCCCGGTGCCGGAATGGTCAGTGCAATACATCCCCAGCTCGCACCGAGCAAGAGGGGGATTACTGCCCACACCAGGGATTTCTAAAAAGCCCACGGTGCCAGCCGGGGAGCAAAGCCAGGGAAAGCCAGCGTGGAGCCGTGGGGGCCGTGTGCTGCCTGCGTGGCCCCCCGGGAGGGGGACAAGGCCCTGGGGAAGGTGGGGGCTGAGACAGGAGAGACACACTGGGTAAAAGCCGGCCCGGAGACACCTGTTTGGGGACAGCCCTCCCTCCAGCTGTCCTCCTGGGCACGCCACTGGCACTCAGGGACCTGGCAGGGCTGGGGTGCCCGCAGGCAGGGACAGGCAGAGCCGTGGCAGCGGGATTGTCACTCACCATAGCCCGGTGCTCGCACACCAGCAGGAGAGCCTGCCGTGACCACCCTGCCCGCTGCCATCCCCCTCTCCCCGACCTCCCCGGGGAGGATGGCGGCCCGGTGCTCCGGCTCAACCCGAGGCCAGTGGGTGAACCTGGGACAAGCTCAGCCTGGTTCCAACGCGCAACACCACGAGGCACGGGCTCTCCCCAAAACTTGACCGAGCCCTTATCCACCCCAACCATGAGGAAAGCGGGGATCCCCCAAACCCCCCCAAGCCAGGGGCAAGCTCTGGCTGCCCCGGGGAAAGCACCCAAGCTCCGCTGCACCTTGGGCAGCGGGGGGATGGGGGGGGAAGTTGCGCTGAGGTTCGGGTCGGGGGGGGGGGTCAGGTACCTTCCAGCCGGCAGAGCTGTTGCTGTCTCCTTTATCCTTAAAGTAGGGGACGTATCGCACCATCCAGTCGTAGATCTGCGAGAGGGTGAGGCGCTTCTCCGGCGAGCTCTCGATGGCTTTGGTGATGAGGTCGGCGTAGGAGAGGTTGCCCCAGGCGTTCCTCCGGGAGGTCTTGGCCTTGCGGAGCTGCCCGACGTCCGCGCCGGGGGGCGGCAGGGAGGCGGCGGCGGCGGTTCTGCGCTCCGCCGGGGCCGCCGCGTTCTCGGCTCCCTCCCCGCCGCCGGCCGCCAGCGCCGGGGGTCCTCCCGCCGCGCCCCCATCCTCCTCCTCCGCCGCGAAGTCGGGGTGGGGGAGAGGCCAAGTGCAGGACCGGGGCCGGCTCTGCGGCTCGAAATCCGGGTCGATCTCCACCTGATGCGCCTGGAGCTTTTCTTCCATGGTCCCCTCCCCGCGGCTCCCGCCCCCCCCCCCCCCCCAACAACTCCCTCCCCGGAGTTACAGTCGGTTTCCACCCAAAAAAAAAAAAAAAAAAGAAAAAAAACCACCAAAAACACACACAAAAAAAAAAACAAACCCAAAAAACACGAGAGGGAGAGGAGTGCGAAGAAGGGCTCCAAGCTCGGATGGAGGGGGAGAGGGGAAGGAGCAGCCGCTCCGTGCGCCCGGCTCCTGGAGGGCGCAGGCGGCGGGGGTGCAGCCCCAAGTCCGGCGGAGCTTTAGGAGGCGGCTCTGCCCGGCTCCGCGCCGGGAAACGGGAGGCTAACGGGAGAGACGAGCCGGGGGGGATGCTGCATATTCATCGGTCGCCTCTCCAGCCCCGGGCGAGACGGGGGGGTTGGTTTTTTGGTTTGGTTTTGGTTTTTTTTTTTTTGTTGATGTTGTTGTTGTTGGTTTTGGTTTTTTGTTTTGTTTATTTTTACCAGCCGCGGAGCTCCGGAGTCGTTCCCGGCACGATAGCCAGCGGGGCGGCTGCGGGCGGGCAGGGCGCGGGGGCTGCCGCATCCATCGGCGGAGGCTGCACCGGGCTGGCGGCGCGGTTCAGGCAGCAACAGATGAACCGGAGCGACCGGCGGCGGGCGGCATCCTCGGCCGGGGACCGGCGTACTCCGGAGCCGGGCGGCGGGGCACCTGGGCGGGGAGAAGCGGGATGGAGGTGGGGGGTGGGGGGGAAGCTTTTGGCACGGCGGGCGCGCAGCCTCCCCCCGGGCGGCCCGGCGCTAAGTCCGGCGGCGCGGCGGAGCCATGCTGGCGGGCGGCACGCACCTGACAGCGCCGGGCGAGGGCGGCGGCGGCGGCGGGCGGGCGGGCGGCGGGCGGCTCCCCGCCCCTACGCCCCCCCGCTCCGTTTCAGCGGCCGCGCACCTGCCCGCCGCCGCCGCCGCCGCCGCGCTGCCGCCACGGCGCGGGCGGGCCACATGCTGGGGCGGCCGCCGTTCGTTCGTTCGTTCCTTCCTTCCTTCCTCCCTCCGTTCCTTCGTTCGTTCGTCCGTCCGTTCTCTCCCTCCTTCCCTCCCTCCGCCGTGCCCGTCCCCGAATGCGGGCGCCGCCGTGACACAGGGGGAGGGCCCGGAGGGGCGGGAGGAGGGCGGGGGAGGGGAGTGCCCCAGCGCCGCACGGGGCAGCGGCGGGGCGGGACGGAGCGGAGCGGAGAGCCCCGGCACCGCGCTCCCCCGCTCCGCCCCCAGCCCGCCCCGGCCCGCCGACCCCCGGCAGCGGCGGCGGCCCCACGTGCGCCCCGGGCGCCCCCCATTGTTGCCCCGAGCCGCCGCCGCCGCCTCATTGGCGGGAGGCGCCCGGCGGACACGCCCCCCCCGCCCGCCTATTGGCGCGGCGCCGGCGGGACGCTCCGCGGAGGGATCGGGGGGGGAGTTGGAGGTTGGGGGGGTGGGGGGGTGGGGGGGGAATCGGACCCTCCCCGCGGGTGACGTCAGGGGTGTCGGCTGCATCCGCGCGTCACCCCGGGCAACGCCGGCGCCGCGGCCGGGCGGCGGGACACGCCCCTTTACTACGGGTCACGCCCCCTCGCCCACCAAGGCCACGCCCCTGCCGGCGCGGTCGGGGGAGACCCCCTCAAGCGGGCCCCGCCCCCAAGCCCCGCCCCTACCTTGGAGAACACGCCCCCTCCGCGCAAGCCCCGCCCCAGGGCCGCAGCCCCGCCCCGCCGCCCGGGGGTAGCTTGGCCTGACAGCCCCGCCCCCTCGCAGCCCCCCGCCCCGCTCCCTGCCCCGTCCCGTCCCCAGCAGCCCGGGCTCTCGGCGGGGCCGGTGACTCCCCGATGAATGTCACCGCAGGGGTATGTGGTGACAATGAGGTCAGACCCACGAAGCCCACCCGGGGCTGGGGCGGCCCCCCCTGCCCCGTGCTGGGCCTGGCAGGGCAGGAGGGCAGCTCGGTGCAGCGGAGCCCGCCTTTCCTCCTGCCCCACAGGCGCTGGGGATGCCGCCCTGCCGGCCTGCACGCACCCCCTGCACCCCGTGGCGAGGCACACCTACCTCCCTCGCACCCGCGAGTGTGCAAACGTCTCCACACGCACGCACGCACGCGTGCCCACTGGGGACGCACACCTGCCCCCGCACCCACTGGGGACAGGGGTGTCTGCAGCAGCTCTGTGTCCCCCCTAACCACAACGGACAGAGGTGTCTCCCCTGCATCCCCCCCCCGCACCGGGATTGCTGCCTGCCGGCCCCACACTGCCTGCTCTGACCGTCCCCACTGCAGACCCATCCCTCCCGCCCGCCATGCCTCGTTGGCCCTAGGGACACTGTCACCGAGCACCCTGGATGGCTCTGGGGCTTTGTCACCCTTGCTGCCACCAGCTGTGTCTGTAACAGTGTCTTTAATGCCACAGTCACATGCGATACTTCCCTGCAGTCCCACTCATTGTCCAAGGGGACGGGCTAAGGTTACCCAAGCAACTATGAAGCTGATGGTTCCAGCCTTGAAGTGCTTGGCCTGACAGCTCTAATAATATAATAAAGTATAATATAATCTAATAAATATAATACAATATACAGGAGGGACTTGACAAGTGCTCTGTTTCACGCAACCTGCAAGCGGTAGCGGTGGCTGCAGAAGCCCCAGCTGTCCCTGGAGGCACATCCCAGCTAGCTGGGGGCTGAGGTATTGCGTTCCCCGACCCCCCACCACGCAGAGGGCGACCTGCTGGCCAAGCCCCACATCTACTGGTTCAGCTGGTTCAGGCAGGCTGAGCCAGGCCGGCACCCGATGTGCCCTGGCCAGCCTGGCTGCGGCTGCATGGGGTGTGTGGTGCTGGAGCAGCCTTGGATGGACCTGACCCCCAAACCCCCCCCCGACCCTACAGATCCCAGGGTGGAGCCAGCCTCTGCATCTCCCTGTGCCTCCCTCCTCCCCAGAACATTTCTCCTGGGATGTATCCCAAATTTCTCTCGCTATGGTTTACACCCACGGTCTCCTTCCCCTACCCTGAGGGCCCGAAGGCAGGATCGTTCCCTCCTCTCTCGGCAGCCTTTAGCCCACTTGGAGCCTGGCAGTGTTTCTTCCCTCAGTCTTGCCTTTATTAGTCAAAACCCTCCCACATTTCTCACCCGCTCTTCCAGCCTTGTTTTTCCAGCCCAGGCTCAGCTCCCCAGTGCCGAGCCGAGCGGGATGGTCCCAGCCTGCACAACCCTTCCTGTGCTGCTGCCATGGGTGCCTCTCCCTGCCCAGTGCTGCTCGGTTTCTCCAGCAGCATTTCTCCTCTGCTGCACTGGGTGCACCTCCTTGCGATTGCCCTGAGCTGCCTCATCCCTTGAGCAACAGCGGTCGGACCTCCCTGCCCATGCTGCCAGGTCACCCCAGTGCTTTATCAATACCTAATGCTGCAGAAACATGCTGGTTTTGCTCACCTGCTGCCTCAGTTTCCTCACCTGTAAAGCAGTATTTAGCCTTGCAGACAAGGATGGCTGCTGGTGGTGAAGGTGACAGGCAGGTGTTGGACGGCTTCATGGCTCCTTGCACCTAAAAGCAACCAAAGCTGCCGGTACTCCCATCCCTGGCTTGCCCAGGGTCTCACCTCTGGCCTCCTCACTCAGCCCCGAGGGTGTGCAGCAGCACTTTCCTGGGTGCACACAGCCCCAGCCAAGGCACTCACAGGTCTGAGGTGCACAAAGGTGGGTGTTCAGCACTCTACCCCGCAGCAGCAGCAGCATGGGGCTGGCTTCCAGCATCACCTTCCCAAGCACCTGGTTAATTATCACTTAACCGCCTGGCACCAGGCAGGAGCATCTTTATTAAGCCAGCTGCATGCTGCCACTGTCCCCGTTAAGCAGCAGGCCTTGCTGCTCATCCATGGCTTTATGGTAAGAGGCAGCCTTGGGAGCAGAGCTGAGGGGCAGTAAGCTGCCACGTCTCTCCCTCACATCCCGGGGTGCCCCCTGGTCCTGGCTGCCCAATCCCAGATGCCAGGCGCCCACCACACTCCATGGCCATGCCTGGGAAAATGAGGGGGGTCTGCAGGGTAAGTGCTGGGATTTCAGAGATTTTTATTAGTCAAAGCCTTACCACATCTCTCACCTGCTCCTCCAGCTCTGTTTTTCCAGGGGCCGGGGTGAGCACCGGAGCAGCAGAGGGTCTGGTAGGGGGGAAAGCAGAGCAGAGTCCGGCTGGATGGTAGCAGCAGCAGGGAAGGGGGTGATGGGGGTGGTTGGGGCTGTGGGGTCTGGGCACATGTCTCTCTCCAACCTCTTTCCCACAGCCAGCACAGCCCTTGCCTGATGCAACTCCCTGCTCTGTCCCTTCCCTGCCAGCTTCCAGCAGCATCTTGGCAAAGGTGTCCCGTGGGGTGTGGTGCTTCCTTCCCCTCTTCCCAGCTGTCTGGGAAGTGGGGCTCCTGTGGCCCCTGGGCTCTAGGACAGGAGCCAGTTTGCTTTTGATGATGATGCCACTCAACACCTTGGTTTATCATGTGAAGGTCTCGCTTCAGGAGAGGGAGGGCAGGGCTGCCTTACACAGATGTGTCCAGCTTCAGTAAGGTGCCAGGCACTTCCATGGTGGGAAGGATGAGGCTGAAATGGAAAATGGGAGCTCAGTGGGGATGGAGCGAGCAGGACCAGCTCTGATACATCCTGCCACACGTGTGAGCTGCTCTTTGCAAGTGAGGGTGGCAGCGAGGGGGGCTGTAGCTGCCCTGTCCCAGCGCTGCCCCCCAGAAAGCACCAGATCTGTGCCCACCATCAGTGGATGGATGCTCTAATGCCTGGCGACTGGTGGGTGCTCTAGTGGCTTGGCTGCTGCAAGTCACCTGCAAAACTCGTCTGAATGGTCTCAGAACGATCTGAACAGGAGGACATCCAGCATGCACCACGCTGAACCCCACAGCATCTGCTCCCCAGGGCAAACCCTCCTTGTGAAGGGGGAATGGGGACTGCAGAGTTTGGGCAGAGCTCGGGGGGATCATACCCACCAACAGGAGGCATGAAAGGAGAGGGGCCAGTTGTGGGATGAAGAGGAGGAGCAAGATGAGGAGGAGGAGAGCTGCCGCTCCAGGCATCCCCTCACCGACTGGATCCAGGCAGGGTGGTGCAGCCTGAGGCCCCGCTCTGCCATCTCCCTTGCAGCTCTTGGCAGAGCCAAGGCTTGCTGTTCTCTCCTGATGCTGGCATCACCTCCTGTCCTACCAGGCCAGCAGGACCTCTATCTTTCTTCCACCTGAATGATTCCTGCAACACCCCAGGCAGACCCCCTCTGCCCTCTTTCACCCCACAGATTTACACCGGAGGGCTGTTCTGAATCCCCCATCTCCTTCACCATCCCTGCTGGGGGGTGCCCAGCAGCTCCAGAGTCCAGAGCAGAGCCCCACAGGTGGTGATGGAGCTGTGGGAGCCACCACAGGAGCAGAGGAGGGACCACACTGGGCACTGCCCCTCTGGAAGGCAGATGGGGATATCTGCCCCCACAAAAAAACACCAGCAGGCTCCAAGGACTGCGTTTGTGACCAATTTGTCTTGCCGCCAAGGAAAAATCCAGCTTCCAACATCACAACTCAGAGTACCGGGCTGCAAGGGCACTCCCCTGGCACTGCGGTCTGGCTGGGTGAGAGGAGAGCGAGCGGCAGCCGGGCAGAGGGGAGCACCTCCCAGGTGCCCATCTCACCCTGCAGCCCATCACCCTCACCTCAGGCCACCCCACCAGCCCCCTGATCCCAATGGGAATCAGCAGACAGGTTTTCCCACAGGTGTCTGCAGAGAGCTGGGAGAGGGAAGTACCAAGAAAATCCCAGCAGCACGCAAGGCGTCTGCTCTGCATTGAGAGGCAAAGCCACACGTGCAGCACGTCCTACGAAATGAAAATTCACCCGAATGCTAATTCGGGCCTTTGAAACGCCACGTGTGACGATCCAGCATCATCTCCTAACAGAGCGCCTGGATGTCGTGGCGCAAAAGGATATCAAGCGGCGCGTATTAAAAAATACTTTCACGGAACATAAAGTGGAAGTTAAGCGAATGAAATGATAAAGTCAAAATGAAATATTTTTACTTTCCTGAAATGAGCTTGGTGTTTTGACATGATCGGAATAAACATTTTGACACTGCTGAAACAAGAAAGTCAAAGTGATTCTGGTAGACTTCTTCCTGGAGAAAATGGCAGCAAAATAGACAAGTTCCCAGGGAAAGATTTGATTTCAATAAAACCCTGTTTTCTGATGGAAAACCATTCCAGACAATGTTTTCCTTCAGCCCTGTTCAGAGAGCAGGTTTCCAAGATAGACCTGAGTCACCCACTTGCCAGGCACCCAAGCCATCTCCTGGAGCTGCAGCAGGGAGGGAAAGCTGCTTCCATCCTGCCTGGGAAAGGGATGCACCTTGGGGTTGGATTCCCCAGTGTCTCATAAGGCCTGATGCTGAACCCTTAGTCCGTGGAAGGGGCGCAGGCAGTCCAACAGCAGCAGGGTTTGTCCCTTGCTTCATGTCCATGTTCATGCTCACATCATGTCAAACAAGTGCATCATAGCGGGACTAAATTTTCATACTTTTATTTGGAGAAATTTCAAGAATGAATGTTTTTAGTTGAAAACCAAAAGTGCTGCATTTTGAAGGGCTGGAGTTTTGCTGAAAAAACAAGCAGACACTTTAGGGATAGTCTTGTGTAACTGATAGCTCCATTTTTTATGTGACGTGGGTTGGGTGGAAAATTTCTGACCAACCTGTGTTGTATGCTATCAGTATTAAATTTTGCTCCAGAACAGCACTTAGGGAAAAATCTGCTCTTTAATAATAGTAATCCTTAATAATAGTTTTCAGTGCTAATTCCATGTGATTAAATATACCTTTGCTTGATAGAAAATGGTGTATGTCATGCAACAAGTTCATGAACCCTCTAATCTCACCTCCTGGCATAGCTACCACGGCCAAACATGAAGGCAGTAAAACTCTCCAGCCCAACACACTATTCCCCGTCTCCAAACCAAAAAGTTTCATCAGCTTTTCTGGGCACAGCATCACCCTGAGAGCTCACAGTCACTTGTCACCCTCACCACCTCCCCAGGCAGAGTCCCCCAGCATCTAAGCGAGAACTGTTTTGGCAAGAGACTTTAGGAGGTTGTGATCAGCTCCTGGCACTGGTGTCCTACAGGTGAGGGCACAAAACACTTGCCAGAGCCTCATTTTCTGTGTGGGTGCATCAATACTCTGTTAGCACCCATGAGGTCGTCAGCAGGGCTGTGCCAATCCCAACAGGAAGGATTTACTGGCAGCTGAGTTCCTTCTGGGAGCCCCCTTCACCTCCCAGGGCCATACAGGGGAGCGTACCCCTTGTCTCTAGGCTTTGCTTTGCCCCGTGTCCTGCCAGAGCCCTGCTGACCTGGAGGCAATCGCCGGCATCGGCCACATCCTGCAGTGTCTCTCCTTGTGGGTGCTGGTGGTGGCCAAGGTGGAGGTGAGCGAAAGGGCACCCCAGCCCCCCAGCCACCCCTCTGGGCACTGCACCAGGGGGTCCCCAACATCCCTGTCAGCCTTTGCCCTGCAAGACCATGTCCACGCTAAGGGCTTGGTTACCCCTGAATTTGCAAGACTGATTCCTCAGACTGAGATCAGTCACAGCTTCTTCAATAGCTTCAACCTCTATTTGCATTTAGAGGCAAAAACATTCCTCTCAGAGGTAGCATGCTAATGCAGCATCCAGGAATCCCTGCATGATCGCTTCCTAGTTAGTCTCATCTGCCTGAGTGAACTGAAAACTGTTAAACACATTGAGTGTGTCAGACCAGATATTATCGGAAATAAGACTACCTTTCGCTGGCACCCACGGCTTGCAGACACACAGCAAAGAGTTATTTAAATCTTTTCCAGCTGTCTCCCATGCTTCCAGAGAGACTCAGCTCTGACAGGTCTTTTAACCCTTCCCTTCTGTTAGGTGATGTTATTTTGGTTTGCTCTCTCCTCTCCTGGGCTTCAGGAGTCACACTGGCCTTGCCCAGCCCCCCGCGATCCAATCGCCCCTGCGGGCTCCTCTACACCAGCATCAGAGATGTCTCCCACCACCCTCCACCTTGCTCGCGTGCCCAGTGGCCACCTTGGCTGGAGATGGTGCTGGCAACCCCAGACATCTGTACACAGCCCCCTCCCCTCCAGTTTTGAATCCCCCAAACTTAAGTCTGTGCTTCACATTTCAATTACAAACCCCAAAGCCTCTCGGCCGCCGGCCTGCGGCTGCATCGTCCCTCCCCAGCCTGGCTTGGCAGTCTCCCCACCGCCTCCTCCTTGGAGCGGGGCTCCATGGCTGCCTTCCCAGAGCACATACTGAATACGCTGTTTCATGAGCCTGCCTTGGAGCAGGAGCAGGAATCAAGAGTAAAACCCCAGTTTGCACGGCCAGCGTGTTTGAGAAGGGCCATCTGGCTGGGCTCGTGGTCCAAGCTGAATTTGCTGGATGGTTTTGAAGGTCACTGAGCAGGGACTGAACATGCTTCCATATTTTCACATATAAGTACCTGCATTTCCAAGGGAGAAAGCAGGAGCACATGCCTGTGAGAAGGGTCTGGGGGCTACGCATGCCCTGCCTGTCAAAAGGGGAGGTGGGCAGGATGTCGGAGGAAAGAAACAGGGCTGTAGGAGCATGGACACACACACATACATGCATGCACACACATGTGCATATAGACACTTGCTGACACACCCATGTGTGCAGGCACATGCATGCCACATGCATACGTCCATACATGCACTCATACACATGTGCCCACACTCATGTACATGTACATGCACGTGTGCACACACACACACACACATGCATGCACATGCACAATGCAAACACACACACGCACCTGCTCAGAGGCCCTGGTTCTTCCAGCTCTATCCCTGAGCCAGGTTGCTGTGGCTGCCCTGGGCAGCACTGCGATGGAGCACTGCAGAGCTGCGCCCCCTTTTGAAGCAGAGCCCTTGTGTCCAGAGAGCCCCTCGTGTCCCCACAGCAGTCAGGAGGAGCACAGGAATGACCCAAGATCCCCAAGACCCCTTGCTCCAGGTCTTCCCATGCCCTTCCACAGCCACCCAGCCTTGTTCCACACCGCACAGACCAGGATCCAGCACCCAGTTGCAGTGCTCAGGACATTCTCCCAGCCATGCTGACCACTTCACAGGAACAGCCAGCCCTGTGACATTCTCACAGGACCAAAGCTCTCTGCTGCTTTCCTGGAGAGCCCCATAGAAGAGCTCTGAGCTCCCGCTGACCCTCAGTGCTGTCCTCGTGCCTGCACCATGCCAGCCACGCAGCCCAGCCGTCTTCCTTTGCCCCTTGGAGAGCAAATGCTCCAGGCATGCAGCTCGGTCATCATCCAGGAATGAAGCATCCTTTGCGTGCGTGGGGCAGGGAGCCAGCGACTGGGAGGTGGAGGAGGCAGCACTGCTGGTAATCGTGGTGGGGCAACATGTTTCTCATCAGCACATGCCACAAGGTGGGGGGGTGGGGGACAGCGTGGGGATGAGCATGGGTCAGCATCCAGCCCGCTTGGAGCATTTCTCGGTATGACCAACTGACACTTTGCCGGGCTTTGCTGCCAGCACCACACTGCAAGAGGGAGATATTACCTCCACCAAAGGCACAAACATGGCTCTTACAGTGACCGTGGGAGTCTTGCCCCATCACAGCACCAGACCCAGGCAGTTCCTGCATCCCCGAGGTTACAGGGAGCTGAGAGCATCGCTGTACCAGCACTGAACTGATATTGGGAAGCCAGATGGGAGATTTGCCAAGGCTCTGCACTCCTGGCTCTCTGCACTGGGCTTATGTCCATGCCCCCTCCCACACACACCCCCAGCCAGTGCTGAGGATCCTGCCTCCCTGCTTCGGGTGCAGGGAGGGCAGGGAGGTCCCAGCAGGACTGGGCATGGATGGGAGAGCCCATCAGAAGCAAAAATGCAGCCAGTGATGCTGCAAGCCTCCAAAGGAGTCAGGGCTGAGCTGGGGAGGCACAGGAGGGCCAGATGCTGGAGGGCTGGGTGTCTCCCAGTGACTCAGGACCCTCAGCTGTGCCTGGGTGAGGTGGAGGGCTACACTCCGTGGTAGGAACACGCACACCCTGGTCCCCTCCCTGAGCAGCCCTGTGGCTCTTCCCCTGGCTGCCTGGTGGATATCCACAAAGTTGTCCCCAGGGCTGCCTCCAGCTCACCAAATGGGGCTGAGTCCTGCAACCCAAGTCTGGGCACCCCAGTCTCATCCCAGTGCATCTGCACCCCATGCCTGGTCCCCTCCAGCCTTTTCCCCAGGGCTGCACTGTCCCCTTTTGCTGAGCCACTGCTTCTCCCCCTTTCCCAGTCGGACGGGCAGCCTGTTCATGCTTTGGGAGTTTCTCACCGATAGCCCCCAGTGCCACAAAACCTAGCCAGATCTTTAGTGGGCAGAAGTGGTGCTTAGAGGCATTTCTCACCTCCAAACCATGCACCCGGACTTGAGGCTCATGCCTGGGAACATCCCTCACCTGCCAAAGCCCCGACCGGGGTCGGGCACCCCTGTCCCGCTGGGACCCCATCGAAGCCCTTTCCCACAGGAGCGCGGCTGCCAGCCAGGCGGTACCTGCACCCGCGTGGGAGGAAGGTGAGATGCCGAGCGCCAGCACAGGCATTGCCAGCCCGGCTGGAGCACGGGGAGCAACACCGAGCGGAAAACAGCCGGTGCGAGGCGGGGAGGAGGGTGCGGCCGAGCGGGTCAGCGCAGGACCCGCTCCCTGCTCCGCCGTGCCAGAGGCTTGCCGGGAAGCCTTAGGCGGGTGCTCGCATCTCTGCGAGCCTCACCCTGCAGGGCCACGCTGGGCCGGCAACGCTCCCTCCCGCTCCAGCCTCCCGGCTCAGCCCCGCTTGCAAAGGCACCGGCGGAGGGACTCCGCTGGCTGCAAACCCCACGATGCTGGGTGAGGGACTCGAAGCAGCCCCGGGGCAGGGAGGCCAAATAATATGCCTCCGTCCTGTGGAAAATTACAGTGCCTTTTTTTTTAAAGGGTTAGGTGTTGGGTTTGGTGGTTGGTTTTTTTCCCCCTGTTTGTGCAGGTATTTGTCAGAGGATATTTTCAAATGAGCACAGTGCTCGGACTGAAGTTAACCAGCTCAGCATCCGAACGGCCTGTGCTCCAGCATTCCTGTGGCTCAGGCCAGCGGGGACCTGCTGACCCGGCAGGAGAGGTCGGCCGGGAGAGGACACGCAGTTCCCTGCCTCTGCCCGTGGGGAGGAAGAAACGCCAGGCTTTCCAAGAGCGTCGGAGGAGAGCTCAGCTCCCAGGACGCCCCAAAGCAAGGCGCGTCTCCTGCTCTAGTTGCTCAGCCGCGCACAAGGCTCCCGTCCCAAGACATCCCGAAGGCGAACCCGTTCAGCAGCAAGCCTGGCCCCCCCCCCGCCCCGGCTGACACGTGGCCCAAAACCCGGGACCGTGCTCACCCGCCAGTTCCTCTCCAGCAGCTTTGCAAATAAACAGCACGGCCTTAGCCCTCGAGTCCTGGCGCGGGAGGTCCCACCCTGCACAGAGCAGTCCGATGGATGCAGTCACCTGCTCCCTGTTTGCCTTGGGGACAACCGGTCAATACACGCCACTTGCTTTTTGCTTCCAGCCTGCAGCAATGCAGACCTTCTGCCTTCCCCAGCCCCCTGTTTTCCTGCCTGCCTCAGTTTCCCCTAACCCTGGTGTAGCTTGCAAGAGCTGAGCTGTGCAAGGTGCGGTGCAGGAGATGGGCACTGCTGCAGCACAGAGGGGTAACAGGCGAGCTCCTGGACAAGGGCAGGAAGGGACTTCTGAGACCTCATCCTTACACCACGTACACTGCACACGTGCACCAGCACTTGCTAACTCCGACCCATGCGATCCCCATGCAAAACCTGGCATGCCCTCGGCGGCGTGGCACACGGAGATGTACCACAGCAGCAGCCTGGGAGTGGTGCAGTGTCAGTGGGTCGAGCATCTCATAGCAGAGTGAAGGGTCAGGATGGCCCAGGATTCCTGACCCGACCTTTGGGAACCGCCGCCTCCAGCCAGCCTCAGATCGGAGTCTCTCAGGTTGGATTTGAGCCCATGTTCTGCTCTCCACCCGTCCTGCTCCCACGCAGAGGGCCGGTGGCCAGTTACTTCTGGGGTTATGGGCTATAGCCAAGGACCAGGAAAAGTGGGTGACATGGGCACCATGTCCTGCTCGGTCTGGAGCTCTTAGCTGGGGGTGCAACCATGGGGAAACCCTTCTTGGTGGTGGTGGTGAAGTAACTACCCTGGTTAGGTGGTCATGATGTGCCTAGCACAGGCCCTGGTGAACCAGGACATTTGCCATCAGACTAGCACCACAGAAGATGTCTTCTTCTTCCACTTGCCACGGGCATTTGACACAGTGAAGGAGGTAAATTAGGATCCAGGAGCCCATTTCTCCGCCAGCCAACTGTGGACATCTCCCTGGGGTCTGGCACTTTGGAGATGTATTGTAGGTCAGAGGAGCTCAGCTACGTCTGGGTGGCGAGTGAATTTAGAGGGTGTCATTTTGTGCCTGTTTTTCCCCAAACAGCGGTGGAAAACCAGAAATCCTCAATGGCTGGGCTTTACACGTGGTGTTCCTGGGGCTTTGCCTCTCCCCAGGGCTCAGTGCAAAGGCTGCATTTCCCTAAAAATGCTCCTTTTGCCCATCAGGGGCTCAGCTGGCTTTGGCAATGAGCAGGGAGTCTGTGTCAAAGTCTGTTCTTGTCAGCAAATCTAGATGAATTATCTAATCTTCTGCAGGCCTACAACAAAATGTATGTCTCGAGCCTCCGATGCACTGCAGACATGCCAATAGCTCTGCAATTAGCTGCTTAAAAGCTGGACAATCTACAGAACTCTTTAAGCACCAGCGAGTATGAGATGAAGTGTTTCGGTGCCAGGTAATCTGCATTTAAATACTGCATGCACCACTACCCAGAGATGAAAAGGTAGGAACTGGACTGCTGTAGACAAACTGGTTAAGCAACGTGTATGTGATGGAAAGCTGGCAGTGAAGGTATGCACCAAAACTCTTGCCCCAGCACTGAGCACCCACCTCAGCCTTTCCTGCAACACCCTGCCCTCTCCAGCATCCTCCTCAAGGCCATGGTCCAGCAGCACTCAAGCCCCTGCTCAGCAGAAGATCTTGCCCTGGACCAAGTAGGGCAACATCCCTGCTCCTTCCCTCGGCAGCATACGTGCTGAACCACTCCTCCACCTCGCATGCCTCCGCCCTGACACCCATGTGATCCTTTATTTGTGACAGAAGCTGTTAGGATGGAAATCCACAGGAAAACCCCTGTTCGTGAGCAAGGTTGATGTGAACTATGTCCTCACTCAGGGGAAACAGCCATGAGCTCAGACATGCGCAGCTCCCAGTTGGTGGCACGTCCCAAGAGGTCAGCCAGTCCATCAACGGAGAATTGACATCTTCCTTTCAGAAAAGACATAGCCATAAGCCACCCATTTCCCTGTTTATTGTAACAGAACGTATCTGACAGTGCCAATGCAACCTTATGTATGGTTAGCTAACACAACTAAAGAGGAACTCTTTACCATGCAAACACTAGCCCCTTCCCCTTGCAAGCCATATCACACCCATGTGATGTCCAAACGCAGCAGGACCTGCCCTGCTCCCAGGAGATCCGAGAACATGGCAACAGCCAGCTGATGGGTCCAAAGGGAAATGGGGAGCACTGGGAGCAAGGGGTCTTCCAGACCAGCTGCTTCATTGTGCTGAGGGTTACTGGCAGCACAGAGACAGTGAGGAGTCTGAAGGAGAGTGATGGGAAGGCTCAGCAGATAGTTACAGGCCTTCAGCAAGTGTGGAGGACACCAGAGAAGAAGACACCAATGGCTTATATCTGCTGAAGGTGGTAAACCCCTAGACAGGGATAATAATAGTAGTGCACTGTATTTCATACTGCAGGCCTGGAGAGAACTCTGCACAGACACCCCCCCCCACCATCTGCAGCACAGCTCCCATCAGCCTCCCAGGTGTTTCCCCACACATGAAGCAGTTACAAGAACCACAGTTTGTACTGCTTTAGGAGGACATTGTTCCCATAAGAAAGATGGATATGGTGCATTGGGGTGGGAGTTAAGTACTTCTTTCTGAAAAAAATCTCAACATTAGCTAAAAAATTTACATCAAAGGCCATTCATTGACTCTCTGGACAGTCCCATCACAGCTAGTGCAAGCACAGCTGTCTGAGTACCTGAGGAATTATGCAGCAAACACTGCTCAGAGCATATTTGTTTGGAGTTTGAGTCCATGGCCATCACAGTGGAAAGGTCCCTTTGGTGCAGCGGTGCATACATCCATGCGGGCAGACACCTCCAGGGAGGCACAAAAGGGCCAAGAAGCTCTTCAAATGCTTTCAACAGTGTCCCTCCAGTAAACGCCAGCCGCCTCATGTGCAGGACGCTCTGCCTGTTCATGCAGAGACACGTTGGCCCCATGCCCAGGGAGGGAGGTGCTGCACTTTTTCTCTTCCACAGAGCAGCCGCAGCCAAGTTGATTTCCCCACACTGAGCATCTCCACCCTGACTGGTGTTGTCTCCTCCCACTTCCCTGGGGAGCCTTTGGGGGGGGGGGGGGGGGCAGGTGCTGTGGTTTTGGTGCTGTCCCAGACAGGACAAATCATCTCCCTGGACTCTCACCTCCTTTGGAAATGACATTGACATCTTTGGTTGCTGGTCTGTCCAGCCAGCCTCCAGGATGGTGCTTTTAGCCCTCTCTCCTACCAGGGTTTTCACCAGTTGTCCTCAAGGTCTTCCATGCAGCCCTCTGTGGTCACCTCCTCATGTGCACACCTCTGACTTGATGGGAGAGGACGTGCCCGGAGATGCAGACCACACAGTTGGAGTGCTTACAAAGGAGCTGAGGCATTTGGACCCTCCTCTACTCCACACTCATTAGACTGCAGCTAGATACCTCTTCTGGTTCTGGGTCTACCAACGGGCATCAGTAAAGTGGGCTGAGTTCAGAGGAGGCCACCAAGATGGTGCAGGGGCTGCAGCATGTGCCATTGTGAGGAAAGGCTGAGGGAACAAGCTTTGTTTGGCCTGAGGATGAGAACGCTTCAAAGGGGGGATCTCAAGGCCATCTACAAGGAGGTCATTGAGAAGGCAGACCCAGGCTCTTCACAATTGTCCACAGTAGGAGGACGAAAGACAACAGACATGAATTGAAACAAGTTTGGACTGGATATAGGAGAAAATTTTTTCACCATGGGGAAAGTCAAACATCGTAGCAGGTTGCCCAGAGAGGCTGTGTGGTGTCTGTCGTTGGAGGCCTTCAAGACCTGGCTGGCCTTGAAAAAAATCCCCGAGCAACCTGGACTGACCCTGCTTGGAGCAGAAGATTGAACAACAGACCTCCAGAGTCCCTTCCATCCTGAATTTTCCTATCATACTGTGTTGCTGCAGGTGGTAGGGTTTTCTTTTTCTGTACAGCTTTTCCCTTATTACATCTTCTGTCTGGATTCCTTAAAAAGCCATTTTGCTGTTGAAGGAATGTCTTGGGAATGGCTTTCTGCTTTCACTTCAGGAGCATTCAAGATTGTTTCTATTTTCTGGTGGCTTTGGGGATTTTTCACACCCGTGATTGATAGTGTGCCACATACAGCAAACCCTACATGAGCACTTAAGTTGCAAAGCAAAGCAACTCCAACCCACAGAAATGCCACAAGTGAGATAGTCCACAAAACCGTAACTGTGCTTTCTTATACATATTCAGGCTGCAGGGTATTTAATTACAAGATCCCAGATTATTAGCACGTGCTCCTGCCTTGTTCAGTGAAGGAGGAATGATGCGTCTTGAATGACAAAGCTGCTCAATACTTCCTTTTCCTCGGTGCTCCTTCAGTGAATCACAGGCTCGTTCATGTCCAAAGAAGGGGCCTGTGTTACTCCTGGTGTGAGCAAGACAGGAACCATCAGCAATGCATTAACAAGGGAAACTGTCAAATGTAGCAGAGTTATTTCTGCCTTCCTCCATCCAAACATCTCTGATCATCTCACCTCTACTCCACCCACCCATCTCCCTCTAGAAAATTATTCTTTAATCCCAGGGGTGGGTCCCGGGAAGCTCCTTTGGGAGCATTTATAGAGGGGCAGGACTGCAGGGCAGTCCCACGCAGAGGGTCTGGCTGTGTGGGTAGGAGGGATGCAGCCCCCCAGGCAGCCTGCACCAGGACATCACTGGGGAGGACGGAGGTCGTCGGCGCCTGTGCAACCTGGCACCAGCACCTCGTTCAAGTTCAAGGTGCCACCCCTTGGGCAGAGCCTGGGCTCTGGGCTTGCAGGAGAGCATCCCCCGGGGCGAGATGCAGCTGGGGGTCTGAGCCAGACCCTGCTGCTTCCTCTGCGGGTAGAGCAGTGCCTTCCCCGGGGCTGGGATTTCCAGAACAGTCCCACTCCTGCTCTGGAGGCCAAGCTGGAGCTGGCAGCTGTGCCAGCGCTCTGCAGCTGCGTGGGCACCCCGCTCGCCGTGCGAGCATGCGTGAGAGCGTGGGACCCGTGTCTTGCCTGCTTGGCTCTCAGCCTGGGAGGCCAGCTCAGGGCAGGAGCCAGCTGTCTGCTCCGAGCGAGGAGCAGGCAGGGAGCTGGCCTCACTCCGCTCAGCGGAGAGCAATTTAAAAATTGCTGGAAGGCTTCCACTGAAGGAGAAAAAAAGGTGTCAGTGAAAACTTGTTTAGCCAAGCGGGCTTCCCTGGCAGAGGGACTGGGGCTGGGCAGCTCCCCGCTCTGCCATGGTCCTTACCCCATGCCAGGTGGGCAGGCACAGGCAGGGAGCAGAGCGGAGCTGGCAGCAGGCAGAGCCGAGGGATCAGCGTTGGAGGCTGTGCAGCTCCCTGCAGGGGAACGAGGAATGGGGGACCCACAGGCCAGCCTGGGTCTGCCACAAGTTGCAAGTGTTTTCTAGAGCTCAGCATCCTCTCAGCAGCAAAGGAGGAGGAAGAGAAAGGCCCTTCCAAAGAGCTTCTCCCCCTCCTGCCCACATACTGCCTGTCCTGCCTGCACTATCCCATATGGAGCCACCCACCCTGGTCCTGCCCACCTGCCTGACTCAGTCAAGGGAGCAACCAGCACCACCGTGAACTGCAGCACTCACTGCTGACACAGCTGGGCCCCCAAAACCACAACCCCTCCCCCCCAATGCCTGGTTGGAGGACACAGGTCCGTCCCTGGGGACAAGGTTCTGCACCCAGGGGTGACCCTTCATGGGGGCAGATACGAGGATGGCTCCAGCTCCCTCTCTGTGCTGCTCCTTGTGGCTCAGAGCCAGCCCAGCCCTTCAGGCTGCTCAGGCCTGGATTGAAATCCTTCCCTCGCTTGTCAGTGGGTTGGTACCGACAGCAGCTGGAGTGTTTCCTTCCATGCAGGACCTGACAGGATTTTTCTTTGCAGGTGGGGGGTCTTCTACCCATTTCCACAACCTCTCATGCTGGACACCATGTCCCCGTGACACTCCCGCACAAGGTGCTCAGGTGCCTTCTGAGATCTGGAAAAGCACCAGTGCTTTGCAGACCAATACATCCCTTCTACCCTGGGTTTTGTTCTGATAACTTCAGGCCATGCTTCATCCTCCTTCCCAAATTTGCAGGTGTTTCACCAGGGAGGGCCTCCTTGCTAAAAAATGCTGCCTGCTTTGCTGGTAAAAGCACCAGCTGCTCTGCTGGACCCCTCGCCTCCCTGCACCCCCTGCTCAGCGGAGTTCTCCTGCTTTTCTCCATGACCCCCGTCGGCATGCCATACTGTCAGCAAGGAGAGCTTTCCTGCAGACAGAGAAACTTATAGCATCTCCTGCCTGCACCAGCCTGGCTGGCACCCCCACCCCAGGGCAGTGGTCCAAGCAGCCCAGGAGGACGGGCAGACCCCGAATCAGCCGAACAGATGGGCTTGGTTGCAAGCAGCCAAGAGGCCATGTAAATACATGTCATGTTTGGAGGACAGGGTTCCCATCAGTGAATATCTGGCTGGCTGGCTGTGCATGTTTTGTAGGCAGGGGAATGCTCAGCTGCTAATCCACGTAATCCTGCTTTAGGCTGGATTCATTTTAAAAAATAAATAAGTGGCTGAGAGCAGTTTTTGGTCCATCTGACTCAAGTACTGGGCTCTGATGGGGAGAGGCAGAACCACAGGAGCCTTATTTACATTGATTTTCACTGAATGAGCTGCTTGGATCAAAGAATTAAAGGACTACAAGGCAAGAGTAACCTGCAAATCAGGCAAGGGCATCCCAGTCGGCACACAGGATGTAAAGATCTGATTAGCCACTTGCCTGTACTTTAACCCCTGTTTAGTGCACCATTTTCATATTCAAATCCAGTGCCCAGACATGCATACAGATGAAACAGGCTGCTGTGCCTAATTTTTGAAATTTTGGTCAAAGAGCAGAGAGACACTGGAATAAAACACCCAAACCGTACCCTAGCGCAGGACAGAGAGCAGAAGGAAGACCCTCCATCAGGTTATTTTCCCCATGGTTATGGTGGTGCAGCCCTGGGGGTTCAGCAAACCTGCTTGGTGCTGGAGCATCCCATGGGGACAGCAGGATCTTCACAAGCATGCGGAGAGCAGCCACCAGGCAGGTGCCAGGGAGTTTTTCTCACCCCGGCAGCTGGAAAGCATCGAATAGGTACTGCAGTGACCTGGGCAGCAGCCTGCAGAGGTGTCTGCTCTGCTCAGCTGGGGCAGCACCTGCTTTTGTACTGCATGGGCCACAGTCTGGCTGGTGACACAGCTTTGGTCAACATCTCCCTCACCCCAGCAAGACCTCATGAAGGGCAGCACCTGGTCTAGCTGATCTATCTTGCATTAAAGAAAATAATGCATCATCTCCAAAGCAGCTTTTGCTTTGCTCCTCAGAGAGGGGCAGCCGTGACCTTCAATGGTGTCCCAGGAGGAGCCAGGGCCTGAAGGGACTTGCACACAAGTCAGGCACCTTCAGTTAGGAGCCAAGTTTCTGTGATGATCTCAGGGCCAGATTCACAACTGCTGCTGCTCTCAGCCAGCTGAGACACACACCCCAGCCTGCTGAAACTGGCAGGAGGCAGAAGCCAAAAAGCCCTTTGCAAAAATTCACCTGTGTTGTCACAGCCAGAGACAATCTGGCTGCTCTGCCTCATGTCTCCAGGTTCCCTGGTATAGTGCCGGTGCCCGCGTCCACCCATCCCCAGTGTGGGAAATGCCTGACCCAGATTCAGGGCTCATTAGCAAGTCAAGTTCCTCATGAAAAGCAGGTTCTTGATGCTGCATCTGACCATGAGTAACTCCACATGGTTGCACAACACCTGCTTGTGCCATCTCGCTTCCCTTTCCATCCTGACGAAATCTGAAGCCTGGGCATCACCGTCGGTTGGTGCTGGCAGGTCCCTGTGGCACGTGGGTAATGCCATACTCAAGACACCTGCAGGACTGGGGCCACCAGGTTTCCCAGGCCAAGAAAACCTGTTTCCCAGGTGAAATATCATTAGCTTGTAAAGAAAGAGGACCTGACTCTAAATACTTTTAGACCCCAGCTAGAAACAAAACTATCAGAAGGTGCTTGGTCTTTGTTCTCAGGCTAACTTCTCACCGAAGTCCACAGATGAGCCTCAGAGCTGTTTTGCTGCAGGTTGATCCCTGAGTTGGGGCCATCCTGTACCACACAGGTGTGGGAGGCAGGAGACACTGGAGAAGGACAAGGCAGTGTTGGGATGCACACTGGTGTCTGGCACATGGAAAAAGTTGGGGCGGGGGGGTGAAGGAGGATGGAGAACCTGCCCCGTTGGGAGTTTCCGCTGAATCCTGGCCAAATAAAACCCCACAGGAATTAGCCATGTCCGTGCCAGAGGTGAGAACATCTGTGCTTGCTTTGGATGGCTCTGGGCATCCTGCAAAGTGAAGTCCCGGCAGGAGCAAGCTGTTCTGAGTTTGATGGGCAGTAGGCAACACGCAGGTGAGGCTGGCAGGATGCGCAGCAGGGAGAGGCATCCCCAGGACGTCCTAATGGACACAGCATGGTGTTTGCTCCTCTCTTCCCTGCCAGCGTGCAGGGACATTTGCAAGCCCCAGGTTGTCAGTCTGATGTCTCCTGTTTGTTAGGCTGGCATGGACTGCCAGGTCTACATCCCCCCATTAATGAAGCATTCACTATATTGCCACCAGGTTCAACAATTTGTGTCAATTACCCCCAGCAAGCCTAACGACTGCAGGAAACCTGTGCACTCAGCCAGCAACATGCAGGCAGGCACCACACTTACAGCCTTCAGTGCATTGACCAGGGTGACTGCCACACATTGATTTTGGGCTCTGAATGCCACAAGCATGGCCATACCCCTTGGAGCATCCTGCACATCTCTTTGGACTCCTGTGGTCTAGGTCTTCCGAAGGCAATGGAAGATACCATGCCCACAGGGCTCTGGGTCACCTCTGAATGTATAAGGGACAACCAGTGTAATGGTCCAGTGTCACACGGGGAGGCATGGAGTGCGATATGCCTTGTGCTTGGACGCAATGGGTGAAGGCAGGGTGTGGGAACTACCAAGAGCATCCCTCTGAGGCCACCCAAGTCCTCGCCAAACAGTGGCAAGTGAGGAAAGATTGCAAGACAATCAAGGAAACTTATTTTTGTTCGTCCATCTGGTAGATGAAGCTTGACAGAAGTGTCTTGCTTAGGAAGCTGCAGGAGGTGAGTGGCTGAGCACAACATCTTCCTTCACCTTGTCTTTGCTGGACTGAAGCTTCATCATCACTGGGTGGCATCAGACCCCATGCCTGTGGGAGCACCAAGCAATACTCCTGTCTCGTGTAGAACCGCTTCACCACACAACCATGGGTGTCCTAAGCCAACTGGCCTCAGCAGGTACTTCCCCATAACCAGCCTGTGCCCTGGAAAACAGGCATCTTCTGACATGGAAATGCTGGAGCAGATTCTCAGAGCAGTTCTAACTTCAGGAGACCCCAAAAGGCTGCAGAAGCCTGTTCCTCCCCACTCACCACCAGGACTGGAGGAAGGCAATCCCCCTCACTTCACGTGCTACCCAGCAGACAGGACACCTTGCAAGACAAATCTATTTCCTTGCACAGCAGCACCTGTCGACTGCAAACCTTTCGCTGCCTGGTGATTTAGCTTCCCTTCTGCTTTGAATTACGGAATAAAAAGCAAAAGTTTTAATGTAATGGAAGTCAGTGCATTGGCCTTGCAAGTTGTTAAAATTTAAAAAGGCAACAATAAATCTGCTGAGCTGAGAAGACGTCTCAAAAAGGGGATAGATTTGATTTCTCTTTATTATCTTCCAGGTGATTTTCAAGGCTCACTGGTATTTTATTTCTTGTTAATTGTTCTCCCTTCTGAATTAAGAGCTCTGTCACCTCCCAGACCTGAGCCAGGCATGAACAACTGGCAGGGCAATAGCAGCAAGGTGAGAGTTAATACCATACCTGCCTTCCTCAGGGGAAGCTTACACTAGTGCTGGATCAGATGCTTTTTCTTACTTTCTCCCTTTCCTCAGATCAAATCGAAACGTTCAAGGTCATGTGTCCTTAAGAAGGGAGATACACATTTCACAGAAATGCAGGTTTTCAAGCCATTACCAGTGACTGGTCTGAACCCCGACCTTTCCTGCTGCTGCAGAGCAGTGGAGGACTGCACAGCTCACCCATTCCATTCTTTGAGGGTTCATGGAGCTGAGCATGCCTGGGAAGACCTGAGCACCTCAAACCCTCCAGATCAGGTCTTCCTGCTGCCTGAGCCAAGCAGGGCTCAGCCTCGATGAAACCTAGAAAGCAGCGAGCAGGATGGGTGCCCTGCTGTGGATGGGGGTATGCTAGCAGGACGGTGCTGTTCCGTCTCAAACCTCCTCACCCCACACCTTCCTCTTCCAGTCCTGCACGTGGTGGTTCCCCATGAGCCAGAGAAGGGGACAGCTGGTGGGAAGAGACTCAGGCTCTGTTTGCGATCTCACCCAAAGCTTCTGAGCAGCAGGAGGTAGCAAAGCAAGCTGGGAAGAGAAAAGTGATGCTGAAGGCTGTAGTCATATCCTTCTCCTCCTAGGAATATCCCATTCATCCAGAACAACTATTTACTGCTCCCTGAGACCTGACAGCAGAAGCTGGAGCATAATCTTCAGTAGCAAGCTGGCAAAGAGTACAGACCACCAGACCCCAGAGAGCAGGTCCAGGACTGGTCACCTCAACCCTGGAGAAAACAGAGACCTGCAATGCAGACAAGGCTACAAAGGAGGGTGCAGCTTTGGAGGGGTGATGGGGAGGGGCAAAGTGCCTGGGGAGGAGTGTGTGTGGGGACTCACCACTTTTTTTAGGAGCAGGGAGACAGTTAAAAGCTCACCAGAGATTGAAAACCAGGTGACTTCAGAGGCTGCATCAGTCTGGGGCCAAAATTTGGAGTTTTCTGGAGGAAACTGGCCTAAAAAGCACAAGAAGGAACAATCCCATGTGTGTGTGATTGCTCACATGGCCTCATGTGCATCAGGAGCTCTGGACTTTAATGTCTCTTATTCCAATTGTCCAGATGAAGAAGTGGTTGCTCACAGTGCTGCCCAAAACCAGCAGCTCCCATTGGAGTGCACTGAGGTAAAGCCTTCACCTTCCTGGAGTCGCCCATGTGAACCCCTGACAAGCAGTTAAATAACACCATGAAGAATTAATCACAACCCCAGAGATTTACAAGCACTAAACTCACCGCAAGCACTGGGAGAAGCTGCCAGCAGCCCTGGGTTTTCAATCCCAGGGAGCCCCAAGCACCAGCACAGCACAAGAGGGTGTTATTGGAGATGACACGATTAGGCAGGAGCAAGTGGCTCCAAGCACATGGCCCGTTTCCATCCCCAAATTCCCCTGTAAAAACACCCTCCATGCAGGAATCACCCAGGGAGGAGGGTGAGGTTTGCACACACTGTGGGAGGAGAAGAGCTGAGCACACCAGAGCCGCGGGGCAGAACCCTGCTCAGGTGTGCAGGCTGGGGAAGCGGCAGAGCTTCTGCAGAGGAGGGAGAGCTCTGTGTGAGCTTCTTCAGAGGATGCTGCTCACAGTCACCCGCATCTCTGGGCATTTGTCTCTGCAGGGTCCAGTCTGCTGCAGACAAAAGCCTCCCCTGCTGAGGACCTGATCAGCAAGGCCAAGGCCAGAATCAGGACGGAGAGGAAAAGGTGGCACTTGACTGGCATGTGGCTGTGGGTTGTGGCCTCCCCATCAGGCTGAAGAGGGATCTGGGCTAGAGAAAGAGGCAGGCAAAGCAAGAGGGAACAGGAGGTAAATCAGAGCTGGAGGTGGGAGGCATCATGGAAGTAGACCTTCAGCAGTGGACCCCATCCCCTGGCCCAGTTGGCTGCCTTGCCTGGGAGCAACCTGATGAGCCAGCCTGCCTCTGTGCTCCTGCTGATGCTGAGCAGCTGGGAAGGACTTTTGGGGGATGTCCTTCAGGAACAACCAGTGCATGGTGTAAGACAGTCCAGAAACAAGTCTGGGATGTCCCAGTTGATGGAAGGCAGAGTTTGGGGTGAGGAAGGGGGGAGATGGGAAAGGCAGAGGGACAGACAAGCATGTAAGAGAGAGCAGGGTGTCAAGGGAGACAGAGCAGAGCCAAGGTCTTGGTGGAGGAGGTAGGTTTCCGGTGGGTTGAGGGTCATGCCTGCTCTCTCAGCACTTGCCCTGTGCCTCTGAGCAAACCAGGGTCTGCACCAGCTCTGGACACCGTTCAGAGAGACAAACCCCACAGCAGCCGTACATGCAGGCCCCCTCAGCACATCCCAGCTGGCTGCACAGCACCATCCCTTGCAACCAGCTCAGCCAGCACCCCCAGTTCTTTCCTGGTGTATTGGGTTTGCGTGGCAAGGTTTTGGTAGTGGGGGGGCTACAGGGGTGGCTTCTGTGAGAAGCTGCTAGAAGCTTCCCCTGTGTCCGACAGAGCCAATGCCAGATGGCTCTAAAACGGACCCGCTGCTGGCCAAGGCTGAACCTGTCCGCAACGGTGGTAGTGCCCCTGGGATAACAGATTTAAGAAGGGGGAAAAAACCTGCACAACTGCAGCCAGACATAGGAGTGAGAACATGAGAGAAACAACCCTGCAGACCCCCAGGTCAGTGAAGAAGGAGGGGGAGGAGGTGCTCCAGGTGCCGGAGCAGAGATTACCCTGCAGCCTGTGGGGAAGACCATGGTGAGGCAGGCTGTCCCCCTGCAGCCCAGGGAGGTCCATGATGGAGCAGATCTCCACCTGCAGCCTGGGGAGGACCCCACGCCGGAGCAGGTGGATGCCTGAAGGAAGCTGTGACCCTGTGGGAAGCCCGCGCTGGAGCAGGCTCCTGGCAGGACCTGTGGCCCCAAGGAGAATGGAGCCCACGCTGGAGCAGGTTTTCTGGCAGGACTTGTGAGCCTGTGGAAGGGACCCGCGCTGGAGCAGTCTGTGCCTGAAGGACTGCAGCCTGTGGAAGGGACCTGCGCTGGAGCAGTTTGTGAAGAACTGCAGCCCGCGGAAAGGACTCACTTTGGATAGCTGCTCGGTGTGGGACTGCAGGCACCACAGTGGAGTCCAGCCATGGCTGGGTGCCAGCAGCTTGAGCAGCAGTTTCTCCTGATAGGATTTCCACTTCTTTACAGAGAGCGCCTTGTCTACACTCAGCTGAATGCGATGCAGTAATCATAGCTTCTTTGGGGGTGAAAGGTTTCATTTTTGTCATGAAACACAGCCTGTCCTGGCTGAAGCCCTTGGCATGAAGTGCAGGCAAGCTCATGAGAGGTAGAGGAAGCAATGGTGAGTAATGTGGCGGTTGGCTGCACAGCTAGACGTGGCTGGATCTCACCAACAGGTAGGTGCTCTCCCCAAGGTGACCTTCTTACCATCGCAGGAGCCACCAGATCCTGGCCAACTCTGGGCACTCCTCTACACTGAGCGTCTTTACAAAGCCAACCATCAATAGTGCAGAGTACATGGTGCTGCCTGTGACCAAGGGCAAGAACAGCCAATTTAGGAGAAGCTAACTCAGGGAACCAAATGAGTGTTTTCTGGTGGGCCACTGAGAGCCAGGCAAGCTGAGTAAGACCCATGCATTTAAGGCTTATTTCAGAAATACAAGTCAGGAAGCTATTGCACCCTGTCCCCATGGGACCTGGTTCTGCCCTTGGTGTTTCACACCCCACAAATACCCATTGTTCCTAGACCAGCTTTCATCTGCCTGTACCCTCTGTCTCCTGCTCTCCAGACCTGCAGACAGTGAAGCAGCATCTCTGAAGGATGGGACCTCAAGACCTGCCCAGGTAGCAGCACGTGCTCACTTCAGAAGATGGCCAGAAATCCCTTCCCTTTGCAAAGAGGTGCTGGCTACCAGTGAGCAATCCTGTTTTCATTCAACCTGTGAATCCCCAGAGGGTGATGCCTAGGAAGGTATTTACTGGGACAAAAGCATATTTTTCACACATTTTTTCTGCTTTTTTTATTGTGTGCTGGTTACACAGAGCAGTGCCAAACCACATCATGTAAAACCTACCCCTGAAGACTTTTACTGCCCAAAAACTCTTTCACAAACAGTGGGGGATCACAGTATGCTTTATCCAAAGGGAACTTACCTTTTACATGTGTGGACACTACAAGCACTGCACCAAAATGAACGTGATCATCAAGAGCGTGGTGACGCCCAGGGTAAAATGCCACAGAGTGATTCCTTCCAGCCTTCTTTATTCAACATGCAACTGGATATGGTTCTGGGCACCCTGCATTAGCTGCCCCTGCTTTGGGAAGAGGGGTTGGACTGGATGATCTCCAGAGGTCCCTGCCAGCTTCACCTCTGAGCCATGCGGTACAGTCCAGCATCGTGGAAGCAGCTCTGCTGCCTGTACATGCCCCACTGCCCAGGATTAGCTCTGGCCCATTGCAGGACCACATCTCCTCACTCCCTTGCCAGAAGCAGGGTAGGGACCACAGCCACTGTCTGTCTGGTCCCCACAGTGATGGGTGTCCCTGTCTCCTGCTACTTGACTCAGCTTCCTCACTGGGGAGGTGCCAAATGATGAGTGTAGCACCATCCCAATGATTTCTGGCAGGACATGGCCTGTGGAATGCAGCCAGCAGCTTCCTTGGTCTGGGGACCAATGCTCTCAGTTACCAGGAGGCATCTCCACAGATGGAACACTTTGCATGCCGACGTACAGCAGCAACAGGCATGAGGTGTGTCCAAACCTCCATCTGCAGCAGCTCTTCCAATGCCCCAGCCTGCGCCAGGGTCCAAGATGTTCCTCTGCCCCACGGGGTTTATGGACAACCACCCGCTGCAGAGCAAACATCCCGGTTAAAATCCACAGCACCAGCTCTCCCTTCACTAACCAGTGCAGTCATCACCATCCTACAAGAGCTGAGCAGATCGGACTGACCCTTGTGTTACATGTGTGGGATGCACCAGCGAGGAGATGTCCTGCTAAGGACCAGGGGGCAATACATGCCATGACATTTTTAGTCTGCACATTAATAACCTGGGACTCCTAGTTTTCTCTCTCACTGCCAGCCCAAGTCTGAAGATTATATAAAGGCCCTGGCAGGCCTGAGCATTTAGTCACATCCCAGCACAAGCCAATCTAGATTTTTACGTTCATATGAAAAATTGATCAGTTCCTTGCTAATACTGGAAAGTTAGATTCCAAGACTCAAAAGGGCACCAAATTTTGGTTTAAAGAAGTTATTTTAATTCACAAGCTGTGTCATTAAAAGCTTCAAAATCTGACAGTGAAACCCAGTAGCACCTCAGCAGATAATACACTCTGTGCTGCTTGGAGGCAACTGCGCCTCTTAACCTGCTTTTCCCCAGCGATCTCACAGTGGTGTTATCTGAATTTCCCCCAGCCATTCAGTTATCTGATGAGACAGTCCTGAAGCTGGTACTGTTGACTTTTTAAATAATATCCAGAGCTGCTTATTGATTGTAATGTGTCACCCCCACTGAAGGACTTGGGTGTAATCAGTGGCTCTGTACAGTGTCACACAAGTGCTGCTGAATGCCAGCGGCAGCTCCTGCCAGGCGCTCGGCTTGAGCATCTTGTCATCAGCCGTCTGCATCCCACTAACATCCAGCCGAAACTCTGTGTCCAGCCCTCGCACCCTGCAAGCCTTTCTCCTCCCTCCCCAGGGAGTGTGGGCTGAGGATGCAAAGTATGGAGGAGAGATGCTCATTTCACTTGCATACCAAACCAGAACCATTTGTCCAATGCTGTAGGTGATATGAAGGGGTGCCTCTGCCACTAGAGGGTTGTGGAGCCATCATCACTTGCTCTGGGCAGCCAGGGCTGAAATGCTGCAGTGCTTCATCCAGTGGTACTGCCTGGGGCCGGTGGTCTCCTCTAAGGTGGACAGAGGGGCCTGAGGCCAGGGTGATGTACCCCAGGCAGCCCAGCTGGGGTGGGAACTTGGGGCACAGGCGCTCCATGCTCATCAGTGGAGGCCTGGGAAGGGAAACGTCCTCTTGAAACCACCACCATGGGATGCTTTCCAAAGATATGTGTGTAGGGCCAAAGCTACCAGGACTTCACCCTGGAGCTGTGAACAGGTCTGTATCAAAGAAAGCTGCACAAAATAGTCTATTTATTATAAAAAAATCATTCAGCCACACACAGCAGGGATGACCTGCCTGGAGAGCAAGAAATGATTTTGCATACTACTATGAAGCTGCAGTTGTTCCCACAATGCTTGTGACCTTATAGCATGACCAGCTTCCCTGTCAGGGAACTCTGCTGCTGAGTCCTGCTGGTCTCTGACCCCTGGCCCAGGACACAGGAGCATCCCTGGCTTCCCCTGCCTTGTCCTGGGGCACTGCTGCTCCTGGGCACCAGGTCCTTGCACCAGCTTCCAGACAGCTCCTGTTACACCCATCTTTGGGCTCTCCTGTTTGCTTTCTTGTTTCTGGTCCGGGAAAAGGTGACAGTGAAAGCTGAATTTGCCGGGGAGTTACCTGATTCCAGAAACTGAAGCTTTAAGAAAAGCACCAAATGTTGCAACAGAATGAAAAGTTTTTGCCCATGTTTTTGCTCTGGGAATGCAAGAGCCTGGGGGAGGTAGCAGGCACAAGAGGCAGGTTAGCTGAGACCAGCTTCCCCCAGCATGTGCACATAATGGAGTGGCACAAAGGCAAGTGAGCTAAATATTAAACCCTGGCAGATCAAGCCAGGAAAGACTTGGAGAAGCAGCTTGCTAATGGTGTAAAAGCTGGTAATAAAAGCTTTTTCAAATACATCAGAAGCAAAGAGCCTGCCAAAAAGTCTGCAGGGCCAAGAGATGGTGAAGATGTAAGAGAAATACTCTGCAAGGAAAAGGTCACACAGATGAATTATCTGCATCATCGTTCACAGAGAGAACTGCATGGGGTCCCTGTGCCAGAGCGGTTCTTTGGGGATGGGGGTCTGGGAAGCATTTCAAACTAAGACATCAATCAGAAACAGGAGCAAATCACTAGAACCAGGCAGATTTAACTCAGGAGATCTGAGGAACCCAGTGGTGAAACTGCTGAACTACTGAGCCACAATTATCCTTGGTACCAAAGGAGCAGGGAGGGCAGATGTGCCACGTTCTGAAAAGAGCTTCAGAGATGATCCAGGCAGGCAGACCAGAGCCTGGCTTTGTACTAGGTGGGGAGTGCAAGGTTTGTGGGGAGATGCAATATTAGTTTATTAGACTGAATGACCGTGGTGGGTAAAAACAGAAAAGTTTTCAGCACACAAAGCGGGAAATCTGCTCTCAGCACTGCAGGGCTTGTACTCCTATCACATCGGTTTTCACACCTGCCCTGAGCCTGATGTCTTGCTCACAGACCCATGTGTCTGGGGAGGGGAAGAATGTGCTACCAGCCACCTACCTTGGTCCTCAGCCAGAACAACCTCTACGCAAGCTGGTCATTAACCATCAGCCCCTGGCATGGCACAGCTGCCTGCCCTGTTTTAGGTGCTTCCCTCTGGATGAGATGAGTTGTGCCTTAGATGTGCTGCTCTCTCGCTCCCTCTTAGGGGAACTTAGGTGACCAGGTATTGCATAAGTGGCTGCAGTTTGGACAGATGAATCCAACAATGAGTATCTGGGAAATAAAACTGCACATTAAATTCAGCACCAATGAATACAATGCAATGTATGTGGGAAAGAACAAGGCTACATAGATGTGTGCAAGGATGGAGTCTAAATTAACTCGTATTACTGAGGGAAGCTGGCAGAGGAGCACTGCAGACAGTGCAACAAAACCATCAGTTCAAAACTCAGTGATGGTCCAAAAGGAGAGGACCAGAGAACAAAACACTATGCATCATTTTTGCAGCTGGATGATCCTGCAACTGATATACACAATGCATCCCTGCCATCAAAAAGGGAAATGCAAACATTGAGGGCACCAAAGGGCAGACCTGAGGATTAGGGTGTGGATTATCTTCACCCAGGTGGAAAGCAGTCAATTCCCCGGTGGTGTGGGGAAGGTGTGAATGAGAGGTTTGACAGCAGTTTGTAAAACCATCACAGCACCAGGAGGGGAGTGTTGGTATTTCTCACGTTGCAGGAGCTGAGGTTACCCCATGGAAAGATCAGGTTAAACCAAACCACCTGTAATCACCCTGTGGCATTCATGGCCACCCAATGCCTTGGAACTGAAAATGGTCTTTGGGCTCAGACTGGGATTAGGAATCACAGAAACACAGGTTCACAGGCAGATTTAGGCTGCAAGGGATATCTGGAGGTCTCTGGTCTAGCTTCCTGCTCCATGCAGGGCAGGCTTCAAAGCTACAGCAGGTTGCTTAGGGCCTGGTCCACTCAATTTTGAAAAATATCCAAAGGTGGAGACGCTGTCTCCCTGGGGCGCCTGCTACAGGTCTGAACTGCTCTTGTGGTGAAGAATATTTTCCTCACGTCCACATGGAATTTCCCTTTTTGTAATTTGTGTCCCTTGCCTCTGGCCCTTTCCCTGTACGCCTCTCGTGAGCCTGGCTCCATCTTCTCTAAGCCATCCCTTTCCAGCAGTGGAAGACAGTAATTTGGTCCCTCCTTCTAAAGTTTTCTCTTCTGCAAGCTGAACCAGCCTGGTTCCCCCAGCTGAGCATCATGTGTTATGTGCTCAAGCCCCCTGATTGCCCTCTCCACCTCTCTTGTACTGAGGGTCCAAAACAGGACTCCAGAAATGTCATCACGAGGGCCAGACAGAGGGAAGCAATAGCTTCTCTCAACCTGCTGGCTTTGCTCTTGCTAATGGAAGCCAATATAAACTCAACCTTCATCACTGTAGGGACACAATGGGGAGGAGAAGTCCCTGCCACAGGGTGGCCCAGATGCAACCACAGTCTCAGAAAGTCCTGAAGCTGCTGCTAGAAGAGCACAATAGAAAAGGTTCCTGTCTACACAGCCCAATTCTCTCCCCAGGCACCCAACCATAGCTGTAATTTTTTTGCAAGTTGCAGCTCATGGCAAGTAAAGAGAGATCAAACATCTGCCCAGAGACTGAGGGTCTGCAGCTGCAGGGGGAGACATCCAGGATCTCTGGTCATATTACTCATGAGTCACAGAGGCTGATGAGCACATTAACAAGCTGCTTGAGTTCTTTGTTATTTAGGCTCATTTTCTTGAGTGTTTCAAAGGACATTGAGACATTCAAGCCCTGCTCCAAGAGCTTGGATGCACCATGCAGCAGAACCCATACAGGGTCTGTGAGCATATGGGTGGAGGTTTGTGTCATGCTCACGTTGTCCATGTAGCAGCAGTACAGTTTCTTAGGTGGGGTCTATCCCAGCAGGCATGCACTGAGATCTGAAAACACATCGATGGATTTGGAGCCAGCACGGAGCCTCTGTGTTTATACTTACCCCTATAAGTCTGGAGTCCAATCCCTCCCCTTCTCATAATAATCTGACTCCAACATCTACAGCCACAAGGAAATGGTACAACTTGCAATAAAATACTCGGAGATGGCCACCTTGCTCAGGTTGGCTTCATGCTGCCCAGGGCAGAGGCACCAACTGGGACCCCCCAGCCCCATGGGACATTGGAAAGATAAAGGCTGTTGCTGGCTCTTAAAGGGGACTGGATAGGTCCCTGGTCTTGGATGAATCTCTGCAGATCTGCGTGGAAGGGTGAGAAAGAGGTAAGAAGGGTGAGAGCAGCACTGGGGCTATTCGTTTGGATCAGCCAGGGACATCCCAGCTGTCTGGGACCGGAGTACAGAGGTCAGGACCATGGATGTAACTCAGGGAGCAAAGCCCCGGACCCAAGCTGCTATGCCAAATAGCTCAGCTGAAGGATAGTGAGCCTGTGCTGAGAGGCGCCAGTGAAAACCACAAGAAAGCCAGGCTGGGCATCTTTGTAGCACTCCAAGCTTGACAATTAATGCATGCAAGCCACTGAATTATAGGCTGGAGACACTGGGAGCCCAAATGGCAGCTAACGAGTGTTGTTGATTGGCTTTCCGGAGGCCATGGAGACACAGACACTTATTCTTAGAGACATGGATCCCAGAGGGACCACGGCGGACACAAGAGTCTCTCTCCACAGCACTCATATCCTCTCTGCCCTGGCGCAGGCAGCAGTCATGTTTCCCCTCCATCAGATGGGGAGCGAGGCAAGGATGCAGGGAAAAGGTGGCAATCAGCCCTCACCCCCACCAGTTTGTTCAGCCTCAAACATCCCAACTAACTTTATCTCCTCCTTTCATGCCATACACCTCCACTGTAAAGGGCATAACTTGCCCTTATGAGGGATGGGGTATGAGGCTAGCAGGTGCCAGTCCCCGAACAGCTGGGCAGAGCTCAAAGGATGCTCTTGTAGCAGTGGCTCTGGAAGTGCAGATAGAGAAGGCGAGGTGGGACAGCTGGGTTTCCTTAAGGCAGATCAATGTTGCAGAAAAATAACCACAGCATCAAGAAATCATGTGAAAGCATCACATCATCACTGCTGTGCAAACACTCACGTATGTCTGTGCTTGCAGACACATGATCCAGCGCAGGAACATTTTTACAGTCAGTGCATGCTTCCTGTCACACTATCAATTAATTGCTGGAAGTATTTGAATCCTTGGTTTTGTGTCCATCTTGCCAAAACAGAGGCCATGTGCTACTGTCCTTCCTCTCATCTCCTTGCTGTATTTTTCCTCCCTGATTATTTCTGTGTTAAAGCTCTCCAAGCACCAGCCAGGCACAAGCCTGACTCCTCCCGCTGCAGGTCAGCTCCAGCACTGACTGGAGCAGCCAAGGGCGATCAGCTGGAAAATCACTCCCCAGATCCAGCACCACTGCTTCAAGGTCAAGGCAGCCATGTCCAGGTCAGGTCTCTGGCTCTGGGGTGACTGCATCACCTTGGGAAGCTTGTCTGGTGCACACAGGATGAACTGGTTCAAACGCTGGACCAGAGCAGACCCCCCCTGGGGCAGTACTGGACAGCCCAGGGCACTTGTGTGGGCTCCCGCAGTGGCTGACAGACAGATCTAGGACTCTCACAAAGGCATGACTAGAGTTGAATAAGCATGTTTGTAGGGAATGATTTATTCGCCAATGCAAAAAGCAAACGCCCAAATCCCACCGCTGAAATGCATGACTGGACATCTGAGAATGTCCCCAAATTGGATGCTACATTTCTCAATGCTTACAATCCAGAGATATTTGGTTAGGGCTGAAAAAGCTGATTTCTAAGGCTGTAATCAGCTTTCTGGGCAAGGAGGACGTTTGTGCCTTTGGCAGGCTCCCCAGCCAGGACGTGAATCTGTGTCCCTTGTGCCCCTCAACCCTGTGTCCCTTGTGCCCCTCACCCCTACTCGGGTGCTGGTGGGAGACACAGGCTCAGATCCTGTCTCAGCTGGACATGCAGCAAGGACCTTCTCCCTTCCCCAGCTCTGCACAACACTGACATACTTGCCTGGCTCTACCTCAATGTTTCCAACTTTGCAGTTGCCATTAAAAAATAACAGTCTGAAACATGTGAAAGTGCAATGAGTTTGGGGTTTTGGGGGGTTTTCTGTGGTTTTTTTTTTTAATTTCCTGGAAATTCATATTCTGAGTGAGCACTGATTTTCCAGGTGCACCAGCAGAAAGCAGAGAAATCTCAAGGCTTCCTAGAACTGAATCAAGTTGAATCACAGGATGAGGGCAGGAGTGGATTAGGTGTAGCCAGCTGCCTGCACCTAGCCCTGCCAGCCCCCAGTTCTGCCCTGAGCTCAGACCTTGACCAGGCAGGCTTGTGCCAGGCTTGGTGACAGATGGTGGGGCTGGACAGGAGCTGCTCAGAGGGTGAGGAGCTCTGGGCTTGATCTAACCAGGACAGACACTCTCAGCCCCTGGTGCTCTCAGCAGTGACAAGACTTCTGTGCTCTTCACAGCCCTCTGCCTTCCTAGCTCCTGTCTGGGCAGGTCAAAGGCATCTTCAAGGAAATTCATACCCATGCACTTCAGTCCAGTGGCTGCTATAACAGAAATTAGCTGGTGGGACCTCAAGGGACAAATTTGCAGCATACGTGCATGCACACATGTGTCTGTGCATGCTTGCATCAACAGAGGTTCAAGAGAACAGTATCTTACAAAGCAAGAAGGTTATTCACTATCAGATGATGAATTTGTTGAATGATGAATGATGGACTTGTTGCTTGTTGTTGTCTCTGTGTGAGGCTGCCTCTCTGGTTTTTGTTATCATCAACCTTGTGTTGTGCCACCACTGCATGTTACTAGTAAATTGCACAACAAAGATGGTAGTGAGATTCATGCAGTCCTGTTGGGGTTGGACCCCACTGACTTGAAGGTAAGAGCTTCCTGAAAAGGCTTCACTGCCTTTCCAGCACAGCTGACCTGGGAGACCACAGTACCGTTTCCTTTGGGTGCCTCTGAGAACAATGCTTTTGTCCCAAGAAATTTATAACAATTACCTCTTATCAAAAATCCATCATTTCACCAAAACCCCCATGGATGTGATTTTCTTTAATTTTCCATTTGTTGTAATTGAACTGATAATTTTCCTTTTTTTTTTTCCATTTTCAGGGGGTTTTAGCAGATTGCTGTTTTCCATGGCCTTTTGTCAGACCCTGATTACCACAGGATGAAGGGCATCAGCCTTGTTCTTTGGGGTTTTTTTTGTAATTTTCCCCCTGTAAATGCCTAATTTTGCAAACTTCTTCACTTCAGAAAAGTGGCAAAAAGGACTGTGGGTAAAGAATAAAGGTAAAAAACTAAAATAAATGCAGAGTCCTTAATAAATCTGGCTATCACACTTTTGGGGTTACTAGTGGAAAAATTAAAGAAATGGGGAAGGTGGGAAGGAGGATGAACAGCCCAGATCTCTTGCAGGTCATGGCCATTTTAATCAAATAATTAAGACTTTCTTCCTGCTGGGGAAAGAACATAAAACACAGACATTTTGGGCATTTCGGGCATTTCTTCCCCAATGCTGTTGCTTTCCCCTCAATAAATTTCACCCCTGAGTAAACTTTGTGCTGCCAGGTTCTGGCAGATGTCTCTGAACATCCCAGAGGCTGCACTGGTTTGCCCAGGATAGTGATTTTATGAGGAATGCTGCAAGTGATGGAGAAAACTGGGGGTTGGACTAGATGACCTTTAAAGGTCCCTTCCAACCCAAACTATTTTATGATTCTATGAAGACATAGAGCGGTAAGGAAGGCATGAGCCTGTCCCACAGCCTGTCTCAGTGGGCAGCCCACAAAGGGTCTACTTCCACAGTGTGGAAGGCGTTCATGGAGCAAAACCATGACCTCCAGTCATCAGCCATGCAGCACTGGTTAGAAGCAGTCCCAGCAATCAATGCAAAGCCACAAAGATCCTGACTGGTGTGAGTCCAGGCCCATCAGCAAAGCCAAGCACACAGTCGCTTGCAGAAATGAAGACCAGTGATGGCCATGGTCAACGCGAAGTCTAGCCAGGCAGGGTCTTCCCTGTCCTCTAAAGAAGCCGCTCAGCTCAGAGGCATCTCATGGGATGACCCTTATCTACATGGCAGGTGGTCCTGGGAACAGGATCTCTTTTTGTATGTGTGGTTGGACCCATCTAGTGAAGACATTTGGCTTCATTTTCATAATGAGAGATGTTGTCTCACACGTACTCCTGGGCACGTCCCTTGAAAAACAACATCTTGCGTGCAGGTATTAGAAACCCATTACTTCTCTATATCAGGAGCAATCATCTCAAAAGCAGAGTTTCCAAACTACTTTGAGGTAATGATTAGATTATTTTGGGATGACAAACCTCCCTGGAAAAGTTACAGGGACAGTTCATTGGCACTTGGTCAAAGCTAAAAAGCACTGGATTCAGCAACGTGGACGAAGGAGAAAGATCCCAGCTAGCACGTATAAATCAGACACGATGGTTATTTCTAAGAAGATGTAATTCAGACAGCCTGACGTTACAGTATTTCTTGGGATAGGCTGACTGAAAGGAGTTCAGGAATCTGAAGTATGGGTGATGAGAAATTATCTTGGAACCAGCATATTCTCTTTATTGAGAATAGTGGTAAGATGCCCATAAATCTTTCTAAGAGCATTTCAGGTACTTTTATGCCTCTTGCATGGGATTTATTGCATATTTTCAGAAAAAAATATAATTTAAAAGGACATTGTCGAACACTTTTTATAGCTTTTATTTATTTTTTAATCTCCATTGTTTGCAAAGCCCTCCTCAGAGCTAGAAAATGCAATTCTGCCCTGTTACATCTAGCAGACAATGAATTTTTCTTTCTCTCTGGTATGCTGAGCAGAGACAGAGGTAGTGTGTCTTGGGCTCCAACTGGACTGAGGGAGGTGGGTTGGGTGTCCCTCCTGCAGAGCTAGAGGAGTACCAGACATGCTGCAACAGCTCCCCGCAGCTGGGCAGTCAGATTTTAGCACAGGCAGTTAATGTGCTGGATTTTGCTGTGGGAGAGTAGCAGATAGCCTTCCCGTTGTATGTAAAAGCCCATTTTTTCAGTGGTGTTGAAAGACCCCATGCAGCCCTGGCATATCCCAAAGACTGCCTTGGAAAACCAAGCAGATAAGGAATGATGCTGCTGGGGGGTGTTCCTCAATTTTGGGCACAGCACTTTGGGAGGAGAGGGTCTGATTTTTAACTGATTCCACCAGGACCACCTCTTACCAATGCTGAAAACAGACCCAAATTATACCCAGGCTGGATGTTCCCCAAGTCCAATGGAGATGTTTTCCAAACTTGCAGCACTTCTGGCCAGAAATACAACCCTGGAGCTTTGGCTCCTGCAGCCTTCTTTGGAAAGCTTGAGTTTACTTAGCCTTCCCTGACCTTCCTGTTATTAATTGAAATGCTGCTCTTGAGGCCAGTCACATTGTGCTGGTGTCTCCTCTGCCTGCTACCATGTTACAGCAATCAAGGGCAAGCCTGGACCTGATGCTCCCCAGTGCCACACACTGAGGGCCAGCAGCGACTGGCAGGGAAGAGACCAGCAGCGTGAGCGCCTGTGCTCTGCTGCGGGCAGTGGGGAAGGAGCTGTCTGCAAGGGCTCCATCCTCCTGGCAGGGAGGAGAGATGCTGGGGCCAGAAGATGGAGTGGGAGGATGGACCAGAAAGCATCACTTCGAGCCTGACTCCTTCATGGACCGTCAAGCCCCTTCCAGCAACCCCTTCCTAGTAACACTCCCTGGAGGCTCTGCAAAGAGGAAAAAGTTAAATACATTAATCAGGCAAGTCTGGCTCTTTTCCCCTTTCTTCATCACCATTACTGACCCCTCCAGTTTTGTGGGTTTTTTCCCTCCTTCTCTCGCCCATAAAATGCTTTTCATTCAGTGGCCGTTGTTCCTTTAAATACTTCATCAAAACTCATAAAACTATGTAGGAAACTAGCTGCAGTTTTCTTCTTAGAAAGACGTTTGTGCCAGCAAAGCAGAAAAAAAAAAATCTTGTTCAAGTGATGCAGAGAAAAGGAAGAAATAAAGGAAGCAAGCAAGCAAGCAGGGAAGCAAGGAAGGTTGATTTTCACATGTCCAGAACATTTGCTTTGCCAGAGACAGTGTGACCATGAACATCAGCATTTTCCAGGCTTGTTCCAGAGACTCCATGAAATCTAAATGACAAAACTGGGCTCTTCCACCTCCAGCTGTCAATTACTAAAGAAGTGGCATGCTCCGAGCAGAAGAGTGCAATGTGGAAACCACTACTCCTGTGGCTGGTACACTCTTCCTACAAACTGCTTCAGTGCAGAGGGATCAGGATGGAGGAGGAGGAGGTGCTGAGCCTGTACATGCACCCTCCTGCTGCGATGCCTTTTCCAGCAGTTGGGCTGCAGGGAGGCTGAAGCTGCTCCCAGCTCTGTCTGCAGCCTCTCTGGAGCGGATGCTTTGGTCAGGATAGTTTGTTATTAGCACAAGTCCTTGACAGACATTTCTTGGGCCACTCTCTCTTCTTGCCAAAGGGAGGGTTTGGCCACCTCTGTCCCACCCCTCAGGGACTGTGCATCAAAGAAATAAATTGCACTCAGAAAATGCTCAAACTCCAGCCCATGGATTTCTCCTTTCCCAGGGCACCAAGGCACTGAGCCCCACCAGCTCCTCAGAGAGGGCAGGCTGATGGTTTTGAGCTGCAGGTGTTCAGCCCACTCATGCTGGTGTGAAGAAGTGGGCCTGATGCGTTTTTCTTTACGTGTGGTGTTCCTTAGCTTGCTCTTGCTCAAATCCTCCTGACAGAAGACCCCAGGAGCTGGTGCCATCAATTTCCTAAGCAAGGGAAGTCTCTCCTTGGAGTAAAATCACAGCAGCTAAAAAGCTTCCTCTGCAGGTTCATGAGTTTGTTTATTTCTGTTGCCTTTTATCTAGTAACTGATCTATTTTCTTGCATTTTCCACAGTGTCATTGGAAGCTGAAGCTCACAGTGGGCTCAGCAATTAGTGGTAGCACAGAAATATAAGGCAAAAACAAGTATTGCTAATGAGCTGACACATTAAACAATGAGTCACACTTCCATAAGGAGCCCAAATCGAGTTATAACCCTAAATAAACAAGCTGTGAGAAACAGTTTACAAAATATGAATGTGTTACTTATTTAACTGCTGTTGAGAAGCTGTGATCTGAACCCTGAGATGTATTTAAATATCTGAAACAAATATTCAATGTGTGGTTTATCAGACTGACGCAGTGGAGGCTGGCACAGTTGGGCTGGATGGACCCTGCAGATGGACATGGGTACGGGCAACATAAGAGGCTTTGGAGTTGTGTCCTCCACGCTGCGTCCTTCCCCATCTGTGCGGACCAGGCAGGGGCTCTCCTGCACCAGGGGAGGGAGGCAGCGAAGGCTGAGAGCCAAGAGATGCTGCAGGTGGGAATTTTCCTCCTCGCAGACGGGTCTCGGGGCAATATCAGCAATTTGGGATATCTCAGGCTCCTGCAGGAAGTCATCACAGGGTCAGGCAGAGCCCCATGACTTTCCATTTGGGGACTAAAAGGCAAAACTAAAGATAAATGGTTAGTCCTAAATCAAATGAGAAACTTCCTGGGTTTCCCCATGGCAATGGCACGATGAAACTTTCTGAGTTAACCTGAAATAAATTACTCCACATAAAGTGGATTTTGATTTTGTATCTTTTCTCCTCTTGGTTTTCCTTTCACCCCCTCAACATGGTCAATTTTAAAACAAAAAGTCTTCTGCAGGTATAAAATGGAAATCTTACATTTTCCTCCCCATGCCCCATTATGCTTTCAGCCAAAATGATTTGTTGAAGTGCAGCCAAATTCTGCATCTTTCCCCCCAAAAGACACTGAGATTTTATTATGCATGGAAATTGTCCCTGCAGCTCTTGCACTAAGGGATCACAGGCTTTTGGCAGAGGTTTCTCACTGCTCAGCCATTAAACTTTGGCATTACCTGGATAATGTCCCATCCCAGGGGAAAATCCCTCTTCTGCTGAATCTCCATATACTGATGTTCCCAAAGTGCGAGCTGTATCAGCAGCTGTTTGCAAGCTCGGACAAGTTCATACAGAAGTGCCACAGCTGCCCTGGAGGAGATGGAGAACATCCTCTTGACGTTCTGACATGGCAAGAAAGGAGCAGGGACAGTCATCCCTAAGTCAGCTGTGGGCACATCTCCTCCGAAGTGTGTGCACAGCCTGCCCTGAGATTGGCTCTGCTGGGACCAACACGGTTCTCCTGTGATGGTGGGACATCAGTGGCAGGTTTATCAATTCATCTTCAAACCATTTATCTGCAAATCTCTCTCTACTTTTGTGGTATGGCTGGGCCACCACAAGTCAGGGACCGGCAGGCTGCAGATTACATGGTGCAGGAAACCTGCTGGTTCTTCTCCCAGCTACACACCCAGAGCCTCACAAATGGGATTCAGGGGGAACTCTGGCACCAGGACAGTACCATCCCCATTCGTGTGTGAGGAGCATGGAGGTGGGTTGACCCTGGCTGGATGCCAGGTGCCCACCCAAGCTGCTCTATCACTCCCCCCTCAGCTGGACAGGGAGGGGAAAATATAATGAAAGGCTCATGGGTTGAGATAAGGACAGGGAGAGATCACTCACCAATTACCGTCATGGGCAAACCAGACTCAACTTGGGGAAAATTAACTTATCCAATCAGAGTAGGGTAATGGGAAATAAAACCAAATCTTAAAACACCTTGCCCCACCCCTCCCTTCTTCCTGGGCATAACTTCACTCCCGAATTCTCTACCTCCTCCCCCTCACCAGCATGGGGGGATGGGGAATGGGGGTTGGGGTCAGTTCATCACACCTTGTCTCTGCTGCTCCTTCCTCTTCAGGGGGAGGACTCCTCACTCTTCCCCTGCTCTGGCGTGGGATCCCTCCCACAGGAGACAGTCCTTCATGAACATCTCCAATGTGAGTCCTTCCCACGGGCTGCAGTTCTTCACAAACTGCTCCAGCGTAGGTCCCTTCCACAGGCTGCAGTCCTTCAGGCACAGACTGCTCCAGCGTGGGTCCCTTCCACAGGCTCACAAGTCCTGCCAGAAAACCTGCTCCAGCATGGGCTCCATTCTCCATGGGGCCACAGGTCCTGCCAGGAGCCTGCTCCAGCGCGGGCTTCCCACGGGGTCACAGCTTCCTTCAGGCATCCACCTGCTCCGGCGTGGGGTCCTCCCCAGGCTGCAGGTGGAGATTTGCTCCACCGTGGACCTCCCTGGGCTGCAGGGGGACAGCCTGCCTCACCATGGTCTTCCCCACAGGCTGCAGGAGAATGTCTGCTCCGGCACCTGGAGCACCTCCTCCCCCTCCTTCTTCACTGACCTGGGGGTCTGCAGGGTTGTTTCTCTCATGTTCTCACTCCTCTCTCTGGCTGCAGTTTCTGTTCCACATCAAAATTTTTCCCCTTCTTAAATACATTATCCCAGGGGCACTGCCACCATCGCTGATGGGCTTGGCCTTGGCCAGCGGCAGGTCCATCTTGGAGCCATCTGGCATTGGCTCTGTCGGACACAGGGGAAGCTTCTAGCAGCTTCTCACAGAAACCACCCCTGTAGCCCCTCTGCTACCAAAACCTGGCCACGCAAACCCAATACAAGCATGGAGGTGGCTGACAGACTGCAGGCAGGTCTGGGTCAGGTGCTCCTTCCCCTGCTCCAGGGCACCACAAAAGGCTGTGATGTTGCACATAAGCAGGACCTGACTGGGCCACTGTCCCCACCATGGCTTAGCTAGAGATTGGAAGACAGATGTGTTTCCCTCCCTCCATGTCTCCTGTTTAAAGTCCCTGGAGGAGCATGGGGACAGAGCAGTCTGAGAGGGGATGGTAATACCCCAGAGCGGAGGTGGCTTGTAGAGAGGAGATGGTATTTGTCCCAAAGAGGAGACAGAGTATATGCTGGAGAGGGATGGTGTTCCCCTGCCCCCCAACCCAGTAGTCAAACCTCCTCCAAGGACAGCAACCAGGAAACCCCAGCCTCTGGGTGCCACCAAGGGAGAATGAGAAGGGTGACAGGAACTGTGATGTGGGGATGCTTCAGCTGTGCACCCTGAGCAGCAGCGATGAAACCCTGCCTTGCAGCACCCTGCTGGACTGAGACATCCTCGGCAGAAACTGAGTGGGTGACCACACCAACGCAGCCCCAAGTTACCCCCAGGTTGCCAGTGCCCAGCCTTACCCCTTCTCTCTGCGTTCAGTCTGCCAATGCCACCACATCCAGCTTTGGGTTTGACAACACCCACACCACAGCTGGCTCTAGTGTGCCCTCCAGGAGCTCAGAAGTGTGGTTGCAGCTCTGATGTTTTGCATACCCTTCTGACATGCATCCCATGCCCCCATCCCTCTCCCCAGGCTCTCCAGCCACTCACACCTCTCTATGCCTGGTCCCCTGGCCAGAGGTTGACAGTCCTCAAGTCACAAGTGGCAAAAGTATTGGGACAAGCTCCTGGGCTGGCAAGGTGAAGAGGTTTCAGAAGTATATTAGGAATAAAATAAATCCCGGAAATGGCAAAGGGTGCTACTACATAGAGATAGTAAAATTGCTCATAAAAAGGGAGGAGAGGCAGATGTGAGCAATGAGTACTTCTGTTCTGTGTATTTGGAAGGAAGCACTTGCAACATGCAAGGACAATGAAGTGCTCTTCAGCCTCTTTGTATCTAAGGAGAATGTCAAACAACATCTACATGGGACAAACATTTTCAAATCACCCTAAAAATAATAGTAATCTCAGTAATCAGTCTAATTTCACATGTCAAGAGTCTGAAAAGAGCTGGCTGAGGGTTTCTACAGCCCTCCAGTGTTAATGCTAAATGATTTTGTGACCAGAGAAATGAGGTACATCATATTGGGCAGGTCCAGAGCTCAGACGCTGCCTGGCACCCATATGCATCAGAAGAACACAGACAAGGTTCAGCAGTTGCTGGAGAGAGACACAGCTGTGGTGAGTTACTCGCTGAAACTGGTGTCAGAGGCTGAACTGCCTTTGAGGATGTCTGTCTCCTCTAGTTACCCATCATTTCTCCACTAGGTACCTTCAAACAGGGGCTTGATATTGGACTTGGTGGCTCCAGACCCTAGAGACAACTGGAAAAGCTCTCTGGAGAACGTCCACACCATGGGGGTCCGGAGAAGGTCTGTAGACACAGTACCAGCTAGGCTGCTGACTGTTTTTCCCCAACCATCTGGAGGTAGCTCACGTTCATCTCATGCATGATCACGGTATTGAGGAATCAAGAGGGAAGGAGGTGGTGGGGAGCCATGCCTACCTTGGTTCTTTGCATCTTCAATGGGAGCTTGCAGGGCTGACCACAGCCCCTGCAGAGGGGGTGTAGCCAAGGTTACTATCCTCCTTTCTGGGAGGCAGTGGGGCACCAAGGTGGTTCAGGATGGTGTTTCCTTGGGGCTTATGTCTCCTACACCTGCAGGTCAGCAGCAAGGGGATGAGTTGTCTGCCCTGTTGCACGTGAGTAGCTAATTCATGTCCTGGAAATGCCCTTTTGTCCCCAATGTCTGCAGAGGAGCCTGGGGTGAGCAGCCCAAGAGACCCACCTGCATGGGAGAAGCTGATGTTTGACCATTTGAAGTCTCTTTCTTTCAACGCACAAAAGGACATTAGAGTAGCTGGACTGTGCTGGACCCAAGCTCCATCTAACCCGTGGGCCATCTCCAACCAGGTCAGCAGCAGATGCTCAGAGGTGCAAGGCCAGCACTGAGCCATCCTTTCCCACGGTATATTTCCTGGCTTCTGACAATGGTTCAGGGACTCCCAGAGCTGCACGTAGCATTTGGGTCAGTCCAGCAGGTCCTGTGGCAGTCATTGGTGGCCCTATCGTCCAGGAATTTGCCTAACCTGCCTTTCCGGACATTTACATTTTTGGTCTTCATGACGTAGTGTGGCAATGAGTTTCACAGTCTAATTATACACCGCACGAAAAAGTGTTGCTGAGGCATGTACTGGAATGCTGGATGTGGTTTTGGTGTCTGGACTTTCTAGAGGTTGTGGATAGTTTGCAGATGCTGAGGAAAGAGCCAACAAATGATACAAGGGCTGGAAAAAACACCTTGTGGAGGGACACTCGGGAAGCACAACTCAACAGGAAAGATAAACACGCTGTAAATTGGAAGGGGATTAAATCCCAGCTCTTTGGTCTACAGAGGCAGAACCCATAACAAGTTAGACATCCAGCAAGAACCATTTTTGTTGGAAACAAGGCACATGTTTTCAGTGCAAGGGAGTTTAACTACAGAAGGAGGAGGCTTCATCTCTTGATGCTTCTGCAAAGATGTTTCAGCTACAAGGTTTGGGCTCAAACTGCAAATCAGTGTAGGAAAGCCTCTCATCTGGGAGGCAGTGGGGACCAGATCTTGCCATTTCCAGCTTACATCAGTAAACACCACAGGACCAGCCAGAAAGATCCTCAAAGGTAATGAGAAAGAACCACAGCCTGCCCACAGGGCTTAAATTACCTGCCCAAGAACATGCCCAGTGATGGCTCACACCAGAAAAAGCTGAAAACACCAGATCTAGATGGCTCAATGGTTTCTTCTGTCTTTAAACTCAGTGAATCACAGGCCCTGCCCCATGGCCAGCAGCACTTTCTTCCTCTCTCAGAGCTGTCCCATTAAGTACAACTTGCCAAGATCCAGGACCACGTACTTCCACATCAGGCCCAGGCTGTCATTGTCCTCAGCTATTCAGGCCATTATTGTGCACACAGTGGCCAAGATCCATGTTCACAGTGCCAGGCTTAGCCCAAACCTCTCCTCCAGTGGTAGGTGGGACATGCATGCACCCTAACGTTGGGCATCCAACCCACGAGCTAGTCTTGGGTGTCCCTGCTCCCCATGTAGTGAGAGTGTCTCATGCCAGTGATGAGCAGATACCACCCAAGAGGGGAGTCTGTCTCCATGGTGCAGCAGAAAAGACCCTTCTCTGTCCCTCCATCATGCCAACCCATTTCCACACCATCCTTCTATACAGGGTGCTAGGGAGGGACGGGGGGACATTGCAGGGGCCAGTGGGCAGACAGCTGCCACATACTCACACCATGCACCGCCCATACCTGCACAAAGGCTGGGACTCATGCCAGAAATGTCTCGGGGCAAAGCAAACATGGGAGCATGTCCAAACCCTGTGAGACCGCTGATGCGCAGACACCATTGCCACATGCAGACTCCTTGTACTCACCCATCTCCAATCTATCCCATTATCTCCCATTTGAAGACACTCCGGGCATGTCTTTCTGGCCAGTGTTTGCCCAGCACAGCACATGGTAGGGATTTTTGCTTCCCTTCTCCAAGGACAGAGATGACCCTGCATCCAGGCAGACTACATGAGGGTGGCTGTGCTCTGGTGTATAACACTCTGGGTCTTTGCCCTGTGCTAGACACAGTCTATAAAACCACATTTCTGCCCCTGGGTCAATCCCTGCAAATGACAGATGCACTAGAGAAATCCCAGTTAGCCTCTGGGAAGCAGATGAAGTGGTGGGACTCCCCTGGGAATGATAGCTGCCAGTCCTATCCCTTAGCAGTGATGAAGAGGATGACAATGCTAAGAAAGAAAGAGAGGGGGAAAAGGGCAAGTCCAGCCCATTGAGCATATCAGAGACTTGCATGTCCTCAGCGCATGGGGCATAAACCACATCCTAGGGCGGTGCCAGGGTCCTGGCAGACTTAGCTGCCAGAGAAGCATCTCAGGCACCTCTGGTGGCTTCCACCCTGCACAAGATGATTGCCCATGCTGCTCGGGGGGGGTGGGGGGTACAGGTGTGTTGTGCAAAATCCTTCTGGGGCTGGGGAATGGGCAGAGGACAGACCCCTCCTCCTTGCCAGAGAAGCCCCAGGAGCTTCAAGGAGAGGGGCTCAGAGCCCCACCTCAGACATGGCAGATGCCCTCAGTGGTGCAGGGTCAGAGATGGAGCTGGACCTTGGCTTCCCTCTCCCCCAAGCTGCAAATGGGATCCCAAGACCTCTCCTGCTCCCAAGCACAGCCCCATCCCAGGACAGGATGGGCTGTCCATGGGTCTCAGGCAGCAGGCAGCCCAGGGCAGGCAGGCATTGGCATCATGGGGGGAGCCAACTCCCAACCCCCCAGCTGGTGGGTATTTTTATCTCCCTTCCTTAGTCTCAAACCTGCCTGTTTCCAAGTTCCCTTTTCCCCTTAGGGCAATTTTCTCTCCTTGTAGCGCTGTGTTGGGGAGGTGTGTGGGACAGCCAGCTCCCGGGCTGTGCCGGGCGCCTCAGCCCCAGATAGTAAACCATTCTTGATCCCTGAGCAAACAGCACAAAGCTCTCACCATGGGCAGCCTACCTCTGATAATTACTTCAGCATACACCTTGGGTCTTAAGTACATGGTTAGAAACAGATCAGTGTGAGACATCTCCTTAAGTCTCATCTGGGAATCGCTGCTATCAACGAGTCCTGCTTTCCCAGTCAAAGATGATTTACTCTGATCTGCACTATTGATTTTATTGTGGGAAATGTGGTGATACCTAGAGAGAGAGAGAGACAGAGATTTGACTTATGTGAGCATGTGGGGAAGACTCCAGTCCCCACCATAGCGCCTGCCTTTTCTGCATCTGTACCAGAATTATTTGTAGTGTTTTATGCACCCATCTGCTCCCTGCATGCTCTCTATAAATCTCACTGGCTCTCACACACACACACATGTTTGCTTTCCATGTAGATTACTTATGATGAGAGTCTAATTAGACCCGGGGAAGCCTGCCTACAGAGCGAGCCTGGGGAGAGCTTAATTAAAGTCAATGGAGAAAATTATAGGTGAAAAAAAAAAAAATTAGGGCAGCAAGGAAGAAATATCAAGAAAGAAACCAAGGGGAAAAAAGAAGCAGGGAAGTAACAGCACCGGCAAGGGAGTGTGTGTGGCTGCCAGACTCCTGGGAGCAGCCACCCCGAGTACCAGGCGTCAAAGCCAGGACCCATGGCAGTGCAACGTGGAGAACCCGTGGGGTGCCAGTGGGTCTGCCTTGCAGGGAAGGGGGCAGGTGACAAGGTGGGTGGGTGCACGCAGCCTTCTGCAAGGGAGTCAAGGCTGAGCAGAGATCCTGCTGTCCTGCCCTCCTCTCTGGCACGTCCTCTGCAGAGGGTGGACAAGACGAGCTGGGAGAGCCACCCGGCTCTGGATCTCCTCTCCATGCATGCTTTGAGTTCTCCCGGTCTCATCCACAACACATATCCATGAGCTGGGCAAATGGAAGATGCGCAGTGGATGCACGAGGTCCAGTTCCTTACTGTATCTGTCCCCTAGCTCCCCAGAGGGAACACAGTCTCATTCTTATCTGGGAATTTGTTGCCCCTGGGCAAATTAGCACATGGACCGGAGGTAATGGAGAATCCATCCTGAGCGGGCAGCAGGGATTTTGGGGGTAGCCACAGTGCACCGAGGGCACCCCCTGTGACCCCTGCAGTGCAGGGCACTGTTCTTCTCCCCCAGCAATGGCATTGTTGAACCCAGTGACTTCTGGCTGAGGAAGAGCATCTCTTTTAGAAAGTCTTGATTTAAAAACCACAAATGATGGAGAATCCGCCACATCTCTTAGAAAATTGCTCCAATGGTTAATTATACTCCCTGTTTAAAAGATGCATCTTATTTACCATTTAGGTTTTTCTAACTTCAGCTTCCAGCCATTGAATCTCATTACATTTTTTATCTACTAGATTAAAAAACCCTCCATTATCAGAAATCTCCTCCCTCTGTAAGTATTTATAGACTATGATCAAGTTGCCTTTTAACCTTCCCTTGATAAACTAAATAGGCTGAGCCACTTAGTCTCGCTCAGTCAGCCAGCCCTTGCACACCTCCACTCCTTCCTACTTCTCCTCTCTGAGCTGTGCCTGGTCCTGCACCATCCTGAACCAAGGGTGGATATTCCCTGGATCAGGACAGATGAGGAGGTGATGTCCTGGGTGATGCCATATGCAGACAGAGGACCAGGGTGGCTGGCTGTGCCACTGTGCTGCTGCGAGAGGTCTTGGTGTGGGTAAGATGCACTCTGTGCTTGGTGTGGTACAAACACAGAGAAAATCCGCCAGCCAAATATGGAGAGGGACAGGACAGGATGGCTTTGGGAATGGAGATCAGGAGTTAGACTGACATGCTGGTAAAAGAAAACCAGGACAAGAGAGGTGAGATACAGGGAGAGCATCAGCTGGGCAGATCAGCATTTTGGGTGGCAGGGTCTGCAAGATCACATCGCAAAGTCTGCTGGGGGTGATGCTGCTGTAACAAAACTCCTCAGCAAGGAGAGCTCGGCAAATAGGGTCCATGCAGCCCATTCAGGAGCTCTGAATGGCCCATATGGACAGGTCCAGGGGTTCTGCCAGCTCTCAGAGATGGTCAGCTCAGGTTTGGAGTCATCTGTGCCCCTCTCAGAAGGTGCAGCCAGGGAAAGGTGCGGACTTCACCTGAGTGAGAATGGGAATACTGGGAGAATCTGAGCTGGGAAAGTCATTTACATTACAGGTCTGTGCTGCTGCCAGAGGTGTGATGAGCTCCCCCAGGACTGTCCTGTCTGGCATAGCTTGGCATCAGCAATGCAGACATCTGTCTTCAGCCAGCTGGTTGTCCTGTAGCATTGTGCTGACAAGCACAGGCTGAGCTTCCTGCTGCTTGTTGCTCCAGACCAAGGCAAAGAGAGAGGTCCTTGGGTGATGCAGTGTGTCTTCTACATAGTGCCTGCTTAACCCCTGGCTGGAGCATGATCAGAAATGACTGGTAGTGGGGCAGGATGGGCCAAGGGACTGCTTCTGGCATCATTACTATGGAGCCCCCAATTGACATATGCCCTCTACAACATCATTTTGACAGTGCTATCACTTCTCCCACCCTGTTATGCACCTTCTTCTGGATCAGAGCTGTGTCCTTGGGATGACTTGCTGTCAGCCTCGGCAGGAGCTGTACCCAAAATGCTGGCATCTGATGGGAACATTGCAACCTCTGTGTAGTGCTGACCACAGGCTGGGAAATGTCTACCTCCCATAGCCTGGCAGCCTTCAGTGCTTCCCCCTCTGGACCCCCCTGCCCTGTTTCTCATTACATCCCTCATGCATTGGTGTATGACAAATCCCACAACTAAGGGGTGTGCTATAGGGAACAGTGGGTCCTCTCCTTCCCCTTCTCTGTGTTACAGACCGTTAAATCCTATCTATTTGGGCTGAAAAGGGGCTTTCCTGGAAAGCAGTGATACAGATGTGCTTCCACTCACAACATCCAGCTGTGGATTCCAGTGTGTCGACTTAACCTCATCCTCCCTGACTTGCAGCTGGAGCATCTTGGGGCAGGGCTTTTCTCATAGCCACCTGCTCTTGTGTGATGGAGAACCAGGGTCTTGGTTTCTAAGGCAGTGCAGAGTCCACCAGGCTCTGGGGAGCTTCACCTGCAGGTCAGTGAAATCAGGACCCTGATGTGTGCACAGCCAGCATGTGGTGGGAGGGGCTGCCTCCATCCCTGGAAAGCCTCCTCACACCCACAGCCACAGATCCTGGCTTCTCTTGCCTGGTGTCAGATGCAATAAGGGAGACGAGCTTCCCCAGTGTGGCCAGCACACACTGTGTGGTCTCCCTCTGGCTTTAGGCTCCCAGAATTTCTTCTTCTCTCTGAGCGATGTCAGGCTGAATAAAACTAAATAGATCCTGATAGAGGAAAACTGCAGTTAAGTGGGTTGGCTGACTGCTTGCCTTCTTTTTATTTTGCTTTCTGACTTGTCACAGATAGAAAACCACCAGGGAAATGTACTGGCAGGCCCTCGGTCATGGTCCCTTGCTCTTTCAGCTGGTCTCCCTTAAGCCTGGTTAGACCTGCCTCCCTGCCAGGACAGGAGGTCACTCCACTCCCAGGAAGAGGGTTGGCACTTGACAACTATGAAATGAAACTTGTGTCACCTTGTGCCTGGAAGATTAGCAAAGGGTGAGCCTGGTGGCTTAAAGTCAGCAGGGTCCTGCCCACAGCCATCCTCCTCCTCCAAGGAGCAGATGGAAGCTGAAGGCAATGAGCTGGTGGGAGACAGAGACCATCCCGTGAGGATGCTCTGCTGGTAGTCGAAGGTTGGGGAAGACAAAGATAAGCCCTAAGTCTTTGCAGAGTGACCAGATCTCGTGATCTTCATGTACATCTTGTGATGTTTGATGTTATATTCATATAGCCTCCAGTCCCAGCATCATGTGAGCAAAGCAGTCTTGGCTCTCTTTCAAATGTGCAAGTTTCTAGGGCACATGAGGGTGAAGACTGCTAGCAAATGGGATGATGAAAGCATCCTGAGAAGGCAGAATGCACTCCAGCAATTGTCTTCAAATCTTCTGATTTTTGAGCTAGTCTTATGATTCTGGGGGGAAGCCAATTTGTGTTTTTCCTTGTTTGGAAGCTACCATCCAAAGCACTGTCCAGAGCACCTGTTAGGCAGCATGCAGTAGTCGTGATATTGAAAAAACACTGGCTGAATGCAAAATAGTGGCTAGTGGAGAGCTGCTTCAGCACTGGCCTTTCAAGAGTCCCTGAAGAGATTGACAAAGCCGAACGGCAGACAAAGGCATTTGGGGGTACAATTCATAACAACATTCCAGAACAGAATTTGATTATTTCAAAGAAAATGCTCCCTACAAAATGTCTCCCAAGTTCAGCAAAGACCAAGCACAAAAGATCATGCAAACATACTAGGTGAAAGAAATACCAGGACTTTATCTTTCAAAACTTACCTCATGGCACTGAAACTGCTAAACATCATGCACAGATGTGCACTATCTGTGATCAGACAGCCTGTGCTGTCCCACATTGGCTAGACAAGGTTATTGACAGCAAAGATAAACCCCACCATGTGTGACCTCTGTAGCCAAAGTCAGAACAGAGCATAGAAACACCAGGGAAACCCACAAAGTCTCAGAGCATCTTTGATCCAAGGTTAACACAGACCTGCTCGATTTAACAGAGAAAATTGCTTCTTGTTAGAGGAACATGACTCAAATTCTGTGAAATGGCAGTGATTGGCAACACATCAAGAAGAAGTGTAATTCTCTCTTGGAGTTTGCTCACTGTGGATTTCTAGAGGTGTTGAGGACAGCAGGCGAGTGTCCATGGTTTTGGAGGCTCAGGTCAATAATTCTTCCTTGGTGCATCAGCTCAGACTCACGCCCAGATGATGAATAGTCAGGTGGGTTGGAAGTGCAAATGACAGAACCCAGTAAAACCCCACCATCAGCTGCCACCAAGGGCAGGTGCTGCCCACAAGACCCTCCTGGGGATCACTGGAGTGGTATTACGAGGACTAGAAGAATGCCATTCATAGACTTTTCCCTGAAACAATTTTTCTGGTTTATTCCAGACATCCTGGTGCTCCTCCCAAAACACAGGAGTTTCCAGACCTGGGGTTTCATCTCACCCTTTTTTTTTCTATTTCTTTGTCTTCTTTCCCTTCCTATCCTTTTTGCCTTTTTGTCAAAGGAGGAGATAAAACCAATGGAAATTTTTAGGTCATTAAAACTGAGATCATACTGAAACACTACCTTTCTTTTAAAGAACATGGATCTAGTATCATTTTTGCTGATCCAGTGTGTGATTTTTCACTCATCTCTAATCACAGCAAATTTCAGAGACCCTCACTGGAGCCACCTTCTCAGATATCTGAAGGTGTCCAGACCAGATCCCAGAGCCTGTGAGTTTTTTGGGTTACACCAACTGATCCCAACATGTTCCATGGGCACCATGGGCAAGAACAAGAACAGTGAAGATATCGGATGCAGACACACGGCAATAAGCAGACACAGTCAGGTCCTAAGCAGGGAACCATCCGCATCCTGCCAAGGTGGTAGCACATCTTCTGAGCAGAAGTCCAGCTGTGCCATCTTCACTCAGCCTCAAGCACCCAACACAGGTATATTTGAAGTTCTGGCATTTCCTGGGACCTGTTTTTAGGTGCCCTTCTGTAACAGTGATGTCTGTTGTGGGAACTGCACTAACAAATAAAGATTGACCTCTCTCCAGCCCTACCTGCACATCAGACCATGAGGCCAGAAATGTGTCCACAACAGGATGACAGATAATTGTCTTCCTTTCCTTTACCACTGAAGGCTCACTGTGGTTTAACAAGCTCCATTTGTTTTCTGCTGTTACAAGGACATTAGAAAAGTTTGGACTGGGGTTTAACTTTGTGGCTGAAATATCTTACAGCTGCCAGGGAGGAGCAGTCTCAGTATTTCTCATGGTAGGGGGCACCTCTTTACCCACCACCTTGTAACATGGTCCCACGGTAGGGCTTTGCTGCTGTTGTTTGGTCATGATTTTGGATGAGAAATGAATCATGGTGCTAAGTGGGAGCACGGACATCTCTGAGCAGCTCAAGGATCAGAGCAAATACTGGAAATCAAGCCCGTGGTGTGTGCAGGGCTGCAGACAGCCGCCTCTTCCTGCTCCAGCAGTGAAGGCTAATCAGTGCTGATTAAACCAAAGCTAGATTTTCCTAGAGAGGTTTTAAAAACCTGAATGTCAAGTTACACCCCCACCATGTCCCCTACCCTCAGATCATTAGGCTGAACTTCCATAGGCTTGTGACCTTTCTAGAGCTAAGCCCATGATCCCCCTGAGCTGATGTTTCTGGTCACCCTCCAGACATCCCTGAAGCATTTTGTCCCAGCAACAGAGGTCTGGACATGCCAGTCTTCACCAGTCTCCTGGGAAAGGAGAGTGGGGAAGGGAAGCTCAGCCCTTGTGATGGTGAGAGGGAAGGATCCCCCACAGATGCTGGGGCTTTACTGACAGACTGGGTGGCCACTGGAGCGACATGCTGGGGCTCATCTCTGATTTATCGGCAGGGCCAGTAGGTGTTGCATTAGGTTAAGTATTAACAGATCTCATGAGCCTCATTAGCTGTCCCCTTTTCACTCTCCAGCTGAAGAGTTACTGCTCCAAAATCTATAGTGCCTTGGCAGCTGCCTGGCTGATTCCCAGGTTAACCCTCACCGAGCCTGCTCCCTCAGCCTTGCTGCATGGATCAGCATGCACAATTGTGTGTGTCACAAACCACGGGTGGAAAGCATCCCAGGTCTGGTGCTGTCCAGCTTGATCAGCAGAGGGGCATGAGGTTTGTTGGGCCATCGTCACGTGCACATGTCTCTGCCCTCCATAAAACAGCAGGACTCTCAGCAAAGAGAGCCAGACTCCCTGGCTATCCTTGCTCAGACGTGCCAGCAATGGCTGGTTCCTGACACAGACCCCCAGGCACTGGGATATCTCCCTGCTGAAGAGTTGTCTGCTGCAAACAGCCTGCAAGGTCTGCAGGAGGGATCTGTTTGGCTGAAGGTGGGCATTTGTCCATTGGTATCTGCATCAGGGTCAGCCTCCCAGTCCCCTCCAGCACAGTCCGTCACCCCCCAGTGATGCAGATGCCATATGCAATTTATCACCCCCCAGAGCAGATGCCAACAGGCTCAGGAGATCGGGGCTCTGCTCGGTGCAGGGCAAGTCCCTGGGGCATCCAGGTTCCATGTAGGCATTTAAACTGCGGGCACCTGTGCTTGATCAGACAAACCCCATGGTCAAGGCTCTCCTGTAATGAGTAGCCCAGGATGGTAATACAGACCATAACAAATTGCTGCGGGTGGTGTATCTCCACCAGGCAACTGGGGCACCCATGGGGCTGCAAGTCTCTGAAGATCTTTATTTGCTCCAAAGGCCACTGAACACAGAGCCAGGAGCGAGCATGGGAGCATCTGGTCTGACCCCACAGCCGTGAGCTGTGACCCAGGCTCCTCTTATGGGCAACGTGTTCCCCAGACATCCCTCAGATCTGGACTGGGAGGCAGCAGGGATGGGGATCACAGCGCTGCTCAGGCAGTGTGCTTGGCTGCTCAGTCGTCACGCTGTGAAATATTTGGGCCTTATCTCCTGTTGGAGTGCATCTGGTTTCAGCTTCCTCCAGAAGAGGCTTCAGCCAGCTCCGTCTCACTGTGTATCTCCCTGGCAGACCAGAACTGGTCTTAATTCACACCAGATCCCAATGGTCTGGCAAAGACATGAGCAGGAGGTACATTTTGTGGAGGCTGGAGTGACTCCTGCTGCCCTGCTGGGCTCCAAGCCCTCTGACCAAGTGCCCACAATACTGGTGACACAGGAGGAGCTGGCAGGGGGTGCAGATGGGGGGTGGCATGACCTGGATCCCCTTCTCAAGGACAGCTCTCGCTTCAGCAAGCCTCGGACAGTTTCTGCAGCTCCCCGTAAGTCCATGCTGGAAAGCACTTCCTTCAGACCTATTAATTGTTAAACAACACTACACTTTAATTACAAAAGAGAGTCAAGCAGCCAAGTACATTATAGGGAGAGATGAAGGTTAACAGGCTGGGCAAGGTGATTTTCTGGCCTGCTCCTCCTCTGCCCCTCCTCTCCTCCAGCAGGACTGGGAAAGGCTGTGCAACCCCATGGCTGATGCTTTCACATCGTTCATTAACCAGCTCCACACTCTGGACAGCTGATTGCCTGTATAGGCAGGCTGCGGCCATGTCAGACACCCTCTGGCATGCAGCCTGTCTCCCGGCCGCTGCTGCAGGATGCTGCTCTCAAGGGCAGAGCACAAGGGCACTGGGAGTTGCTGGTGGTGATCTGGGCACAGCTCCTGTGCTGGAGGAATAGTTGTGCTGGAGCATATGACAGTGCAGGTAGTGTCCAGGGTGAATGTCAGCGTGGCTCTGCAGTGGGCAGGTATGCTCCCCATGTAGCCTCCTGCTACTTCTGTGGGCCTCTTAGAAAAACCCCACATGGAAGACAGATTGAGATGGGCTGGGGAAAGACAATATCTTAGGGGACCTGGGTTCAGGAAATGCTCTCCCACGGTGCAGAGCTGGCTGTGAGCATGGACACACAGGCAGTGACTGCTGTTACTCACATGGCAGCAACTTCCCCCAGCATGTCTTTACTCTGCTGTGTGATGCTGCTGGTCCCCATAGCCAGCACACTGCCCTTCTCGCACCCCTTTCACAGGGCTCTCCTGGCAGCTCCCTTGAGGCAGGGTCTGGCCCCTTTCTTCCTCTCAGGTGCAGAAACCTAAGTGTTTGGAGAGGTCTGTGTCTCATCTGGGGGAAGAAGAGATGGGATCTGATAGCTCTTAAGCTGCTTCTGTGGAGGTACTGGTGCTTCCCAGTGGACCTTACTGCAGCACACAGGACACACATGATGCCAGGAAATCAGGTGCATAAAAACCTTAGTGCTTACTGTCACTGGTGTGGAGCTTTATGTGATTAAATACCTTTGCAGATATGGAGCTGAGTGACATCCTGAAGGTCAGTGAGGAGATCAGCACGCAAGCTAGGAAACGATCCCAGGCTGGCCACATCATCTTAGTGCCGAGGGGTGTCAGCGTTTGGCCAGATGCTATTCACCATCCCATCAATAACTTGGCAGTAAATACCAAATCTCTCTGGATAAAATTTGTAGATGACATAAAGATTGGCAGAATGGTGAATAATGAGGCAGTCACATGGAGCTGGATCGCTTCCCTCACTGGGCCCATTCCAACAAAATATATTTTAATAGCCTCAGATGCGAAGTAGTATACCTAGGAGCAGGGCTGCAGGCTGAGCCTGGAGGCTGGGGCCAGTCCTGGCAGCAGGGGCCGTGGGAGGGTCTGGAGGCTGTAAAGATGTGCATCAGCTTCCAGGACAAGCAAAAGCAGGGTAACAGCCTGGATGGAGAAATGCTGGGACAAATGAACCTATCAGCCTGAGGTACAGCGAGTCAGGCTTCAGACCACCGAGCCTGGGGGTGTCTGATTGCATCCAACGGTTCTGAACTGGAGACTTAGGGGCATCTCAGGACCAGGAACTGAATGTCACTGTATGGAGGACCCACAAGTGGAGAAAGCTGGAGAACTGCTGGCACAGGTTGTCCGCAGACCAGAGCCACTTGTGTCCCTAGGAAGTGTCTGTATGAAGCAGGGAGCCAGAGAGAGGGGCAGCAGCTTTCCCCGGTGATCAGCATGTGTGAGGACCAGGAGTGAGAGAAGGCAGGTCATTCTGCTCTCCTGCGCTTGGAGTTTCTAGGAAAATGAAGAGACGAAGGAAGGAACCAGAAGCGATCAGATAGCAGAAGAATTTACATGTGTGTGGACACTGTCCCAGCAGGATCTCAGGTACCTGGATGAGGGAGATCAACCAAGGGGCACTGGCTGGAAAATGGAACCAGACAGCTCAAGTGAGAGATCGTGCTTGGCTTCTGGAGCACGGATATGAAGTCACTTGCACACATTACCCAGAGAGGTGGCACCTCCATTGCCATGAGTCTCCAGGCCCAGGTGCCTTGAGGAGCAACACTTGGGTTTGTCTGGGTCAGAAGGGCCAGTTGGGGGTGCAATGGGGCGCTGTGCCAGGAGGTGAGAGCAGGTCTAAGTGTCTCCCCTCCCTCAGACCGAGTCCAAAAGTCACTGTCTAGCACCCTGACCACTCCTCCCTCAGCCTCCCCAAGCCCTTCGGGGTGAGTCAGCCCCTCCAGGGAAAGTGCGTCTCCATGGGGGGGGGCAGGAGGTCCTCCCCGGCCGAAAGCAGGGAGCTGCTGGCAGCCAGCTGGGAAATCACTCATCTGGGAAAGAGCCTTTTCATTTGAAATATCTCCCAGGCACTGGCTAAGGCTCTTTAAGTAAGCCTGTCAAGCATCAGCATTAACATTTGGCAAGAGGAGGAGACGGTATTAGCAGGGTCGGCTGGCAGCCGTGCCCCGTGCCCATCAGGGGGGGAAGGGGGAGTGTGCCTCCATGACCCCGCAGGGCAGCACAGCTGATCTCTGCTTGCCCTCCTGCCAGATGGAGACCCTGTTCCCAGGATCTGCTCCTCCCTTGGAGCTCCCTCCTTTCTCGCAGGGCTGGAAGGAGGCAGAGCGGCCGTGCCAGTAGGATTTTGCAGATACAAGGTCTGTAGCCCCGTCCACACTGGGTGATCACCCAGCTCTGCACACAGGTGCACTGGGTGTGCTTGTGTGTGTGTGTGGTCACAGGATGAGTCACATCTATGGGGAGGCATGTGGAAACTGGGCTACCAAGACCCACTAACCTGAATCCCAAATGATTCTCCATTCCTACACCGTAGGGAAGAACAACACTTCTCTAAACTACATGGAGCCCCTAATGCTCAGCCCTTCAGCAAGGTCAGCAATGATGGCACTAATGTGGAGGGGTTAAATAACTTGCCCAGGGTCTCAGAGGATGCTGGGGTCAGGCCCAGGTCTGGGAAGTCCCTCTGCCCCCACTGTCCCCAGGCTCCCTCATGCCCCCCACCCCACAGCCTGGGGCCAGCCCTGCCAATTTCCTCAGCATCACCACGTGCATGCATGCAAACAGCAAAGGAAATGTGGGTTTGCTTTTAGAAAAGAAACCCCAGAGTGTGCCCCTGGAACATGGTACCAGTCTCAGTGCTGGGGTATCCCTCCTTGGGCCTGGTAGACCTCCCCTCCCATCACCAGATCCCCCTGCTGCTCCCAGCAAGCTCTTTTCCCAGAGCTCACTGGTTGCTGTTTCCCAAAAGCAACAGAAATGTCCAAGATCTTTAGTCATAGAATCATAGAATGGTTTGGGCTGGAAGGGACATTTAAAGGTCATCTAGTCCAACCCCCCTGCAATGAGCAGGGACATCTTCAACTAGATCAGGTTGCTCAGAGCCCCATTTCCAGGGATGGGGCATCTACCACCTCTCTGGGCAACCTGTGCCACCATCCTCATTGTAAAAAATGTCTTCCTTACATCTAGTCTGTATCTGCTCCCTTTTAGTTTAAAACCATTACCCCTTGTCCTATCACGACAGGCCCTACTACAATGTCTGTCCCCATCTTTCTTATAAGCCCCCTTTAAATATTGAAAGGCTGCAGTAAGGTCTCCCTGGAGCCTTCTCTTCCCCAGGCTGAACAACCCCAATTCTCTCAGCCTGTCTTCATAGGAGAGGTGCTCCAGCCTCATTTTTGTGGCCTCTTCTGGACCCGCTCCAACAGGTCCATGTCTTTCCTGTGCTGAGGACCCCAGAGCTGGATGCAGTACTGCAGGTGGGGTCTCACCAGAGCGGAGTAGAGGGGCAGAATCCCCTCCCTTGATCTGCTGGCCACGCTTCTTTTGATGCAGCTCAGGATATGGCTGGCTTTCTGTCCAAATCTGACTATTTTGCCTGCCAAGACTCTGCCTGCCCATATCTGCATCCCAGAGGGTTTTAGCCATCTGAAATCCTGGGGATGCTGGATATGAACACAGATTTTTGGGTAGGATCCTCAGATTAGGGGGATAGGGGAACAACAAGAAAAGCAAAGGAGGAAGACCTCCAAGGATCCACTGCACTGCATTAAATGCGACAGGGCAGCAGAGTTCTGCTGATGGTTAGGTCCCGTGCAGGTGCCACTCATGCTGCCCCTGCTCCCTGTGATGAAAGCCATCCCTGCCTCCTAGAGAAAGCCCAGCAGGCTCTTGGCAGCGATTGCTCCTGGTCAGGACCCCATGCAGGGCACAGGGGGCTGCTTTGCTCTGAACCTGCTGGAGCCTGACTGCCGGGTCAAGGTGTGCCCAGACCCCCTCCATCATCAACCCAACGGGACCAGAGCCCTCCTGCCTCCCTGCAGTGCCTGCTACTGCAGGTGAAACCGTTGGAGGAGCACTGGCAGGGATTTACATCCCTCTGAAAATAATTATGGGAAGAAAAGTGCTGGTATTAATAGGAGCCTCCATTTAAAGATTAACCACAACAAATGTGTTGCATGCAGGAAGTTTATTTAACAATGCTCCCATTGTACACCCTGAGAGCATGTTTGTCTTCATTAGTGCAGTAATTCATTATATGGCCTCTCTAACATTCAAATCAGAAGGAAGAATATTAAAAAAGTAATTATACTTTTCAAAGTAAAGCTTTATGGGTAAATTGTATGCAAATCGCTGTCTAAATCAGGGCGGCATATCTTAAGCAGATCTAAAAGTTGCAAAGGCTTCCACCGCATCATTGATATGTAATCAACATAGATGTATGATTCTGCTCCTTACTTAGGCAAATTTGAATGGCAATACTCAAGTAGGTAATTGGTATTTATCACAATGGCTGATGTGGAGAAGCTATAATCTTGTTACGGGTGGGACAGGCCTGTCATAAATCAAGCTGCTTGGAGGTTACTGCAAGACTCTGTCACATTTTGGTTTCCAGATGCTTTTAATCACCTTTTTTAACCTTCACCTCATTTGTAATATGGGCAAATAACCTTCAGGTCTTTGAAGGCCTCTTCTGCAGGTGTCTGTGCGTTCAGGGAAATAGCTGAGTGCCCTCACACCATTTGTCCACCCAGTGATGACAGCCCCTTTTCTCTAATCAAGATAGTTTAATGAGGTTTTTTTTTTTTTTCTAAAATAGCGCTAGGAATAAAACATGAAATTGATCATTTATGTGCACCAGGGAAATCATGTCATTTGGAAAATAATTTAACAGGATTGGATAGTTCAGATTTACTGCCCAAACTGCAATCGCCAGCTCTGGGGAACAGGGAGGGGAGAGCAGAGGGCAACCCGGTAGGTGCTATGAAAGCATGGATGGGTAGAGAACACCCACCCACATGTCCCTGGGGGACAGATGCCTCCCACCACCTTATGTCCCTTGCAAATCCACATTGCTGCCCCACCCAGGGGCTGGGTGCAGGTTCTCAAATCCCTCCCCCAGGTCCTGGGGATGCAGCTGGAGCTGGCTGTCTGCACTGGAGAGCCGTGGGATCTGGCTGAGCCCTGGGATGGGGTGGGCTGGGATACATAGGACTATGCAGCTCCCTTTCCCCAAATTCATTCCCCCAGGTCCTGGTGTGACAACAGCATCCTTGCAGCCCTGTGTGTCCTTACTGTCACACAATGCTGGGGATAGCGGGGTCCCACAGAACCTCTGAGGTGTCAGGGCTTACCAATTATGCAGCAGAGTCTTGAGCTGACAGGTGAGGGCACCCCCAAACCGCCCCACCGCCACCCCCGAGCATTCACAAGCTAACAAGATTATTGCAAGTTTCTCTGGGGGTCACTGGTTGCTGGGACAGTGCAGGGTTGGCCATGCTGCTGAGGGACCACCAGCCCCAGGTCCCCACCAATGCTTGGGGAAGAACGAGGCTGGGTGCAAGTAGGAGTGTGCCTCCCCTCCAGGCAAGGGAGGCATGCCAGGGCCCAATTCTGCCCAACCTCAGAGGCACCCAGTCACCAAGCAGCCTGTGGAAACTGCTGTAAGGCTGGGGTCACCAAAAAGGAACCAAGGGTCTCTCTTTTCAATGCATTGAGACTTTTCTCTGATGCCTGCACAGCTCCTCTGTGCTGACAGCTACACAGAGCTCCTCCCAGCACAGACTTTGGCATCCCCAGGTGTCCCTCACCACAGGAGACATCAGCATCTCTACCTTCTGCCAGGGAGCAGCTTCAGTGCATCCAGCCCTAACACCAATGGTGTGCATGAATCTCTGTCAACTCTGAGCATCCTTTCAGAGACAAGATCCCCGCTCTTTATTCATCTGGGTCCTGGGTGGGATTTCCACTTCCTTTTGGGACATGCAGAAACAGCTACCCCAGAAGACCATGGCTGGTGTTGCTGCTGGGATGAGGAGAGCTGCATCTTCCAGGCAAACACTCCCTGTGCCACAGGTATCTGCAATCAGCCCAGCAGACCCTGTCCAAGCTCCCAGTGCTGAGCTCTTGCACTAAACTAGGGGAGAAGTAACTGTAGACCTGGGAGCATTCAAGGAGGTTGATGGGGAATTGTGGCAGAGAAAAAACAATTCAAAATGTCCAAAGTGACTTGAAGAGGATTCACAGCTGAAAATAGGGGTGAAATGATTTCTGCAGGTTATTAATGCCATGCTATTTGTTCCATGTTATTAGCAAGTGATAATGTGCCATGCAGAGGTGAAAAGCAGATACAGAAAAGCACAGTGGAAATTCATCTTCTCCAGCACAAGGTAATTGCGGAGCTGAAGCAGGGCACCACTGAGCACCGCGAGCCACAAGAGATCCAAACATTTTAGGCACTGGAGAAATGAACATTTTTTTCATCCCCTTTCTTTTTTTTGGAAGGGGGGGGAAAAGGTTACATTTTTCTGTGTCAGAAATACGCCATGACACGAAAGAATCCATCAAATGACACTGCGTGTCAGGTCGTGTCACAACATCATTAAAACATTATATCTTGTTGATGAGGCTCTTGCCATCAATTCAGAGAATGACTGATTCGATCTGCAAAAAGTGGAAGTTTCTCTGCCCTGTTTGCAAGACAGCTGGCAGATCTGCGAGAGGAAGCACTATTTCATATTCTATTTAGAACATTAAGCCTTAATCCCATTAGAAGATTCATAGCATAGCCAGCCTTAGATAGAGAGATACTTCCATAGCTGGATGGATTTCTCCTACGACACCTGCACCGCATGCTTCATGAAGCCATTTGGAAAAAAAACAAGCCTACCGTCTTCCCAGCTCCTCTCTGAGAGCTTATCTCTCCCTCTAATACAGTTTAGTGCCAGGTTTTATAGACTGCTCATGCTGTCGGGAATGTTTGCTGGTATTCTGTTAACTTGATGCTTGGCTGTTCCAACACTATTCATTTAAGGCAAGCATCTGGCATGTAGCAACAAGATGGCTGATAGAATAAAATTAGGCAAGTTTATATGATTAACCATAGCTAGGAGCCAGCATTAGTCTCAGTTTATAAAAGATTGTAATATATCCTGTAGGTTATTTATTGAATACAGTAAAGCTGCATTCACAGGTTGGGGGTACCTGGGGAAACACACCTTTGAGTGCTGCTGTGAAGCGCTCCTGAGAGGATGCTGGCAGCCCCAAGGCCAGGCGCTGCATGAGGCTGGAGGAGGGAAAAGTCATGATGCTTCAGAGCAGGGGATGGTGGTAGCACAGGATGGCTCTCTCTAAGCCCCTGCCTGAACCAACATGGGAAATGGGAACCTGGTGGCCAAAAGTGGGACCTACGTGAGCTCAGGATATCCACCTTTCATCCCCATCGCGTACCTTGGTGCCAGGGCTAGCCCCAGCCATCTGTGCGCCCTACCAACAGGGTCTTCTGCTCAGAAGGACAGGCTGAGGTCCTCCCCATTTTGTTTCAACCAGAGGTTGATAAACCTAGGGTACTGGGTGCTTCCTCTGCCTTGGTGTCTCCTTGGCAGGAGACAGCCCGAGCCCTGACCCTGAGCAGGGATAAGCGTTTCCCAAAGCATGTGTGCAGCCCTGGTCTGGAGGGGCCCTGATGCCACTGGGACAGCCAGCTGGTGAGAGGGGGAGAGTGCTGGGCTGTCTGCAGGGCTGCCAAGTCCATATGTATTGGCTTTGTGTGGCAAGGTTTGGGTAGTGAGGGGGGTTATAGGAGTGGCTTCTGTAAGAAGCTGCTGGAAGCTTCCCCTGTGTTCGAGAGAGAGCCCATACCAGCCGGCTCTAAGACGGACCCGCCGCTGGCCAAGGCCGAGCCAATCAGCGATAGTGGTAACGCCTCTGTGATAACATTTTTAAGAAGGAAAAAGTTGCTGGGATGGACAGAAATGGCAGCCGGAGAGAGAGTGAGAACATGTAAGAGAAACAACCGTGCAGACCCCCAGGTCAGTGCAGAAGGAGGGGGAGGAGGTGCTCCAGGTGCCGGAGCAGAGATTCCCCTGCAGCCCCTGGTGAAGACCATGGTGAGGCAGGCTGTCCCCCTGCAGCCCAGGGAGGTCCACAGGGGAGCAGATCTCCACCTGAAACCCAGGGAGGACTCCACGCCAGAGCAGGGGGATGCCTGAAGGAGGCTGTGACCCTGTGGGAAGCCCACACTGGAGCAGGCTCCTGGCAGGACCTGCGGATCTGTGGAGACAGGAGCCCACGGAGCAGGTTTTCTGGCAGGACTTGTGACCCCGCGGGGGACCCACGCTGGAGCAGTCTGTGCCTGAAGGAAGTGCACGTCATGGAAAGGACCCATGCTGGAGCCGGTCGTGAAGAACTGCAGCCTGTGGGAAGGATCCACATTGGAGAAGTTCATAAAGGACTGTCTCCCATGGGAGGGACCCCACGCTGGAGCAGGGGAAGAGTGTGATGAGCCCTCCCCCTGAGGAGAATGAAGCAGCAGAAAATAACATGTGATGAACTGACCGTAAACCCCATTTCCCATCCCCCTGCGCCGCTGGGGGGTGTTGGTAGAGGATCCAGGAGTGAAGTTGTGCCTGGGAGGAAGGGAGGGGTGGAGGGAAGGTGTTCTGAGATTTGGTTTTATTTCTCATTACCCTACTCTGGTTGATTTGTAATAAATTGAGTTAATTTTCCCCAAGCTGAGTCTGTTTTGCCCGTGACGGTAATTGGTGAGTGATATCTCCTGCCCTTATCTCAACCCACAAGCTCTTTGTTATATTTTCTCTCCCCTGTCCAGCTGAGGAGGGGGAGTGACAGAACGGCTTTGGTGGGCACCTGGCATCCAGCCAGGGTCAACCCACCACACCATATGACATGAAAACTGTGCCCCAAAGTATCCTGCCCTAAATATGCCAACACAGCTGTGCTGGGAGCAGAACGTGCCCTGCCCTGACTGATTTGTTGAGGAAGGTGAATGCAACCACCACCTGCCACTCAATCCCCCCAGGTTTTGGGGAGCAGTCCAGAGGGTATGGGCTCTGTGCTCTCTGCAAGCCTAGAGGTGTCTGTAATACAGGCACAGGGCAGGGAAATGGGTTTCCAAAAAATTAGAAATTAAGAAAAAAAGAAAATGCATGCTCTAAGCTGAACCGTTCAGTTCTGCCAATCTCAGTCTGTTTAATTTTGCTTTCGTGCCATTGCATTTCTTACCACAGTTCAACAAAATTTGAGAGAAGAAGCCATCCTGAGCTGAGGAAAGAAACATTTATGCTGTTGTTAAATTGTAATTCCAATTTATTCCTTTCTTGCAAAAAGTTTTAGTTTTGAGGTATGGTCATTTGCTGAAGAAAAAAAGAGGATGGAGAAATCCTACTGCCTGATCTCAGCTCTGGGTCTCTCTTGGTCCTGGCTCAGTATCGTGCTCATCAGGAAATCCAGCCATCACCTACCATACAATAGAGCAATGATTGATAACTGTGTAATAACACTGACCCAGAAAACCGCACCTGTAATCTTCCCCTGATGAAGACTGCCTACATAAGTCACATCAGAGTGTTTAAATGCCTCACTGGTCTTTAAAGTAGTTAATTGTCCCAGCTAAGATGAAATGGTGTTCCTGAGGTTGCTGAGGAAGTCTCAGCCAGAGCAGAGCACGGCCATGGCTCTGGTCCATGCTGCGGTCACTGGTCACCTGCACATCCCGTGGGCTTTGCTGGGGTCTCCAACCGCAGATCACATTTCCACAATGTGCTGTTACTTGTCTCTCCATCGCAGGCCTCTCCCTTTCCCCATCTCCCCAGGATGCTCCCATTCCCTGTCAGCAGCCCCCCGTCTCTGATGGGTCACCCACCCTGCAGCCTGAAGGTCCAAGGCTGGGAACTAGGAAAGAAGGATTTTCCAAGTGAGACCAAACAGTGGCCAAGAATTTTTAAATAAACACTGAGAACAGCTCTTTTCCCATTTATTACGAATGAACTAACTGTGTGCTGAGCTCTGTGCCCGGGTTGGTCTGTTTGTCTGCCTTTCTGTCTCCCATAGCCCTCCAACTAGGTTATCTATTTACCTATCTATTTACATGTATTTCTTTTCCCAGTGAATTATGTCAGGGAGGCAGTAAAGTGTTATGTATTCGCAAGCCCCATAATCTTTAAAAGCACAGTGATGCATGCTCCAGATGAGAAAAGAGCCTCCATCCAGTATGTTAATAGATAGCATTAGGGCAATAATGAAAAGCACTTGAGACAAGTAAGCCCCTATCAAAAGCTGAGTAATAGAGATGCACAGAATGAATCACAATGCACCTCCTCTGCAAAAGATATTAAGACGTCTGCTTTAGTGCAGGGTCTATTCACTCCAACAGCTGCTTCATTTCTCTGATTAAAATGGGAGTGGGGATAGCTTTTCCAGCCATTTCCCCTTTTATCCAGTACCTTATACACACGCACACACACAGACTCGTACCCATGATGTACACACAGCAGAGCCAGCACGCCACGCTGACAGATACACCCTGGACACGTAGAGGGTAGGACACACGCACACTGCACGCAAGGACACAAGCTACACAGGCATATTCTTACACACACACACACACACTCTGACACAGACATATGGGAACTACATCTTCTCATATACGTGCAGCTCCCAGACACAAACGGGCACCTTCAGACTTTCTGCTCTATGTGAATACACACACCCCGCCCCGAATAGACCTTCAACGCATGTCCCACAATGTACGCACACGCAGACGCACACATATCCTTGCATGCCTAGTTCTCTGACTCTCCCATCCCCACCATGGGCCCTGTACTCCCACCCCAGCCCCTCTTGGATTGCACAGAGCCACCATGGGGATCTGGGCTGCAGAGACCCTCTCCCCCCACCCAGTTACAGCCATGCACTCAGGCCCTGGTGTGCAGCGAGCAGGGGAAGCCAGATGTGCTGGGGGCTGCCAGAGGAGAAAAGGGTCGAGCATCCAGGATGCAGAAGAACCTTGCTGGGACATAAAACACCAGCCATGAACGGAGGTGTTGGCAGCTACAGGAGGGGATGAGCAGACCCACAGTGGGACCATGCTGGAGATATATCAGGTACTGAATGCGCAGAGGAGAGAAATGCCCTGCTGCAATGCCTGCAAGGGCTCTCCAGTGTCCTGGACTGGACCCGTGGCTTTAGCATCCACCAGCAAGTGTTAGATGCCATTGCTGAAGCTCGAGACACCATCTGGGAGAGTCATGCCAAGACACAAAGCCAACTGACAGGCCCAGCTCCAGGAGCACCAGTGGGAAGGGGATAAACCCATGCCATGGGGACGATGAGGTACTGGTACAGTTTACAGCCACCCTGGCAGTGCCAGCCCCGCCTTTGCCATGAGTACCACAGGCCAGAGCAGGAGCATGAAAAGGCAGGACCAGAGGTCTGAGCCACAGGTCTGTCTCTTGCTCTTGGCTCCCTGCTGCTGCCAGCCAAGGCTCTGGCCACATTGCAGGTCTGTGGGCAAACCCTGCTGGGGCCCAAATGAGCTGTGTGATACTCCACCTCCATGACATATAAGCTGATGGCCTGCGAGCTGGTGATGTTGAGGGTCTTCCTGGGGTATCCTACACTCATAAGACCTGCCCCCCATCTCACTGCTCCCCCAGGGCACAGCAAAACACAGACGAGCAGCCTCAGCTGCACATTATTAACTACGGCAAACTCCTGACTTAAACCCTGGGCAAAGCTGTGGCAAGAGCAGGAGATTGAGACAAATAGCAGGAATGTGCAGCCTGATAGTAGCTAACAGCCATAAACAGTTGGGATATTATGCCTGTGATCAGCTTAGGCTCATTTCTATTTACCAAAGACACACATGAAGGTAAATCATCCCGTCCTGTCCACTGTGGGCTTCTTGCACCTTCCCCACTAGCATTTGGAAAGGGTTCATGTTGAGCTGTGGATCGAAGCCTGGTCCATTCCAATAATTCCTCAGCCCTTGCATTGTGCCATGCACAGGGATGCATTGCTGGCCCGAGCTCTGCTGGCCCTCTCCCTCCCCCCTGCTCAGGGATATTTCTTCCTCAGGTTTTGGAAGCAGAAGCCAGGAAAAGCAGATGGGCACTGGTGGTGACAAAAGTGCCCCTGGCTGTGGCAGGGAAGAGTGCTGGGGAGGCACAAGTCCCATGGCAAGGGGGAGAGGGGCTTTGGGGAGGCACAAGTCCCATGGCAAGGGGGAGAGGGGCTTTGGGGAGGCAGCAAAGGACTGGCAGAAATGGCGAGAGCAGAGCTGTGTTGACGTCCTGCTGCGCTGTTTCCCCTGCTGCACCCCAATGCCCAAGCTGCTGCTACTGGGCTTCTTCAAGACTTGTGCAACAAGCAGGAGAGAGGAAGCAACCGAGAAGAGCTGCCCTGATGACAAGCCCCAGAGGAATGCCATAACCAGGTGAGAAATAAAAGCAACACAACTAGCGCATTAGGCGCAGAGCAAGCAAGATCCGGGCGAGTCACGCGGCGGTTAGCATCGTCTCTGAGCCGAGACAGAGGGCATGAGTCCTGCAATGGGGACAAGCACAGCTCTGCACAGCATCGTCACATCTCCACACCGGCTCTTCCCACCCGCTCGGTGTTTGTTTGGGCCGGAGGGGAAGGCAGGCTGCCAGGAGCCCAGTTATCGGGCTGGCAGTCAGCCCGCGCAGGCAGCATGGGAGCGCCCTGTCGTGGGAGGCACCGCATGCGGGAGCAGAGCCTGCCTGCTTGCAGCGTGGGGCTGGTGGGGAGGGAGGTGGGGAATTGGAAAGGGCCTGAGCTGACCCCTCTGTGTGCTACCACTGGGGCAGGACAGCTGCGTTCCCCTCCTTGCTCTGCCGGGGGGGGTTCAGTTGGCATGGAAAAGGATTTTCCCCACTTGTCAGCTTTTGCAATGCCCAGGAAAAGTGTTTGCTGCACGGCTGCACAAAAGCATACAAAGACCCTCCCTGGGGAGTCACCTGGGCAAGGAGATGGTGGATGCATGTCCCATGCAAAATAGCCTCCCTCAGAGCTCGTGCATCACTAACACTGATGGCTATAGAGCAGCATCTTGGGGACAACCCTGAGGCCTGTGGCTCAGCTCCCGAGGAAGATGCTCCAGAACCGCTTTCGCTGCTGAGCTCAGTTTTGGGAGTTGGACCAGCCTCACAGGAGCACAATTTTAGGTGCAAGCCTATAGCAAAGCTCTTTACCAAGAGTTCAGCTTTAAAGCTGAGAGCCTTGCGAGGGAAAAAGTGCAGTGAGGGACACCAAGGTGATGGGAATAGAGCAGACATCTCCACTCACATGCCCAATTACAAGTAGTAACCCCTACCCCAAAGCTGAGCATGCTGTGCATCCTCTTGCACAGACAGGTTGTCCCCATGGTCCCTGCTGGGCGATCCTCCTTGAGGCAATGTGGCAGGGGTGTGCCATGTTGTCCAGTGAGCCCTGTTCAGGAGCTCAGCAGAGCCTGGTTTCTCATTCTCTCTCCATCCTGTTCCCTCAGACCTCACTGCAGTAAGATGGTCCTGATAAATCCTGCACATCAGCTCTGGGTACCCCAGATGAGTACCCAGATGGAGTCCCACCATCCTGGGCACGGTCTGCCTGTTGGTCCCTGGGCCAGGCTGAATTAGGGGAAAATGTAGTCTGTAGCCATCCAAGAGCAGAGGGGACCAAAAGAAGGGAGGACACCAGAGAGGATGAGGCAGATCACTGAGGAGAAGCAGGTGGAAGAAGCAACTGATGTGCTGTTCATCCAGCTCCTGAAGATGGTTCAGGTGCAATCACATATCTATGGGATCTGGTCACTTAAGGTCCCCCTGAGGTGCTGAGCAGCTGCAGTGGCAGTGCATCTCCAGTCATTTGCTAGCCCAGTGTCTGCAGTCTGGTCCATGAGTGTCCCAGCATCAGTCATGACCAAGGTGGACACAAGACAGGTAAATCATGGGGACATGGGCAAAGATCTGGCAGGTAATCAGAGGGCTGCAGCTAGAGAGCCAAATGTGATCAGAGTGTTTGACAGCCTGTTACACACCGGGTGCAGGGCATCAAACCTACCCATGTTTGGCTTTCTCATGGCTGCAACTACCAGCAGCAAGCACTGATACCACCAAGCTCTTTGGCAGTCTCAGAAGTCACCACCCAGCACAAAACCCGGATGAGCAGGGGAGGTGGCTGCCATCTCCACTGGCACCTCCAAGCACGTTGCCAGATGCCCAGGAAAAGGCAGTGAGGCCTCAGCGGGGAGCTTCAGCACCGCATCTGCTGCTGACTGCCAAAATTAACATCACTGACAAAAGGCACGGTCCTGAAATTGCACCACCAAACAGATGGATTGCTGGAGTATGGGAGGCCTCGTAATGGAAAAGATGAGTAATTCAAGGAGGGAGTCTAGTGCCAGCTATCCAAGTGCTTGGCTGCTGTAGCAGGCTGGGAACCTGGAGTACTGCCTGTCACAGGGCTGGATTCCTCCAGCTCTCCAGCAAAACCTGCCGGGACAGTGCTAGCGGGTTCCCGCGAGCTGCCGGCAGTGCTGGCCCTGCTGAGGATGCAGCGGGCATCGCACGGAGCATGGTGCCATGACTGGCTCCCCTGGCCCACGCCGGAGGGGTTGGCCCCAGCAGCAGGTATGCACGGTGGCATGGCAGCTGCCTGCGTCCTGCCTTCGCCGCCCCGAGGAGGGATGTCGCACTGACGTGTGCTTCATGGCGTGGAGCAGTGACCGCGTACTTGGAGCGGTCGTGCTGCAAGGAGACAGTGCTTGTGATCTCTCCTTAGCCCCTGCCATTTCCCTCTGCAGAAAGCCAGGAATATGCAGAAAATCCAGCCGGCTTTTGTCAAGCAGAGGAAAAGGGGGGAAGGGGGGATAACAGGAGTGCCTTTGTGTTGCTCCACTTTAAACATCCCAAAAACAACCCCAGCCACCAACTGGCTCTTTGAGCACCCAGTTCTCAGCAAAATCCTCACATTGAGACCTGTGGGAGCTGGCTCACTCCTTTGCTATGAAGTGACTCATGAGAAGATCAGAGAAAGTATGACTTTCTTCTGGCACTGAACAGCAAGATGGATGAAAACAGGGACAGGCACCCTCCTCTAACCACCACTGTCCTTGCTGTCCGGGAGCATCTTCGCTGCAGCCCATGGGGCTCATGCCAGGGTGAGGAGAAGGGGCTGGGATCCATCACCCTGCACACAGGGAGAGCACGGATCCTGCCAGCACAGCTACACTGATTTTACAGTCACAGCAGAGAAACAGGCACAACCCCATGTTCCCTTTAAACAAGCAGGATCTAACCCCACGGCCTCTACCACAGCTCACCCTGGGTTGTTGTTAGACCTGGGATAATGTGGGGTTTTTTTCTTTTTTAAGCACAAGTGCACTGAAATAATCCATTTTTCAGTGCTATGACTGTTGCTACATAAATGTGACACAGCATGTTTATACTGGATACCTGAAACTAAAACTATTGTGGAAAAATTAGTTTGCTGGGTTTTCAGCAGAACATTTGGACTGTTCACATTGCCCAGCCCTGGAGGTCCCTGGGGTCAGCATCTCCTCCAGCAGAGACCTCCCATCTCGCCGTGCCCTGAGGCCACGTTGGGTCACACTGGGACGTCAGGACCAGGGCACCCCGCTGCATCTCCTGAGGCCAGCATCGCTGGGCATGGAGTTACTGTACAGCAAATGCTGTTTGGCCCACGCCCTGCTCAGCTCTTCCTGCAAGTCCCATCTGACACACTGGAGGAGAGCTTAGATGGTTCAACATTTAGGCTTGGCTGCTCCATCCTTTTAAAGCTCCTGGAAAAAAAGGCAAGAAAGTGAGGGAGGCATAAATCAGTCACTAGTGTAAGGCCCCTTATCTCAGAACAACGCCTTGCAGTCTGTAATGGCTAATACATCCACAGGCCATCTATCATGCTGCAGGGTTTGCTGCAATTAGATGTGCTTTGCTGCGTGCTGACTGCAGTCCTGCTGCTCTCTGTACACCAACCCCACCACCGCAGCCAGGCGACCCTGCCATGGAGCTGCGCTTTCCCCCCCAGGGTGGCATGGGGGGGTCCAGGGAGCGCTGTGCATTTGGCTGGCTGTCTCAGGATGCAGGGGCCTGCGTGCTCCTTGCACCCACGTGTGAGCAGATGACTTGTGAGGCAAAGCGATGCTGTGGAGCAGCAGAAAGCAGCTGTTGGGAGAGGCTGAGCAGCGCAATGTGGGCACACTGCAGCCCCCCGTGCACCGGACAGAGCATCCGCAGTGCTGGGGAAAGTGCCTGGGTGCCGCAAAAAGTTGCATGACTACCATCATCCTGGCTGGCTGTGGTGTGCACTCAATGCCATTTCATAGGTAATGCGCCATTTAATATGATTTATGTACTCTAATTGCTTGGTTTGTTTTCTCCATGTGTAAGGCTGTAAGGGGATTGGGACTTTGCTGGGTTCCCTGCCTCCCCAAGTGGTGGGGGTGAATGGCAGCACCCTTCGGGCTCTGGTAGATACACACCCGGCAGACGAGGAGCAGGAGATCAGGAGCCCCGTGAACATGAACAGGATGGACATGATCAGGAGCCGAGTATGAACACATGTGGTCCAGGTGAGAGGAGAGCACCATGGGGCTGGTGGGAGGCATGTGGGAAAGGACTTGGGGGCAACACTCCTGTCACTCCAACATGTCGCTGCACCTCTGTCCACAGACTGCAAGGGATCAGGGACTAAAGCTGCTCTCCTACCCACCTCTGCAACAGAGAGGTAAGTGCGTGTGTGTACCAGAGAGCAAAAACGAGACCTATATGTTTAAACTGGCAAGTTCTGTGTTTGTCATCGAGCTGTAAAATGATACCCTAACAGATGAGGACAGGAACTTCTTGGAAGGCTCGAGCACAGACAGCAGGAGTGGGGGAATAGCATTTTGCTTTATTTCTTTACATGCAATCCAAGGTTTTATTTTTTTTTCTTGCAGTGTTATATTTTTCTATCCAAAAATGGTTATGAGACTGCCAGCTCTCAGAGGCAAGAACTGCCGTTCAGTTCAAGGGCTTGTACAGCGCCTGATACAACAGGGTCGGGGTCTCTAGCTGGGATACAGTTAAATGCACAAATAATAAACACTGGGCTTGAGGGGTAATGAAAAAGCAAAACAAGTGACTGGAAACAGTGTGAATATGTGTATCGGCGTGTGTACAGGCATTATCAAAAAGCTTGCATCTGAAATGAACACCAAACACCAGCTATTTCCAGCTGACTAGCTACATGGAGATGCAGAAGACATTACAGCCATGCAGATGATACTGAGCAGCAGGCTTTTTTTGTGCTGCATTGTAGGAGAACATGTGCTTAAACTAGCAGCCGGCTCCTGTTTATCACTAGAATATAGTACCTATTTCAGTGGGTGGATAATTTTAGGTGAATGAGAAAATGCTGCTTTTCTTTGGGTTAATGCCATGTGCTGGTTGAGATTATGCTCGCAGCAGTAACTTTTATCAGGTGCTGCGTGGTAGGAAGACAGCCGCTTAACTTGGCGAGTTCTCCCCCATTTATTTATCACTCAGAGGTGGTACCTTATTTGGCTGGATATGGATCTTGTGCAAGGTTACAATGCAGGAGGGGGATGTGTATGGCACAGAGCGAATGCCGACTTTCTGCGATGCTGTGACTGTCAGGATGTGCATGGAGAGACAAGATGCATGTGAGCTACTGCCGATATTAAGGATGTTGGTTTTTAGCTTAAATTAGGGGAAAATCCTTAACAAAATTCTTAACAAAACTGGAAAGGTTTATTCTCCAGTCTTTCGGTGAGATGCCAGCCAGCATCTAAGCTGCATTTCAGCTCTCAATTTATCTTGAGGCATTGCAAATGGCTGAACAACAACAGGGGTCTCCCCAGGGCACTGTCCAAGAGAGACAGACTTGGGCCCTGGGGACCCACCCAACATGGTCCCTGCCCACCTCGCAGACTTTTCTTCATCCCCCCAGCCTCACCAAAGGGGCAGCACTGAGAAGAGGGTGAGTGGGCTGGGAAGATGGAAGAGTAGGGACCACATGCATTGCTCAGTGCATCAGCAAGGAGCTGCCCTGCTGAGGGGGTCCTTCACCCAGCACTGACTTGGGGGTGCCAGCCAGCACCTACCTTGCTGTATGGGGTGTGCTGAAGGCAGCTGCAGCCCTGCACGTCTGGTGCTGCTGGGCCTTTTGCAGAGCAGCGTGGCCAGCTGAGCCCTTACCCTCCACGAGACTCTGTCCTTGTGGTGCTTTATGGCTATCACCATGTCCCAGTGCAAGCACAGACTGTCCCGGGAGATCACAGCCTGCCCAGCTGGACGGTAGAAGAGCATCAAGGAAGGGAGACATAGGTTTCCCACCCCTGAGGGCTCTCCCGGGGGGTACACCTCATTTTGTGTTATGCTTAGGAGGGAAGAGGATGGGAAGCCTCAGCTCCTGGAGTCAGGAGGGCTGTAACAACAGCTGGAGTGAAAGAAAAGCACCAGTAATAGTGGAACAACTATCCTCCAAGAGTCTGGCAGTGGATAAAGAGCCCATCAGACAAAAGGGCATACCTTTTCCTGGCCACATGGTGTTGCAGAGTCTGTATTACGGTTTAATGATGCATGGCACTGACAATCCTGGGCATTGATGTCTATGCCTAGAGAGAGAATCTGTTCGTCTGTTCATCTGTTGTACGGTGAGGATCAGGTGAAGGAACCCAGGCTGTGTCTGCAGTGCTCACTCACAACCTTCCTTCATGGGCTGAGAGCCAAGCACCTACAAACATAGTCACAAAGTGGGACCATGAGGCAAAGCTCAGACAACCCAGGGCTCCCAGCAGTGACACAGGGGTGACAGTGATGGAAGATCATGGGGACCATGAAGAGTTCATGGTCAGCCGGTGTGTTGCAGATTGGTGGGGACCTGAGATGGCAAATTTCTGGATGCTTTGGAGTTTGTGGTGTGGGGTGCTGTCATAGGAAGAACACACCAGCTCTTTGGACCCTGCTGTGACTGTTGCAGTTCATGGACATGTTGGTCCCACTGGCTCTCCCAGGTCTCATAGGTGGTGTCTTAGAAGGGACATGCTGGTCTCTGTACTCCAGGACCAGCCCAGGGCTGTGGGAATCAGTCCTAAACATCCAACCTGCCAGTCTCTCCACAAAACCACGTATTGGTCCAGGCAACATGGTCCAGGCAAGGCAGCTTCCAGGTGCCAGGGACCATCAACAAAGAGCCATTCACACAGGTCAAAAGCATGCTGGGAATGAGGGGATGGGGCCATCAGCCCTCCATCCTGCTCTGTACCACTTCTCACCCTCACTTCACAGCTCATCGGGGCGGTGCCAAGGGGCCAAGACAAGTGGAGCATCAGAAGCAGGGCAGTGTGGTGCGCTGTGGGGCAGGGACATCCCAGCACGGAGCTCTGGGCTGAGTGTTTAAAAAGCCTGACACGGCTGGGCTTGAAGCCAGGCCATTGTGTCCTGCCCTCACCCCACTCACCCCAAAGCAGATCAGGGGAGCAGCAGGGAACACACTTCCCAGTGTCCTGGTCTGGCACTCACGGACCAGCAGTCATCTTCAGATACTGATGTAGTGTTTCAAATCCCAGGGTTTAAAAAGCCTCCAGGCAACTTAACAGGCACAATTAAAAATGTGTCATTGAGAGCAGCAGCATGCCACAAACAAACTACAAGGCAGGGACACAAAAACCCAGTTCCAGCAACCCCGCTGCCTGTGGCATTGCGTCTCCCTGCCAAGTGCGCGTAAGATCATTGGTGGTGGCAGGGATCCCCCCACATGGGTGTGCGTGCACATGTGTGTGCAAGTGGACATGCATGGGGGTTGGGGTCTGTGTCTTAGCACACTTACATGTGTGAGACTGCGTGGCCCCTCTCCTGTGCCAAGGTGAGGGACATCTAAGGATATTGCTGTGCTTCGGCATAGAGCTCTGTGTGCTAACCGAAAACAGATGTATAAAAATAAACAGAAATACTAGAGATGTGATTACCAAGGAAACGCATTTACATACAGGAAAACGTCCAAAATGACTGTCATTTACTTCCTTTATTTATTCGCATTTATAGAAATGCTCCCACTCAGGGATCTGGGCTTGGTCATACTCAAATAGCAAGAAATGGAGCCTGGTGGACCCTTAGCCCATCACCATCCACCACCAGCTTACCCTGCTCCCATGAAGGAAAGCCACCCCTCTCTGATGGGGCTCGGCATATGCAGTGCTGGAAACTACTTTCCTTCATATCCCATCTCTGGGCACAAGAGATTTTCCATCAGCTTTCCTGGGACACCCCTGGGGAAGGATTTTCTGGCTCACAGTGGGGCAGACCCTGCCTGCACCCAGCTCTGGGCAGCGATGGGGGAATCAGGCACCAAGAGCTGTCAGGGTGAAGCAACAGGGACGTTATTGGCGCAGGGATATGGGGGAATTTCTCGGTCCAGTTGCCAGCAGAGAACCTGAAGGGGGGGAGATACAGGCTGAGGCAAATCAAAAGAGAAGCGTTTTAACTTGCAAGAAATGGAAATCAGAACAGTGAATTTGGGTCATGCCAAAGCATTTGTTCTACAGGAAATGAAATGTTTTACAAGCCTTTCCTTTTCTCCCTTTCTTTTTCCTTTTATTTCTTCTTTTGGGGGGCTTTTACAATAAAAAAAGTTTCATTTAGAAAAATGCACAAATAAAATGTTTTAGTTTTCCTTTTTTCCCGCAGTTGTACACTGAATGCAACCCTCGCACCCAGCTTCAGTCTGATCAAAATGGCATTTGGGGCTCCTTTACCAACCATCAGCAACAAAATCCTGCACTATTTTGACTGGAATTCTCTCAGACTATAATCTTCACTCCAAACTTTTCCCAATACCCGTAAGAGCCCAGGCACTGAACAGTGACATGAGGGTCTGACATGAAGACAAGACCCACTCTGGTGGATGAGCCAGCTCCATCCCAGCCTCCAGAAAGCTATGGAGATGCTGGTGTGCAGCAAGCTGAGCAAACCTCGAGGTTCATGATGTTCTGGGAATGACTGCAGAGGAGATTGGTTTGAAGAGAAGATTTGTGCAGTTTTGGGGGGGGTACAGTTGTTTGTGGTGCAGCTTTGCCTAATGCAGGGATGCGCGTGGTCCTCAGACTGCTGGCCTCGACTCTAGAGATGCTCTGCTCTGGGGGAAGCAGGGAGGGGTGCAACTCTGGCAGGACTGGCACAGCTCTGGACAGAGAGCCAGTGACCTGCAGAGCATCCACATTTACCATAGGCAAGAAGAGACACAGAGGCCCTGGGGCTACTCTGCCATTGCTAAAGGGAACATTTGGCACCATGAACCTTTTGTTCCTGATGAGCTCTGGTCCATGGTGGGTCCATCAAATCTCCTGTTGGCTGTGTGGTGATCCTGCAGGACTGAGGGATGGTGCTATGGTTCCCAGCCACAGATGCAAGCCAGGTGAGGGAGGCTGAGTCATCAATGCCCACTGCATTACCCACGCCAGCCTCCCTCGGCAAAGGGCAGCTGGAAGATGACACAGTTTGCTGCTCTGTTCTTGCGCTGCCTCTGCCAGGTAATTAGAGCTGACAGGGTGTGTGCAGAGTTACTGCGTAATTGCCCACACACCTAAGGTGTGGTGGAAGTCAGGAGGTAAAGCCAAATCTTCCGCCTGACCTAGATGCAGAGGTGCTGCCCAGCAGCAGTAGGATGAGGAGGAGGAAGCAAATGATGAAATGCTTCTGTGGGCACAGCACGAGCCCAGCCTTCCCCCAGGCACCCTGGAAAGGGGACTGAAGTAACCCTAAATGATGCTGGAAGGGGAAGGCAAAGTGGCTCTCAGAGCAGGGCATGGAGCTGGGCGAGAGCATCTCTGCACAGACGGGGAGCCGGGGGCTGGCGCGGTGACACACTCCATCTGAGTCAGCCCTGCAACACTGTCACACGAGAGGGCTGTATTAGCAGGAGCCTCATGTGTAGGACAAGGAAGGTAATGCTCTGCTGGCTGCCTGTGTTTGTGCCCACATGTTCAGTTGATCAGGTTAACTGGCTCATTTGCCTAGAAGTAGGGTGCCAAGCACTAATGGCTTTGGACAAGCAGCCTGTGCAATGTTTTGCTCTCCAGCCCTTCTGGGGGCTACCGCAGGTGCTACCAAGCTGGCCCGGATCAGGGCAGAGGGGCTGGGGCACTGCTGCCAGGAAATATGACAGTAAACGTGCCAGTAAGCCAGGGCTTCTGCAGCCATTGTCGACAGAGCAGTGCAGTCCCCATGGTGCAGGGGACTGGCCTTGTTACACTGCCCAAAGGAATAGGGATGGGCCACTGAGTCCAGTTCACAAATTGGCAAGCAACTGAAGAATAGGGACTAGGGCCGGGATACTCTTTTCCTCCCTTCCAACATCTTCTCAAGCTCTCCCCCAATACCTACAGAAAGTCTGGAGGCTACAGCATGCCCTAGAGCAGAGGTACCCCAGCATCAGCATGGGTGAAACTCCCACAGCCAAGAGAAAAGCAAAGCCCAGGTGACTGTCCCATCTTAACCTTGAACCTGCAAGTAACTCTCACCAGCCAAGTGCCATCAGTGCACCAGCATCAAGCAGGCCAGTAGTCATTTCCAGTCTTGGGAACATCATTATGCAGCAGGAGAAAATATTCCTGGTGCCACGCAGGCAGCCCCCTGCCTGTTCTCTCTTGCCCACAGAAACCATAGATTTCCTGCCTCTAGGTTTTCCTTACAAAGGCCTTGCAGTGACTCTTCCTACTTGTATCCCACCTTTCCTGGCCTCAGCCTCCCCCCCGTCCCGGTCTTGCTGTTTCCTGCCAGCTCTCTGGCTGTGCCTGGCTTAGGGCACGTCTGTGGTGGGGACCTGGAACACTTCCCTCCAGCCCTTTCCTCCCACGGGGATGCAGGCTCCAGGCAGAACCAGCCATTTGTCCATACTCACCTTCTGAGCTCCCCTGGCCAGGCAGCCTCATTATCTGATTTGCTTCATTTCTCAAAGCCTGCATGCCAACATCCAAACCTTGGGTAGAGACCAATTCATGTCCACCCCAGCCCGTTTAAGAGATACAAAACCAAATCATAGCAGTTCAAGCTGAGGTTCTCATCAAGACCAAATTCTCTTTTTTTGCTCGTTAGCAAAACAACCTCTAAAGCCATCTCCCCTGTTTCTGGCTGGTGGAGCAATCTGACTGTGATCAAGGATCTCTGTAGCACTTGTTCTCCCATCTATGCCCTGGAAGATAAGTTCTCCGGTATCCACAGTTCCCAGGATTACTCATTCCTCCTGGATGAGGCCTTCTAATTCTTCCATTTTATTGCTCATGTTCCTGGCATAAGTACAGAAATACTTGAACTGTTTCTGCCTGGTCTTATCTGAGCTCTCAGCCGAGGAGGTGCCGTCCGTTTGCTGGCTGGAAGGCCTGCCTGACGTCGGTTTTTGGCAAGGTAAGTGCTCTCCGATTCCTTGCTGCTCTCTGCTCTTCCTTTCTTGGTTGCCCTGCTCCTACTGACATGGTCATCCTTCTGCTGTATGTGTATTCCAGGCAGGGTGCAACCAAGGCCAAGAAAGGAAATACTCACTGAGACAGTCCCAAGACACATCCACAGGGAACATCACTACTTATCTCTCTTCCTCCTGATAACCTCCTTTTAATATTATCCACTGCAGACTCACCCTTCACAAGTTCTTTATCCACTTTAATTCTGTGATCCCATCTTCTCTAGGTTAGCTAATAATTTCCCATGGGTGCTTTATCCGATAGTTGTTTAAATCTAGACAGATGCAATGCAATGCATTGCCTTTGTGCAGAAAAGCCATGGCTTGCTTAGTCTCTGACAAGCTACCTTTGGAGAACCCATGTTGCATTTTATTCCATTTTTCCACACATCTCAGTGACTTTAACTGTTGTCCTATTTAATATAAGCTCAAAAACCTTATATATGACAGAGGCCAGATTATCTACCCTGCCTTTACAGGTTAAGATATATGCTTTACAGACTTCAGTATGGTGGCAGTGCCTTGGACTGACTCCTTGCTACCAGTTCTGCTCCTTCATGAACCAATTCTTCCAGGACTCTGAGGCAGAGGCAAGCTGGTTCCTCACAATTTCAGTGCATTAAACTGTTGGAGCTTTCTTCCCACCAAATCACCCAAATCTTTCTTCTCTTTGCTCATCTTCCCCCCCTTGGCCTAGACACCCTTGACATGTGAAAGCAGAAACCTGTCCACCATTTGTCCCTGCCAGGAGAGTCCACACCTCTTCATCTGCTCTGTCCTCTCTCAGTCTTCTCTGCATGCCCCCTTTCACCTCAACCTCTGTTTCTTGGTTAACATTATTATCTCCTTCTTTATTCTTTCGGGACTAGCTGCTTTTTTCTCTTTTATGGCCTACCTTCTGTTTCTCCTCCCTGAGTTCTGGTGCACCAAACCTAGGTCTCTGCTCCATTTTCTGTTCTACTACCTGCCTCCTTCTTTTGCCTTGGATTCCTAACCCTGTTTCTGAGGGTGTCAATCCTTGTTCAGACTGCCCTTCAGATCTTTTCACACAGCAGATATCTGCAGTTCTTCAGTTTTCCTATGGTTCCTCCTTTCTCCCTTTCTGTATTGTTTTAAATTTCCCATTTCACTCCACCACACTACCCAGCTGTTTCTATACTTCTGGGTTTCTGTTCCACGATGCTCTCTGGACATAACCCCACTTCACTTGCAAGCACTGGCAGGACAAGGGGGTGGGCAGCTCTGGGATCAGAATAAGGGTATTCTTTTCTAGCTTATATCCACTTTGTCCTGTATACATCATCTCTGTTCTTCCTTTTCTGCGTGGCTGCAAGTGAGAAGGGAATCAGGCCATGTAATACATACAGCAAAGGCTACACCACTCTGACCCTTCGCCACAAGCAGCCTATTTAGAAAAGAAAGAAACTGCAGGACACATTCAGCCACAAAACAGCTGGGATACTGAAGTGTAAGATATCCATCCCATTAAAAAGCTCAAAGATAAAAATCCTCCTCTAGCGGCATTGTTGTTTTCAGGAACACCTTAAAGATGCTTTGACTTTTCATTTCTTATGTCCTTGTTATACAAAAGCAACAGAACAACTCTCCACACAAGCACCATTAGCTACTTAACACGTCAGGGTCAGAAGGAATAACACCTGGTTTTATGGCTATTCTTTGGGCCCAGCTCATCCAGCTATGCAGAGATACACCAAAATTCAAGTGATACACCACCCCTGTAACGATTTCCATGGAAGGCACTGTTGTGAGATGATTTTATCAGTCAGGACCATCACAATCACTTGTGGATTTTATCCAATTTCATCCTTCTCTTGAGCAAAACAGAATACATGAAGTGCAGGCTCCAAGCTCATTATAAACAGGGTACAGCAAAGCTGCCCTCCTGAGCCACCCAGATGTACAACAGAGTAATTTGTTTTGGGAGATAACCACAAGGAACCCCATCCACAAGCCAGATTCCATCAGATGAAGGATTTGTTCACCTATAGACAAGTCCATCAAACTCAGGATAAGCCAGACCCAGACGTCAGATCCAAATATACAGCACAAACCATTCAGGGTTTCCCAGCAGTCATTCGAGTTGCCATTTTTCTGCTCCTTGCCTCCTGGCCTCTGGGCTGCTTTGTAAAAAAGTTCCACAGTGAAACCAGCCAAAGTTGAGAATTTCCAAGAGACGTGAAAATAGCAGAATGCAAATTTTGTGGAGGCTTGAAATTTCAAGTGATTTACCGGTGTCAAACCCGTAAAATCAATTTGGCAGGTGTTTGCTGGTTAAAATTAGTTTTAACTGAAAGCTGGAGGCATTATTGTGGGTGTCTTTGAGCATTGTTTTGGATGCACAAGGCGTAAGCATGACTGTGTGCATACAGCACATGTATGCACGTTGTAAAGTGTAATCCTTCTTGTGTGCCTTGTAATGCTTTTTGTGCATGCTCAGAGATATCTGCGGACTGAAGCCATGTGGCTGGTTACCACAGAAGAGTATTTGCAGGGCTTTCGTGGCATTTAAAAATCCCTGCTTTGCTATGGTCCTGGGGTGGTCAGTGTGCTGGCAGCAGGGTGACGGAGACAGGTCCCTGCCCTGGTGCAGCATTAGTGCCTGCAGGTTTGCTCCCAGGATAAGCCCAGCCATGATAGCTGGGTTTGAGGGGCAGCAAAGGTGAGAGAGACCTGATGAACTCATGGCATATAAAGGCAAATGGGTTCTGCTCACCCTGGCCAAGGTAGCACCGCTCTGTGCTGCTTCCCCATGATGGAGCCGCCCTTCCAGCAGACCTGACTGATGGTGCGGTGCGGGGTGGAATTACTCTGTATTCCTCCTGCCCCAGACACTGTTAGCTGCCCCTCCTGCTCCTGGCTTTCCCAAGCACCTTGCTGGCTGGGTTAAGTCTCCGCTGAGCATTTGGGCTTCTCTGGAGGCGTGGAGGATTTCTGTGAGAGGATGGAGAGTGGTACTCTCCAGATAGAGATGCAACCCCACCTCTTCAGAGCAGCACTGAGCAGCTGCCTGCATGGACAAGCGCAGCATCCTGCCTGCCTCAGCACCTGCTGTGCATACCATGCCTTGGGGGCAGCAAGTGCTGCAACAGCCGTGCCCACCCCTGCTCCCGCAGCAATGGGAGCAGAGCTCATCCTGACCAGTTCCTACAGCTTCTTCTCCCCTACCCACATAGGAGTAGGACCATGTCTTCTCCTGACTCCTCATTCTTTTTCCCAAGGAGCCCAAGAGATGCAGGAGAGGGATTAGGGGCAGCTGCAGGAGGAAGGTGGATGTGTTTTGCAGTGGTAGAAGTAGGTGGCTGCACAGAGAAGGAAGTCAGTGAGTCCTGAGTGGAGATGAGTGTAGAGCTGGAGTGCACATCGCACACCCCATGTGTGAAAGAGAGGAATAGGGATACCCCTTCCTTCATCCTGACTGTTCAAGCCCCACCAATAACGTCTGCAACTGCAGTTCACCCCCCCAGTACTTCACAGCCCCCTCTCAGACCCCCTTGGCCCTGGAGTCCCCTCGCAGGACCTGCTTCTGTACTGCCATGACACTTGGCTGGGAAGTCTAAAGGCAGTGCTGGCAGGACTTGTCTGGGGGAACAAGCATCCTGCAAAATCAGGCAAGAGGGCCTTACTCTGCCCCTGCACAGCAAGCCGGGGGGTACCATCTCCCTGATCAAACCTTCATGAACTGAGAAGGGTCAGGCTCCAGCTGCCTGTCTTGCTCTTTCCTCAAGAGCAGATGCCATTTCGTGACAGTCCTGTTGTCACCAGGGAGCTGCTGCACAGCACTGCCTGCTCATCCTGCTGTCTTTTAAAAAAACACTACATCCCAGTGACCCCAGTATATCCCATCTACCTGCACAGCCCTACTGTGCCACTGCCCGGTGAAATCCACCCCAAGGAGGGACTCCCACACTACATCTTATCCTCCCAGGATACTCCAGTGGAATCCACTATACAACCCCCTATGCACTCTAGCATCCCAGTCTGCCCCACCAGTGACATAGTGGGATCCCAGGATGCCCAAATCACCCTGCTGCACAGCAGGACCCTGCTGGACCCCACTGCACCATGGGACTCCAGTGCTTGGCTGTGGAGGATCCCACTATACCACCGTATGCAGCAGTGCCAGCAGACCCCTCTGCTTCCCTCTGCTACTCCCTCCTCTCCCCATTCCTCACAGCCATCTGGCTGTCCTGGAGGTAACTTCTTCCCATCAGCAGGTCATCTGGCAGGGATTCTGCCTGATGCTGTCCATGACCGGTGTCTGCTGCAGCAGCAAAGTCAGGTGTTTCAGGAGCTGATGCTAAGGACGCTGGCATTTGGGGTTGTCTCCCCTCCATCACGGTGCTGTATTGTGGTGAGGGCCCTGGGGTGTGGAGAAGCAGCCTTCAGAAAGCAGGTGTTGAGTCCTTCAGCACATTTTGCAAGAGAAACATTGTGAACTCCATTGCCCCCATCAAATCTTCCTGTCATGTTCATGCCTGACCTCCTCCCTGCCCTCTCGGCTTATGGCTGGAAAGAAAACCCTTCCCACCTCTCCTGCTGCTGCTGTGCTGTGGGGCTGGAGTCATGGGACTCCCTGACAGTGGCTCTATCTCTAGGCTAAACACCATGTCCCCAGGCAGGCTGGCAGCTGGGACTCCTTTTGGGGTTTCCAGGGTCTTTTACTCAGGCAGGCCACTCTTATGCTGGCTAAGGTTCTCCAGACCCCTGAGCAACCCATTCTCTCCTTTACTCCACACCTCCAGCATGGACATCTGATCTCCATCCACTCCTTTCCAAACACAGTATCTGCCCAGCTCCCCATTGTGCTGGGGCTCCTCTCCTGCCTGGGACGTCACCAAGTTGCCCAGACAGGACCCATTCCCAAATGCTTCCCAGGGATCAGAAGCCACTCCAGGACCAAGGCAGAGGGGTCAGAAGAACAAGACGTGCCTAGGCCCAGGGGCTCTGGGCTGGCTCTTTGACAAGTGGCAACAGGGCTGAACCAGCATCACTCCCATCCTTGCTCCAGGGTCAGCAGCGAGTCTGGAGGGCAGAGCAGGGAGCCCTTTATCTCCCCTTTGGAAAATAAAAAAGAAGCAGAAAGGATTTGGTTTTCATTAATATTTTTCTTCAAAGTTTTCTGGCTTCCCTTCCCCATCTTCTGCCAATATTTCTTCGAGGGGGCGGGCGAGTGAGGAGCAGAGAACGTCTGGCAGGTTTTTGTTTTCAATTCGCACAAACTGATTTTTTGTGTGTGTTTTTTCTCTTTCTGGAAATTCACTGCAGACAGGCACTTCCTGCAGAAATCGTCATTTTCAAGGGAAAAATATCTTGCAAACACGTTTTGTCCCTTTCACTTTGCCCCAGGTCTGCAAAACCCTGGGCTGGGCTGCTTTGTGTTACCAGCCCTGCCATGCACCAACCACCAGCACCGTGCTCCCACACCAGCCCTGCCTTTACCATTCCTGCTGCCTGCCCCCTTTGCTGCCCAGCACACCACCTCCCCGTGCTGCCCCATTGCTCGCGTGGGGCTCAGGCTAGGTTCGTCTGGCTTCCATGAAGTCAAAGACATGGAGGGAGGCTCCAAGCCTGGGTGATGGATATGACTTTGGGATTTGGCCAAGAGAGGAGTCATGCCAGTAGAGCTCTACCATGGTGTCCTGTGCTGGTGGGGCAGAGATGCCCTGCCTTGGCAGCAGGCCAATCCAGATGTTTTACCAGATGTTCACCTCTGGTTTTCTCCCTGCTTTCCACCTGCCCCCACAGTGCTCTCGAGGACAGGCAGGCAGCCATGGCTGCAGCTGGGCAGGGGCACCTGGGAGGAATGGGGGCATGTGCAGCTCACAGACCCAGCATAGGCTTTGGCTTCTTCCCACCTGGGTCCCCAGTGAGCCCCACACCATGTGCCGAGCAGCATCAGTCACACGTTGGCCCATCCAGACCTGGTCTTCCTTAGACAGAGTTCTCCAGTCCTGGAGTCTATGCTGGCAGGCAGACATGGGGGTGGCCAGGAGTGTGAGGTTAAATAATTCATTCCTCACAAATCTTTCTTAGAAACAATTTTTTTTCTTCCCAGGGAGACACATTACCACCTTGCACACACAAACCTGACCAGGAATTGTAAGAGCAGGTTTCTGCAGTGGCAAACGGGGCAGGGAGAAGGGAGAGAAGGGAAGGAATAAAATATAGATTCTTGAACTCAGACCTGGGAAGCAGCAAAGCATCAATCTTGTTAAAGGACTAGTGTGGACTCTCCAGCCAGCCCACTTCATCCTGACTTCTGACAAGCCCTGATGATTTGTGCCTGCTCAGCAGAGGAGAAGTCCCATAACTCACCCGCCGAGACGGCGTGGGATGGAAGCGCGACCCAGCGAGCAAGGAATGACTCACCGCACGCTGCATCCTGCCACAGCACTGGGGCTCCCCGCATGCCGACCACCCCCACCAGCCCACGGGCTCCCGGGACAGGCGTGGGGTCCATCCCCATCCCGCACCTCCAGCGTGGCGCAAAAGCCTTGCAGACCATGGCAGGATTCGCTCAAAGATTTATGGGGCTCATGGTGGTTTTAGCCATTGCATAGTCCAGGTTATAAGTGGGGGGCGAGGTGAGGATATTACTGGGTTGTCGCCATTTACGATGTTGCTTGCCCAGAAAACAGGCACAGTGGCTGTCCCCTATCTTGCAAGCTAGAAGGATTTGTTCTTTACACCCAGTCCTCGCTAAACCAGAGGAATCCTGCCATTGCTTCTGATGGTGGCGGGTCAAGCCCACAGGGCTCTGTGGAGATGTGCTGAGCATGGTTATCATCTCTGAGATGGACGGTACCTCTGCTCTGAGCCCTGCCCGCAGGCACCGGGACTGAATTGTTGATTAGTGCAGAATCCCGAGCAAGGAGAGGAAATTCTCCCTGGAGCCCTGCCAGGCCAAGTCTGCATCCAAAAATACATCCTGCCGTCCTGCTCAGAGCCCAAAGGTTTTTGGAAGGGAGGCTGCAGCTGCTTCGTATGCAAAAAATAATAGCAGCCCTGAGATCCCTGCATCCTCGTGAACAGCGCTGGAGTCACTTTCAAATCACAGCATTTATTCCAAAAGAGAGATGGGGAGAAGAAAAAGAAAAAGACACACATGCACCACCATGGATCTGGCAGGCAAACACAGCTCTAGGGCTTCTGTTTGCCCATCACAGGAAGATTTACTAGGGGAAAAATATAGGCTGATTAATTATGCAGCCGGTTTGGTCCATTATATCATAAAACCCAGCTGTGTAGGACAACCTTGGAGATGCTACCTCTCCAGCATTATCTCAGCCCGGAACCAGGCGCCTGGAGCCAGAAGAAGCCGTCTCGGCACTGAATCCTCGCCGCTGTGCAGAGTGATAGCATCTTCCGAAACCCACCTTTTCCATTTGAGATTAGGAGTGCAGTGAACTTTGATATTGTACCACTGCTAATTTCAATCGGCAGGCCCCTCGCCGGTGTCACCGGAGGCCTCGGGTTCATTCAGAGAGCTGCGGCAGCTCGCGAGGGGAGGAGGGAAAACAGCCAAAGACTCCCCTTGAATATTAATGAAGCATCAAAGCTTTTAGCTGCATGGCCGTGTCTGAGCGCGACTGCTCTCCAGGGCTCTGCTATGCTTGGCACAATAAAGCCTTGGTAATTATTTCCAATAACTAATTTAGATTATCATTAGCCCCACATTGGAGGCACAGAGAATGCTGCCCTTTCAAACACTTGAACCACTGAGCCTCAAAAATAAAACGTTCGCTCTCTGCAAAGAGATCTTTGCCAGCTCTAATAAATTAGAATATATTTGTGTGCGTTAGCGCCTGTGGTGGCTCAGGATAATGAGAGCAGGTTGTGTCTGGGAACGGAGGAGAAGGCGGCACCTCCTCTGCCCCCCTGCCTCCCCCTGCTCCGCATGGTGCACATTCCTTCAGGCCCCAATTTGTCCCCATTATCCTCCCGCACCCCCCAACCCCAAATCACCCAGGCCTGGCAGCTGACCCTGTCACAGCCAGTAATAACCCATAAATCACTCCACGCCTTAAAAGAAAATTTCTATGCGGTGTTAACAGCCTCCTGTGCCCCAGCCTTTGCTGCCAGCCCCATGCTGAGCTGGGCTCTGCCCCCATGGCGGATGCTCTGCCCCGACCCTGCTGCCCTCTGCAGCTGGGGGAGGTCCAGCAGCTCTGCCCACACCTTCCCTGCAGTGCCCAGGCAAAGCTCCCCAGCTCCTCGGCTGTCTGTGCTGCCATCGCATCCAGCTCTGGGCATCCCCAGGAGGATCGCAGCACTGTGGTCCCCAATACTGTGGGGCTCCTCCAGCCACTGTCAGGCTCGTGGGGAGCCTGTGCTGCCTGTCTACCTGCCTGCCTGCCTGCCTGCTCACCCGCTGCCACGGACTCAACCTCCGTGGAGCAATCACCAGCCAGCAAGGATGTCCCTGGGAGGAGGTGGCAATACGGCACACCTCCAACCCGCAACCAGCCAGCTAACCTCCGACTTCCCCAAGATGAAGGCGAAGCCCTTGGTGCCCCCCCCGACCCCAGAGCCTGCCCTGCACCCCCTGCCTGCACTGAGGAGACCTGCCTGTAACTCCTGCCTCTGCCACCGCAGGGGCCTTGGGACCTTGGGTGAATCACTCCAGCTTTCACAGCCTCCGTTTCATCAGCCGTGTCATTAGGCTAATGATAATTAATGCCTGCAAAGGGCTTTATGCTCTTCAGCTGGAAGGTGATAGTGAAGGGTAAATTATTGTTATTACCATAAACACAGGGTACCTACTACTTACCATGGGTGGGACCTGCTTTCTGACTTGCCTCAGCTCTTCTTGGATTAGGACCAGGGTCAGGTGCAAGCTTCGCTTCCTCTGTTGTTTCCAAGTGAACCTGTGTTTGAGACAGGCACAGCTGGGGTCTGATCCTTTCTCATGTAAAGACGCAAAAATAAGGGTTGAGCTAATTTCATGGAAGCATGCATGTTGCAGCACCGCTGGGGTAGGATGCAAGAGCTTCTTCCTCCATCTCCATGCCCATTCTCCAAGGGGATGGTCACCTTCCTCTCACTAGCTTTGCTATCTACCCCTTCAGTGGTGAAACCATCTGAGCTGCACCCCTTCTTCAGTACATAAACATGTGTATGTCCGTGGATGTGTGTGTGCACCGAGAACATGCGTGTGCTAGAAAATGCCTTGTGCATTTCTGGAAGGGATGCAGAGGGCAGTGTCCAGCAGATGTGCAGGCAAACTGCACTGCTGACCTGCCACGGGCTGAAGCAGCCATGACCCAGTGTAGCCACTGTCCCTGGAGCTGTGGACATCCAGTGTCCCCACGTGCCTGTCGCAGCCAGACCAGACAGCAGCTAGTGATGGGATGTGAGCAAACCCTTCAGCGCGGGGGAGCACCCCACATCACACAGTGCAATTCTGCATGTCCCAAATCTTCCTGCCACTTGTCCACCACCATGGCAAAAAAAAAAAAATTCTCCATCATGGCCATGCATCCCAACACCCTTCCCATCACTGTCACACCACTTCTTCCCACTTTCTTATTAAACTTGTTTGTGGCTCAAATTTGGTTGGACAGCTGATTGACTTCATTATTTACTATTTTTTTAAGCTTCTATTCCCTATGGACAGTTCCAGTTTTCATTAAAAATCTTTCATCAGAATGAGCCAAAATTGTCAAAGTCTGTTTCTGGTTTTTGATTAAAAGCTGAAATCTGCAGTGGAAAAAAAAAATTAGATATTTCCCTCCATCCCTTCCCACCCCTCCTCCCCATTTTTATTGAAATCCTCCTTATGGAAAATTCCCATTGCTGGTCTACAGGATTGCCTGCTGTGTGGGATGGAGTGGGGACTCATTTCTCCCAGGGAAAGAGAGCAGGAGCATCACCTAGCCATGCCAGCTCCTCGCCGACTCCACAAGCACTGCTGAAGTCTAACAGCAAGTTCAGATCAGGTGCTTGCTGCCATCCTTGGCTGTTGTGACCAAGCTGGGACATCAGCACAAGCAGGCATGCTGGTGGCATCAGGTGCCCGCTGGTGGGCTCTCCCCAGGGCTGTGTCTGGCTGCACAACTTGTCTGCTCCATCTGTCCAACCTGCCCCAGTCTTCGCAGAGTCACAGCAGTGCTGGTGGTGGGGACATCTGGAGGTCCCAGTCCATCCTCCCTCTTGGAACAGGACTGTCACCAGCACTAGATCAGGGTAGCCATGGCTTTTCCTAGCCAAGTCTTACCAAGGATGGAGATGCCTGTGTCTCTGTGACCCTTCTCAGAGCTGCACCACCCTCCTGGGGAAAAAGGTTTCCCTCCTATCCAACCTGAACCTCCCAAGCTGCAATCTGTGGACACTGCCCCTTGTTATTGTGTCTGCCACAAGCAAGAAGAGTTTGGCTCCATCATCTTTTTATTGACCCTGCAGGTAGCTGCAGGCTGTTACCAGCTCGCGTTTCCCCAGACTAACCCAGCCCAGCTCCCTCCCACTCTCCTTGCAGGTGGTGTGCCCCAGGCCCATCACCATCTCTTCCTTCTATTTTCCTCATGTCCATTCTGAACTGGAGGCCTGGCACTGGACATGGTACTCCAGATGCAACCTCACCCATGCTGCGAGGAGAGGATAACTGCCCTCGATCTGCCAGCCGTGGCTGTCCCAGCATACCATGGTACATTTGCCTTACATGCAGTGAGCATGCGTTGTTGGCTAACACTCAGTCCAGTCTCCACCATAACCTCCAGGTCCTCCACAGCCTGCTGCTCAGCCAGTCATGTCCCAGTCGGGACCAGTGCACAGGGCTAATCTGCCCCAGGTGCACTACTCTGTACTCCTCATTGCCCTCAGTAGAAATCAAGCAGCTCTGGCTGAATCACTTTTCACCAGCAGCTGAACCAGCCAGCTGGTGTGCACCAGAGCTCGCAGCTCCTAATTTCTTTCTGTACTTGACCTGAAGCCGCCCCTCAAATTAACCTCTACTCAAATGCACCATTCCCACCTTGTGTTGTAAACACACACAGCACTATAAGCATGGCATCTTCAAAGACCTTCATAATCCTCGTCATTCACAAGTGGACCAGGAGCACTTGCCACAGCATGCTGCTCAGAGGGATGCCCCACAGCCCCACCACTGTCCATGTACCCCTCCTGCCTCCTGGCCACAGGGCCAGGGTCCTTGTTCTTGGTTCATGCCATCTAAATCATTATCTATGAAATGTAATTACCTCTCCTCCTTCCCCCTCCTTCTCCCCCCCCCCCCCCCAGTTCCTCTCTCTCAATCCCAGAGTGATTTCTTCCAGCCCATGTTAATGTTCTTGGAGGAAATGGGTTATCTTTCCTATCTTTCCATATGTGCAAAATCGCAGCTCCTACCCCCCTGGCTCAGCACTGCATACTAATAGGGAGGAGGCTGAGATTGAAATGTATCAAAATGCAAGAACTCAGCTTTGCTTTTGCATCCTCAGAAGCCTTATTTTGCTTTTTGGGCCAAACATATTGTGCATTTTCTGTAACAATGAACTTATCACACTTATTATGATAAACTGAGAAGGCACTTTCCACAGTAGACTAAAATCCTGCAGACTGACTTCAATTCTCAAATATTTTTGGATACACATACATTTTTCCATGGCTTTTCTGACAAGGGGAGTATCCTGTCTGCAGCTAGTCTTTGTGTGAGTGCAGCAGCTAAGCCGCAAACGACGGGACCTCTCACCACTCCTCCGTGCGCTGGGAGTAGGCAGCTGATGCCGTTGTCCTTGCTCCCTGGGCAGTGCCAGGGCCTTACCCTGCATAGGAACTGGATACCCTGCATAGAAGCACTGGAAAATGTTTATTTTGCCACTCTAGGATAAGTCCAGTCCCAACCCTGTGACTACCCAAGGCAGAGGGGCTTTTCAGCCCCCCTGCCTGCCAGGACATCCCACCCAGCCTGTGCAACCACCCACTGAGCTGCACTGCAGAAATCATCCCCCCTTTTGAACACCATCCCTTGGGTTCCTGATTAGCAGGAGGCATTGGAGAGCCTCTGGAAAACTAAGCCAGGCAGATATCCCTGTAGCTTTGCTCTCTTGCTAAGCAAGATGAGACAAGAAGACTCATTCGCCTAATGCCCCACCACAGCTAAGCCGCCACTGCAAAATCCCAAGCTAAGCAAACATCTGGCAATTACAGCTGGAGCATTTCCCTGTGTGACAATCAGTGAGGGCACCAAACACATCCCCTTGTATCCCACACCGGCCAGCTACATCCCAAAGCCTCTGCATCTCCTTGAGTGCACTCACCCAGTGCTACCTTGACCTCCCCAATCACCTTTTGTAGACACTTGGTTGCACATTTCTCTAGACACCAGAGATCCTCCATCACCTGCATCCATCACATCCCCACCAAGTAGTGTCCAACCACCTGTCTCCAGGGACCATGAGCAGAAATATGCTTAAAACCACACCATATATGGTAAAAAAGTGTTTTCCTTCTTCCCACAGACTGGTCAAACCTGGGAGGATGCTGTGTGGGAATAAATCCTCAGGACGCAGCAACCCACAGCCAGCTTGTCAGCCAGTCCCTTTAAGCACATTTGGTGGCATGGGGAAATAAGCACTGTGTAAAACTCTCTGGAGTTAATTCCTGGGAAACGAGAGTGCCACGCCGTGGTGAGCGCCCGGCAAGCGCAGAGAGCTCACCCCGTGCATCTCCCCGGGCAGCCACCCCAGCCCTCAGCCTCTAGCCGAGGGCAAGAGCTGGGCCAGTGGGAAGCTGTATTTTTGCACATCACCTCCATCCTTCACCTTCAGAAACGAAGCATGCAGAAAATGAGAGGAGAAATGCCTTCGCTGACAGGTTTGAATTAAGAGATTCCAGCTTTTTATAAACAGTCTTCAGATTTCCTGAAAGTTACAGTGCCGGGCATCATTTGTATGCAGGATGTATTCTAGCTCAAAGGTACCAGAACTAATGCTGTCCTGTTAATGAACTGAGTGAGTAATAGCCATGGGTATAGAAAGCTTATGTCTGAAACTAATCCTAGTTAATGAATCTATTGTTACAGGTATTAAATGGTGACAGGGGGTTTCATCCATCAGCCCTCCATTAATCACGGCGTCCCCGCCTATGCTTATTATTTAGAAGCCAGCAAAGGGATCTTAATGATATTAGTAATAGACCGGTTGTGGTACGTGACCTAGGACAAGCTAGGGATTTAAGGTGATAAGTGTCTGATCGCATAAGGCATTTTAGAGGTGATCCAAGCGGCTTTGCTCCCCATGGCATGTTATCTTGTCTCTGCCAGCTTGCTCTGCTCAGACAGCACGCTGCTCTGAGAGCATTAGTGCGCAGAGCCATGGTGGCCACACTGGGAGCCTCACCTCACCTGCTGTTGCCTGCGAGGAAAGCCAGCAGCTGCATGGGGGTCTGCCCATGTTCTTCGGCCACCCCCTCCCTGCAGACACACACCAGGTGCCCGAGCCTGCAGGGGCAAAACACAGGGCCTGAGTATGCCCACAGGGTGCACGCATGGACACGGGATGAATTTGTCTACACAAGTAGCCAGGTGCAAGCCCACGTGCATGAGCACAAACACTCACACACCCACACAGCCTTGGAGCAAATGACTCAAAGGTTTCTCTGGAAAGACGTGAAGAGCATCTGATATTCTACGCTAATTCTCCATCTGGACACTCTCAGCATGTACATTGGGATGGGATTCATCTCATTGTGGTCCCCTAAAGTCAGAGATATTTCAGCCCAGCGAAGGGACACCATCAACTCCAGGGCAAGGCAGGCTTTCTGAGAGGGCCAGGACAGTGTCTAAGGTAAAACAAGGCACCACCTTCAGGGATGGCCCTTTGCTGCCTGCCTGCAAGGCAGCCTGCATGGTTGGCTTTGACTGCATGGACCACCTTGGGTTGCTGATGGTGGGAATGAGTCCCAGCTCTGCATGCCTTGGCTCCAAAAGGGTGAGGCTGCATTTCATGAGACCTCTCAATGGCAGCATGCATGGATAGGTTTGGGAGGAGGTCTTCCTCTGGTGGGTTAAGTAGTTCCTGTCCATTCTTCTCCAGAAGACTACCGTACCCTGAGGGTTCCTTCTCCTGAAGATTACCACAGTGGCCCTGGGTGAGGGATGTACCCAGAGCCACTGCAGCAAGGCTGGCTGGACACCACGGCAGCAAGGCCAGCAGGTCATCCTGGTGAGGTGGGCAGGGATGCTATGTGAGCCAGGAGCCTTCCACCAAGATGCGAGTGCAAAATCTCAAATATAAAAACCAGAGGTCCCCACATTCCTGCACAGCTTTCACCTTCAGCCACCACTGCAGTTCATGATCTGCTTACAATTTCCAGTTGAGAGCTAACTCCCCAGTTAGGTAGGTGCCATAACTGTAGCAGTCCTGGTGATCTACTCCCGCTGATGGAAATAGAGGGATGCCCAGACACCATACAGGCAGCCGTGGTGCTGGAAGAGCAACGGTCCTAGAGCTCAGTGCTCAGGCATCCACTGTCCCTGAGGTGCTCACAGCACGTAGGGAGCATCTCCCTGCCAGGCCAAGGCTGCAGGGGACAAGATGGACCGATTTGATAACCAAATGTAATGACTTCAGAGCTAGCCACTGATTCGCCTGCTCAGGGAACATCACACACTGCTGAAGAACACTCCAGCAGAGACCAGCTCTGAAATGGAGCCGCGGACTGGGGGTGAACCAATTCCTCTCTCCCAGCAGATTGAAGAGGAGAGGTGAATATCACCTGCCACCATGAGACACTCTTGGGGAGCTGTGCTGTCAGGACTTCTTGGGGCCACCTAGGTGGTGGGAGGTCAAACTACATGGTCCAGCAGCCCTGGAAATAGGTGATCCTATCTTCTTTTGTGCGAAGCCAGGAACTCAGATGGGCACTGAGGTAATTTGCAGAAGAGGGGTGCTGAGAACTGGGACTCGCCAGGGCTCCCTCTGTCCACAGCAGGGGAACCTGCTCTGGTAGCTGGTATGGGAGACCTGTGTGATACCCACTGCTCTGGGGAAAGACCTGAGCTGTGATAAATGCTGTGCATCCAAACATGGACTGGGCATCCTCAGGGTTTCTTCCCACCGTGCCCATTTCACAGTGTCATCCTGTGCTGCATTGGCACCGACAAGCTGGGCATGGACCAGCTCCAGAGACCTGCAGGGTTGATCAGTCCTTTTCTATTCTCTGCAAGGTCTCTGAATTTCCATGAAAAACCAAGACAGGTAATCTGCCACTCGATTATATTTTTAGGTTAATAACAGATGTGTAAACATATATATGTCTCATCTTCACAGGTATTCAGAGCCAGGAGCTCACCACTTGCTAGTGTTTAAAACAAGCCCAGATCTAACCCGATAAGCTGAGTGTAAACCCAGATCTAACTTGACACCTTGCCTTGCCAGCCACAAAAACATCACCCTGTTGCGCTGCCATTTGCACAACGCAGCCCCACATGACTGGCGCCCAGCAGCGAGACTTCAGAGCCTGCTGCTCTGCAAAAGCCAGCCCCATCCCTAGCCCTGCTAGCTCCCCACAGCCTGCTTTTGCTCTGCTGTCTGGGTTGAGGTTGCAGAGCTTCCCAGGACAGCTGACGCCAGAATCAGCCCACAAGCAGGAGGGTGACCCCTCCAGCTGAAGACTCACCCCAAACCCTCCTGCCACAAGAATGATGCGGTTTGGGGGTTGTGTTTTCTTGCAGTGTTAAGAAACCATCCTCACTTTGCTGCCTGCTCCAGAGGGAGAAGATGAACGATGGCTCCAAGGGCTGCATTACCATGATCATGCCCCCAGAAAACAGGAGACTGCCCAGAAATCTCTTTTAAAGAGGGCAAGAAATGTTGGTGCCTTTGCTTTGTCTGTACTCACAGCTTTCTTCCCCATCAAGCAGGAAACTGCCTTTATCCAGCAAGGAGAGCTGAGATCCTCCCATCACCTGCTTCCAAGAGCTAGGGTTTTCAACAAAATCCCCAAGACTGCAGGGTCTGGCAAGCAAGGCTAAGCCTTGGCCAAGGCTGGCCAGAAAAAAGAAGCAGGGCTCGGTCTCCACATGCTGCGTGAGCCCTGGCACGAGGCAGGTGGATACCTGGTCTCCAGTAGTTCCACACTGCGCTAGGACAGCAGCCAGCAGAGGAGGAAAAAGGAAGAGGAGAGATAATTATTAGTGATTGAAACTGATTGCATGAAAGAAGGACAGATGTTTCTTGTTGTGCTTGTGTGCCTGAGGCTACAGAGCCATGCAAGGGACCGGGGAAAACTCCTTCTCAGCCTGGGAATGCTGTGGCACTGAGCTGCATTCAAACAAGGACTGAAATCCACACACACTTTCCCTCTGACTCTTGCAAATTCACACAGGATCTGGTTAAAATGCCAGTCTCCTGATTTCCCCCATGCAGCTAGGTGATGTCCATATAGGCACTCTCTAGCCATGGGCCACAAGGTGCTGCAGAGATCCCCCAGCTTACCTCCACCCCCCCCACCCCACCCCCCCCCACCCCCCCCCACCCCCCCCACCCCCCCCACCCCCCCCCCCCCCGAGACATGCAGCCATCCTAGTAAGCCCAAGGCACTGGGAGATGATGGGACTAGAGGCAGCGCAGCCAGATCTGGGAAGGCAGGCAGGGGGTAGAAATTTTGAGCACAGCATCATATAAAGCACAGGACTGAAGGCAGGGAAAGCTCCTGGCCATCCTGCTGCAAGAGCAACACAGGCCTTTCTGTGAGAGCAGGAGGATTTACTAGTCATCGTCCTCCCTTGTAGCACCCAGGATGGGGGATCCTCCTGGTGTTTTCCTTCAGAAAGGATGGGTCACACACAGGGAGAGACAGCTGGTGTCCCCAGCAAGCAGAGGAGCTGCTGTCGAGGGGACACAAAGCCCCTGTGATGTGTTGTGTGGGCTGCAGTGCATGTTTAATGCTATAAAATATGTAAATAGAGGGCTTGTCTCAGCAATGTTAATGTTGGTGGTGATGTGCGTTTGGCACCAGTTCAGATGGCTTCAGTGTAAAGGCAGGATGGAGCTGGAGATGGGTAAGGGAGCTAAGAAGGGGTCTTGCCCCATCAGGAGAGGAATCAGCCCCCTCCAGCATGGGGTGGCTCCCTTGGGATGACCTGAGCTCCTCCCCTGGGAGCTGTTCGAGGGATCATCCAGACTCAGATCTGCACCAGTTTCACTGGAAATAACTGTTCGAGCACCTTAGTTTAAAGGAGGTTTTAGGGAAGGTCCGTGGGAGGCAGCAGGGCTCAGACCAGTGTGGGTCTCACTTCCGAGGAGATTAAATGAGCAAGCGGTGCAGCGGGCTGGGAGAAGGTGGCAGCTCAGCCCTGCAGGTGCCAACATCGGTGCCTGCCGTCGGCCGAACCAGGGGACCCGCAAGGAGGAGAAGATGCTCACTACCCCAGCAGGTCCACGTCCCCGGGCTGACCCCAGGGCTCCCCGAGCTCACAGCCGAGAACGGCACCGGGTGCCCCGAAGATGAGCGGGGTGCGCGCCCCGTCACCCGTGGGGTGCTACCGTCCGATCCCCGCAGCTCCTTCCCCACGGCGGGCTGCAAAGGCCTCCGGCGTGGAGGGCCGAGGCCCGGGACCCCATCCTGGGACCCCGGACCGGCAGCGGGGCCGGCTGCCCCCCGCCGCCCCCCGTTCCCCCCGCCCAGCCCGGCCCCTCCCCGGGGCAGCGGCGCATCCGCGGGCGCCCAGTGCCCTCTGGTGGGGATCTCCCTCCGCCGGGAGACGCTCGGTTGCCACGGAAACGGGACGTTCCGCTCCTCGGCGCCGGTCCAGCGATGCCTCCGGCTTCTCCGAGCCCCGGGCGGCGGGACAGAGGGACGGGGAGGGCAGGGGAGGGAGGGCAGCTCCCACCCGGGTCCTCAGGTCACGGGCCACGGGGCGGGCTGGGGGTGCCGGACGTGCGGGGAAGGCACACGGCTGGGTGAGGGCACGGCTGCCCGTCACCCATACCACCATGAACTGTCCCCCCCCATCTTAACTGCTCCAACAGCACAGCGTTGGCCTTTTCCCACACAAACCCCTGGTCCTGGGTGTCCCAGTTCCTCTCCAGTGGTCCCCTGGACTGGCGCTGCGCAGAGGAAGGTCAAACACTCACCTCTTCAGTTTGGGGGAAAGGCCCTGATCTTCAGGACTTCAGTCCTTCTAGGCCATTCCTGCTCATTTTGGGAACACCCATGCACGTATGGCCTTTGGAGGGGTCTGCAGTGACCTGGTGGCAGCCAGGGACCAGCCCCTGGGGTTTCTCCGGTCACTGTCTGCCCTGCATTGCAATATCAAGCAGTACTATGCGCCCCCCCCCCCCCCCCCCCCGCCAAAAATCACCTTCTTCCAGCAAGAAAGGGCACCGAGGAAAGCCTTGTTCCCCCCACACTGCAGATGTCCCCTGGATATCCCATGTCATGCTCCCAGGCTGGAATGGTTGCTCCATGAAACGAGGTGCAAGCCAGTGAAGAATCCATGCCCATCCACAGCTCTCCCCTGCCCACAGAGCAGCTTCCCCCAGCCCCACAGGACTGCCTGCCTGCCCACATCTCCTCTCCATCCCCTGGGAGCAGCCAGGGGCTTGGGGTAGGCTGGAGCAGCCCTTGGCCATTGAGTTCTCCTGGTGCCTGGACACATTCCTGGGAAGGCCCTGGAGTCGTGCTGGGGCCCTGAAGAAGGAGGAATCCTGTTTCCATGACCTTCTCCACATCTTGTTGTGAAGATCTGCTCATCCAAGGGAGCTGGTTGCGTGGTTTGGGTGTTCACTTGGACATGTCTTTCATTTACCCTGCGCAGACCTAGCCCAGCACTTAGCTGGGGGGCTGAGGCAGCAGCGGGGCAGTGTCAGCCCATGGCAGGGACAGGAGGGACCAACCCCATCCCACCTCCATAGCAGTGACGGCTGCATGGTCTAGGTGAGACAGCCCAGTACAGCCGCAGGAGCCCTGTTTCTGCTGTGCCCAGCATAACTCCTGCATCAGAAGCAAACACAGAGGAGACGGGCACAGCCCCACAGGACGGTGCAAAAGGCAGGGAGAACAGGCAAAGAAGGGGAAAAAGATGATTTATTAATCCTGCAGATCCTTTCTCCTCCACCTGCTCCTCCCACTGCCAACCAGTCCACGTGCTTGGGCTGGGACCAGCAGGAGCAGGGAGCAGGGCACAGCCATCCTCAGCCAAGAGCTGCCCAGCAGGGTCCAGGCGTGCTGAAGGCTGATGTACACCACCGAGACCTCCCAGTCCCAAACCTCCCATGGGTGCTGACTGTCAGGAGCTCAAGGTGAGGGGAGTCCCAGCACACTGCTCCCTGGGACAGCCCCAATTCTAGCCAGCAGCAGGGATAGAAGTGTGTCCACTGCTGGCTCCTATCTTCTCGCCTTCTTCCAAATATCATGTGAAGTGCACTCAAAGAGAAGGAACTGGGCCCAAAAATTTTTGCCACCTGGAGGAAGGGCTTACAGGCTCCCTGGTGCTTGGGCACTTGCATGTCTCCTACCTGCCTTCCCTGGATGTTTTCTGGCAGAGCTGCAGCAGGGCTCGGTGCAAGGACCCTCTCCTCTGCCCAGCACTGACACCAAGCAGGTCTCTGCTTCCATTCAGTCGCAGGAAGCTGCCTGCTGCCCCTGCCTGATGCTCAGTCCGACTGGCACATTGCATGTCACCCAGACCTAGTCTGGCCCCCACGATGCAGGACTTCGTCCCTTCATCTTTGACTCCATTCCAGCCCAAGGATGCTCCTCCCACATGCACCTCTCTTACCCCACGCTGTCTCCAGTCAGGTACATCCTGCACCCAGATCTGGCAGCCCTCAGCTACTGCCCCATGGGCCAAAAATTAATCCAGAGCAATGGGGTGGAGAGATCGACCCTCACAGCCTCTACCATACTGGGACATGTGGGGTGTGCTGCCAAGGCAGTCAGCCTCTTGGTAAGGAGCCCTTTGGCATCAGCTGCTTCCTGCTGGCACTGTGGCTCCATTGGCACAGGCATCAGGTCAGGGCAGGCGATGCCAAGCGACAGCCAAGCACAGCCCCCAGGGCCCCTCTGGGTCTTGCTGCTGGAATGGGGTCGGTAGCGCGGAGCAGCCTGTGGGCTGGAGAAGAGGACGCCAGCCAGGGCTTGGAGCTGCCCCAGGGCATTCACCTCCTCCACACTTTGCATGGGAGCGAGGACCACACCTCTGCCACAGTGGCCAAGGCAGGCGTACACAGCACATGGCGTACATACACAGTGCTGGAGAGGTCTTGGTGTGGATGTCCCTCATGCTGGGCAGGAAGGCAAAGCATTGCAGTCCACCAGCCACCCTCTCTCCCATCTCACCCCAGGCTTGTAGGTCCTTGCTCCACACAGCCAGACTGGTCCTGCCTGTACAGCTCCACTCCAGGACCACAGGTCCAGCCCAGGACAGCCATGGAGATTTGACCTGTTCAGAGGCTCAGCTCATCCAACCATATCTCCCTGCAGCCTGACACTGTAATGAGAGCCCAAGCAGAGCTGTGTGTGTGGTTGGCAGTTCTGCTCTATCTCCATGCATTTCCTGCAAAGGATAAAACCTTTCACAGATGACAGAACAGCTGAGGCTGGAAGGAACCTCTGGAGATAGTCTGCTCCAAGCTCTGCTCAGAGCATCCATACGTGTGTGTGTGTCACCAAGCGCATGCCTGTGCATGCGTGTCTAGCCATGGTGTGCATGTGTGTCCATGTGAGCGTCTCTCCCCCTGCAGCTCCCTGCCTGGGATTACAGCTCTCAGCACAACGCAGGCAGGCAGAGAAGTTCTGTAATTTGAAAGAGCTGCTTCTCCAGACATCAGTGCTGCCTTTGAAAGCACATGAAAGGCAGGCAGCTTGTGAGCAACCAAAGCCCAGCTCAGGGAGAAAAACGTCCTTCTACGCACCCCCAGCCCTTTCCTGCGACACGTGTGATCTTCCCTGCTCTCCTAGGCGCTGGGGTTTGAAAGGCTGCTATTGTACTGGGGGCTGTGAGCGTTTGAGAGGATTAGCTGCCTGGGAAGGGGCCTGGCTTGAGCCAGGGAGCTGCTGGAGACACGTGCCGCACACCCCATGTCGCAGGGAGAGCAGCCAGATGCCAGCACTGGCCCCAGGGGCCTCGTGTTTGGGGATGTGGGGAGGAAGAGTAGCAGGGCCCCCCGGCACTGCCCCGACACCTCTTCTCCCTGCCCTGGCCTTTTGTAGGGACCAGCAGTTGCAGCCCCAGTTCCCCCCCGTGGCAGGTGAGGGCAGGGCTGTGCACCCCGCCTGGGGCAGGGCAGCTTGCCCCATCCCTCTGCCATGCCAGGCTGTCAGCGAAGCAGACGTGGACCACCCCTGGCAGGGCAATTGAGCCCTGAGACCTATGGGGGGTCTGTGCCAAGTCTCATCCTTGCAGGTCTGATGCACCCACTTAGACCCTACCTCTCTGCTTTGCAAACCTCCTTTGGTTGCACTGACCACAATCCAGGAGACCTGTGGCAAGGTGCAACCTTCTTCTTCTGCTCCCCAGCACAGTGCCTGAGCACAGTTCTCCTTCCTGAATCTACAGTAGACAAGGCCATACTCACAGTGACTGCACAAGACGATGCACGGCCCCGGCCTCTCCCACTCATGGCATTCCCCAACTCCTACAAACTCCCAGCTATCCACCGGCTCCTGCTCCAACCTTGGCTAACCTCCTCTGCAGTCTCCCAGGACCAGAAATCACACCCTGGACCAGAGGGAAGCTCCTGACAATGGTTTAATCACAACCAAAACCTTTCTGCAGGAAGTTTGGGGTTTGGGAAATCGCTGCTCAACTTTTGTCCTGGTGTTACTTGGTGTTCCCAACTCGTCTCAAAAAGCCTCTTGTTCTTTCATCACTTCTCCCCTCACACTGGAGAATAATATTTTCACTCACACGCTGAAATTAGATCCTGATGTTTCTGCCAGCAAGGCTTTTCAATAACTTGCTTATGTTCCTGGATGTAATTGCCTGGCAGACTTTCGGCCCCTGTGCATTCGGGGGCAAGGGTGTGTGTGAAAAGAGACCCATTAATCTCCTGCAGCAGACCTGAGCCCATTTTGGCTGCATTGTTGGAGCCCAGATGAATGAAGGGCAGAGGAGATCAGAGGGTGAGCATGGAGATGGGACAACCCCTCAGTCCAGCACTGCAAGGATGGACAAGCTCCGGAGGAGCCAGGATCCCCAGGCTCAGTGGCGTGCAGCTCCCTATTGCACACCAGCAGGTCAGTGCAGAGCCCAGACCCTTCCCCAGCAGCTCATGGGGGGACCTGCACTGTGTCCCAGCCTGGAGGGCTCTGACAGTGGACGAGGGGTGCCAGCGAGTGGGGACAACAGCACCCCTGCCTCAGTGGAACCCTGCTAGATGCAGCAGCAGAGGAAGAGCCCCAAAGTGCTGCAGTGCTAGAGATGGGATTTAGTTTCTGGGGATCCCTGAACTCACAGCTTTCCCACTCGGCAGTGGCTGGCCAGGCAGGCACCTGGAAGTCCTGACAGTCCCAGCTGCTGAGCATCCTTCCATGTTGCCAGAGCACTGGGCCAAGGCACCCCGGGGAGCGGGCCAGCCCGGAGATGCCGACAGCCTGCCAAGCGGGCAGCAAGGAGCAGACAATTCCTGCCAGCCTGGTGGTCCATCTGGCAAGCTGTGGAGCAGTTTGGCAATCCCCGCTCTGCAGCAACCTGTGTGGCAAGCTGCTGAGGACTCAACGAACCTGGAAGCCATGGGTGCCCATCTGCCGGCCTGGCAAGCGCTGGGCAGCGGAGGAGCCCTGGCTCCCAGTGCCAGTGCGGTGGAGCTGGGAGGCAGGCAAACCATCCTGCAGGTCACTGCCAGGAGTTTCAGCAAGCTTGGCAGGGGCTGGAAAGCCCCAAACACTGCATGAGCCACACTCATATTTCAGGAAATCAACCTAGGGAGGAAGCTCCCTCACCCGTCAGGACTTCACAACTCTCCAGGCTGCAATTGCAAAGTTATCCTTGAACCATATCTCCAGCCAGGCTGTTGCAGCTCTGTACCAAATGGCTGGTGTATCCTCCAGGTTCATGGCCATACACCATCTCCTGAGGCTGTGAAGAGCTGCTGCACCAGTGGCATTGCCTGCACCTTCCCGCACCCTCCCTGGGCATATCATCCATGCTGCCTGCCTGGCCCCAGTGCTCAAAACCACTGCTCCCCACAATTTCCCATTTCAAAGCTTGGTGACCCATCTCAAGTATCAGGGCTTGGTGCTGGAGCTGCTGGGCACACCAAGCCCCTCGTCAGCACAGCCTTGGTGGGGACCACATCGCTGCTGAACTCCAGCATCTCCCCATGGGCTCTTCCAGCTGTAGAGCTGTACTTTTTGAAGGCACAAGAAGTTGTTTATAAACAACAGGGAAATAATATCTGCCTCCTCACATCCTCAGAAGTATCATGGTAATTTTCCTTTGGTTTTTCCAAAACAGCTCATCCTCTGGCACAGAGAGCGTGTGGGAATCTCAGCTGGATGTTTCAGACAATTATGAACATCTAAAAAAATGGATGTAAGTGGTCTCTGGCGTTAGCTGCAGCAGTTTCTTAAACTACTGATGCCTTACTAATAAGCATCAGGATGGTAACAGTTACAGCCCAGATCCTGCAAACTTTCCACACAAAATTAACCTGAAGTTGGAGTGTGCTCCTTTGGGAGTGGAGGTGCTGGCTGGCTCGGAGCTAGCAGGGTGCAGCGTTACCCCTGAGCAAACCTTGTAGAGGAAGATGGAGCGTGAGCCAGCAGGTCCAACACTGCTGGTGTCATTGCTGACCTCCCAGCATGAGGCTTTCACAGCCACCCAGCGCCTGCCCAGCAGGTTGCTTCCTAAGCTGGGTTCAAACCAGCTCTGGTTCTGCTGCTCTTGTTCAGAGGAGGCTTTCAATGACTTCAGAGGAGGTTTGCAGGACTGGGCCTGTTAATTTCTGGTTTGAGCCCTCCCAGTTACCACACAACCCAGCTGTTATGGACAGTCTGCATGCCCAGCCTAGTTATAAAACCACCATCCATGGAGCAGAGCATCCCAGGGCATGAGGCAAGAGACCTGTGTGCACTGGGGAGAGGTGGGCCCCACTCATCTGAATTCCCTTACAGCATCTGTCAGGGATGTCAGTCTTTTTCCAGCCCTGTCCCCTCTGCTCGAGAGACAACGCTTCTCAGCCTGGGCACTGCGGTGGGACCGGGAGGTGAAGCCTCCTCAGACCTTGGGGCCAGATGACCAAATATAATGTGCCACAGAGGCATGGAAGGAGGCTGCACTGTGCAGTGTGCAATAAAGGACAAAGCTGGCATGGCAGTTAGTCCTTCCTTTGCTTGGTTTCGAAAGAACAGACATTGCAAGCTTTTTTTTTTAATTCAGCTCTTGGAAACTGTGTCTCTTTCTACCTCCAACAGCCTGAATTCCTGCCCGCGTTTCGTGTGGTTTCAGCTGGCTGTAAAATTGCCCGTACTGGGGAGAAGAAAGACCATTCGCTCCTCTTGCATGAACCACACTTTCCAACAACAGTTGCTAATAATTCATGGCACAATCAAGTGTGTGTAATTTGGAGATATTTCACCTTGCAAGTGCGCTGCCACAGGGAGCAGGGGCTCCCACGGCCAGCCGGATGGCAGGAGCGCACCTCTCCCCTTACTGCAAGCAGGAGCAGCCTGGAAAAGGTCTGACAGGATTTATTGCCTCCTATAAAGGGGCAGTAGGTGGATGCTCGCTGTTATTACAGGCTGTATTTCTCTTCTGCAGCAACCTGCAGCTTTTACCCCCTCCAGCAGGTTGCTGCTGCCATCCCTTGCTAGAGCCCAACAGGGCAGAAAGAGCTCAGCTTGGGCTCACACAGCTGTAGCCTCAGCCTCTCTGCTCGGGCACAGGGACCTGCCATGCCAGAAGTGCATGGCACCGCAGAGCTGCAGCCCGGTGGGTGTGAGAGGATGAGGTAGACACAGGACCGATGCCTCCCCAGGGCATCTGTGTCCTCCTCCTCCTGCTGCTAGCCTGCCTGTCCCATTGGAGGGCAGAAGCTCAGCAAACAGGACCACGCTGTGGTCCAGGTGCTCAGATGAGGGGAGAGCTGCAGTAGCACAGCCCAGTCCTGGACCCCTTCTTTGACTTCCAGGTGGGGGATTATAATAAATGAACCATCCATATTAAAAGTGACACCATCCAAGCCACATCTTTGGCTGTTGTAGGGCTAAAACAGTCAACTCAGTCTTTCTTGAATCAAAGAGTAGAAACTGAAGGCTTTGCATCAGGAGTGTCTGTTCTGGATGTTCCCAACTGGCCTTTCTGCAATGAAATGTGTAAATCAAGAAGAAAACGACAGGACTGTGCAGAGCCTGCAGTGCATCCAAAGAGTCTGGTCACTTGGTGTGACCAATAAGTAGTGTAGCAGGGAGCTCCCCAAATTCTCGTGCTGCCTCAGTTTCCCCCTCGTGGGCACTAAAAATTGTCCAGCACCAAAGACTCAAACAAACTACTTTTTATTTCCTAAAAAGCATCCCTATCCCCATCTCAGAACAAGGTCTCTAACCCATTTCCTTTTCCTTTTCCCTCAGTGGTCTTTTAATATGGCCAGGTCCTAGGCTCTTCAAAAATCAGCCTCAACTTAACCCACCTCTCATGGCCAGCCCAGACCTTTTTCCAGGTTGTTGCACCTGGTAATGGGTGCAGTCAAGGGTCTTTTTGGAAGAAGGGAGAGGAGGTAGCTGGGAGCCGTTTGGGTCAGGAGCCAGGTCCTTGGGATATGAAATCTGCTGAAGGCAGCACCGCACCTTCCCACTTCCAGAGCGTTGCAGTCCCCAGGCCCATGGAGAGCCCTTCCCTCACTGGCAGCAGCAATGGCACAAGGGGTTATTCATGCACGGGTCGGTATGTCTAGCAAGGAAGGAGCACGGGCAACAAGGAGCTGAAGTGGCTAAAATGAAGCTAAAGGAAAATGCAGTTTTAAGGAAAGTCAACTAGCACATGAAAAGTCTAGAATGCACCTTGAAAAATGCAGGAAAACAGCAGGTTTGGGGTTTTTTTCCCCAAGATTGAGAGAAATCATCTTCTGAAGTACTGCCAAAAGCACCAGCCTCCCCTTCAAGCGAAGGACCCTGTGCAGCTCATCACACCACACAGAGCCCAGGGCAGCTTCGATCAGGCGCAGGGCAGGTGACACAGCACGGGGCTCTGCCCAGCCACAGGCGGTGCGAAAGCAGCTCCAGGTTTCAGAGGGACTTGAGAAATCTGCAGCTGACGTCACTACTGTCATGAGCTCACTGCAAATCCGGCTGGCTCCAATTAATACTAGGGAGCTGGAGCCTCACACTAACGTGCTCCAGCAGTGATTCAGAGCAGTGAGGGAGCCTTTCCATTACCTAACGTACATGGCTGGCCCCAAAAGCAAAGGAACAGCCCAAGCCCAGGCGAGGTACCAAGAAACGTAGCAGCTAGGGTCCCCTGCAGTATCACCCACCCCTCCATCCTGCTCCCTCCTGGCGAAGCACCTGTGCCACCAGCTCTGCAGCACGGCAGGGAACTTGGGCAGGGAAACTTTTAGAGGCAGGAAAGAAATTAACCTGCTGTGGTTAAGTTTTAAATCTCCTAGCTGTGCTGAGTCAGTATTGGACTGGGCTTTAGCTTGTTGGCCAGGGTTAGCCCCAGCTGGGTGTCTTAGAGCATCTTCTCCTCAGATGGAGGAGCTAGAGGTGGGGATGGCAGTGATGGTCATAAGAGCTTTGCTGCTATTACCAGAGCTTCAAAATTGTTCTTTCTCTCTGCTCGGGCTAAAAAAATGCCCCCAACTCCAACAGTGCTTCATCTCAGTCCACCTCCAAGAAGCAAAGACCTCTCTGGCTTTGTAGAAGGATCATCTCTCCGTTGCCCGGGGTGCCAGGTGAGCCCAAGAAGGAGGTGCCTCAGCCTCTAACTTATAATCTGGCACAGAGGAGCTGAGGAACATAAAGTTCCTCTGACCCCAATGCAGCAGCACGAGCAGAGCTATCTGGTTTCCCAAGGGAGGCTTGTGGAGGACCATGGCACCCTAAAGCCTCTCCTGGCTTCTGGGTGTCCACACGCAGCCCCAGCTGGTCCCACTGCTGCCCAGGCACCACAGGAGCCTGTCTGCGTGGGGCTCGGCTGGGCAGCAGCACCCATCGCAGGGCCACATCCCTGGGTGCCACCACGAAGAGACCCACCAGGAGACCCCGAACCGGTGCTCTCTCCACCATGCAGCCCAATATGAGTCACCCACATGCTGGGACAGAGCATGTGAAGAGCTCTGTGTGCAAGGGCTCTGCCGTCTCAAACACAGGGGAGATCAGGGATGGAGATGAATTAATGCTGGAAGTGGATTTGGTTTAACTCCTTTTCCTCTAAGGATGGCTTCCCCACAGGGACTTGGTCAGGTAACCACAGCCCATGCCGACAGGCACAGGGATGAAGGTAGAAAGCAAGACCCTGCTCCTCCCACAGCAGCTGTCACTCCACACTTGCTAGACCTGGACTTGCTAAAAGCTGTTCAAACTGCCAGGCTTCAGGGAAGGTTTACCAAGATTTTACCATCCTCAGATCAAAGCCAGTCTCCCACCGGACCCTCTCCTTTCCTGACCTGCCTCATTTCACATCGCAGAAGGCAATAGAGCTCCGATGCCAGCACTGCACAATACCACTGCATCAGGTCTGGATGGGGATGCAACACCTTGAGCATGAAGCACTGCCTTGGACCATCTCATAAGCCCCTGGAGAGCTGGGCACAAGTTGGGTCACAGCCAACCGTAAGGGCATGCAGGAGCAGCGCTTGCTTTTTTACTGTACCCCCATCTCTCTCACATTCCCTTCAGTACTGCCAGTCTGTTTTTCACAGCTTCACCTACTTATTTCCTTCTCTGGGACTAAAAGGAGAGTCAAGTCCAGGCCTTTGAAGATTGCTTTAGCTGGAAGGGAAAACAGCAATTCTTTTTAAAACCTTGATATCACTAATTTCATCAGTTTCAAACAATGTGTTTTTTCCTACCCTATGTTTCATATGTTGTTTGCCTTTTCTCTTCTAAGCGTTTTCTCCCCCCTTTTCTTCATCCTGTGCCTTGCCACTGAAACACTGTACACTAGAAAGGATGAAAGCAAGATCCCAAAACTGTCTTTTCTTCATTTCCAATTTTGTCAAAATGGAAATGTAAAAAATAAGCTTCTCCAGGCTTGCTTCTTCTTATTTAACAAAAGGCACTGTTGCAAGGGAAACATAACTCTGAGCAGCTGTGCTTCCAGGCTGCTCAGCACCACCAGTGTGTCTCCTACCTATGAAAGCAGATGGAGAACCATGGTACCTGTGAGGCTTTCATCTCCTATCTGTTTTTCTCTCTCTTTCTCATGAGTATCACGTGTTTCTTTCATCTTTCAGACTCATAAGTCCCGCTGGAGTTGTCCCATGCATTGCTGTACTTTGGCTCTTTCTCTTTAGACATTTTTCCTGTATACCATCAGTATCCTGATATGAACTTACACATCTGCAGATCACTTTTTCTAGGATTTTTTTTATGAGCTTGTTGCTTCTCCCTTGCTAAAATTCCCCAAGGTTTTTTCCTCCTCAGTGCTCAGGCACACTCTTGTATCTCTTCCCATGCTTAAATTGCCACGGCCACTTACAGACATAGTTTCTCGGAAAATGTTTTATCTCCTTTGAGCCCCTCCTGGAGCCTGTCTCGCACTGCCCTTGCCACGCAGACATGTCATGCCCTTCAGGGTCATCAGTGGGAAATCACTGTCGGCCATGCTCGACAATGCCACAAGCAGCCTCAAGCTTAGGTCAGCACTATTTTGCTCCTAAAATAAGGAATGCTCCCTAAGGAGGAGGCAGAACTCTTAAAAAGAGCAATTTTGTAATTTTCAACCATTGCGTGACCACTACTACGATGTCTTCCCCTTCACAAGATTTGGGTCAAGAAGGGACCTATCCTTCCCTGATCTGCCAAGGACCGCTGGAGTTTTTGCTTCCTTCACATCAGGAGCACTCCTCACCTCCTATTCATCTCCTTATTTTACTAATTATTGGAAAGCAGGATCAGGAACTCAAGGCACTGGCAATGCCCATCCTCTTGTCTCCTGTAGGCCACCACAAGCTCCGAGGCTCCGTCCTACAAATCTCATGCCTGTTGTACGGTTGGTAACACTGTAATAAACAGTGAAACTAATAGCAGGTATTTGTGAGTCATATTTTGTTCTCTGCAAAATGTTAATGAAGAAAAATCTGCAGCACCATGCCAGGAAATCTTTTTATATCTTATTTCCAGAATACTCTAATATCAGTTTATATCTGCAATTCAATTAATGTTCTGGGAGAGGCAAATTAGCATCCCCAGGACCCTCCGTTCTCAGCAAAGCAAGTCCCCACAAAGGGGGACAGTCTTGCACGGCCTTTCTCAATGGCTCAGAGCGGATCAAGACAAGACCCCAAACACACAGAGGTTCCCTAAATAACCAGGGGGAGACTTCAGGCATGCCTTGAAATACTCTTTGTATCACATAACAGCACTTAACTCCTCCTGAAACTGGTAGTGGGTGCAGCGTGACAATTCATCTGTAAATCTGCCTGCTATTGAGTGCATCGTGTTTGGCCTCTATAGATTTTAAAATATGAATCAAATCAGATGATGTTACTCAGTTGTGCGTGTGGCCATTGGATTTTATGCTCACAGAAGCAGTAGGATGCTGCAATTGAAGAGCATAATAAGGGAGCTGGTCTTAAAAGACAACCAGGGCGCCGTGTGTCGTGGTTTAAACCCAGCCAGCAACTAAGCACCACGCAGCCGCTCACTCACTCCCCCCCCATCCAGTGGGATGGGGGAGAAAATCAGGAAAAGAAGTAAAACTCCTGGGTTGAGATAAGAACGGTTTAATAGAACAGAAAAGAAGAAACTAATAATGATAATGATAACACTAATAAAATGACAACAGTAGTAATAAAAGGATTGAAATGTACAAATTATGCGCAGGGCAATTGCTCACCACCCGCCGACCGACACCCAGCCAGTCCCTGAGCGGCAAATCCCTGCCCCCCACTTCCCAGTTCCTAAACTAGATGGGACATCGCATGGTATGGAATACCCTGTTGGCCAGTTTGGGTCAGGTGCCCTGGCTGGGCATCAGAAGCTGAAAAATCCTTGACTATAGTCTAAACACTACTGAGCAACAACTGAAAACATCAGTGTTATCAACATTCTTCACATACTGAACTCAAAACATAGCACCGTACCAGCTACTAGGAAGACAGTTAACTCTGTCCCAGCTGAAACCAGGACACCGTGGCAAAGAGGAGTCTTCTGGTCCCATTTTGCTCAGCTGACACTTGCCAGCACCAAGGAACTCATGTCCCTCAGCGTTTCAGAAACAACCAACCTGGTAATGAACACCGGGAGAAAGGAAGGAACCTAATACCAATCTTATGGACCATTTTCCCCACTGGCGTCCCTGTTTCCCCCAGTCTGCAATGGAAGCAGCACAAGCGGAGCTGGGAGAACAACTGAAAGCCGCCATGGCAGGATGCTGTGTTGCCTTAGAGCAGGGACACATCTACTCCAGGAGCCTGCAGAGCTTCATGGGAGCAGGACCCAGATCTTCCACCATGGCCACAGCCAGGGAGATGCTGGGAACAGGCCACACAAGACCTGTGGGCTGCAGCATTACAGCCCCAGGGCAGAGCAAGCTGCTGGAGAAGCATCACAACTCATGCATGACTGCTGGCTGGCGAGAGCAAAGTGGCTCATCCGCACATCCCATTTCCCGGCTGCCAGCTGGATTCCCAGGTACAGCCACATCTGACACTGCCTGCCAGCCTGGGGCAAGACAGGCTGGCTGGAGCCAAAGTGCTTGTTGTCATTGCTCAGGCATGCAGTGCTGGAGCATCCCACTGCAAGACAGGACAAGGGAATAGACCCCCCAAAATCTGTCCACAAATTCCCAGAACTGCCCAAAACAATCCTGATTTGGTGGTCCGTGAGGTCAAGCCTGGAGGAGGGGGGAAGGTGTGGGCAAACAGCATTTTCTTCCACTCCAAGTAGCCCAGACAGGCTCAGGTTTGAGGCTACTTGAGCCTGGCGGGTCACCCAGTGTGGTCGTGTCACCACGCTGCCCATGCTGCCTGCACTGCCCATGCTGTCCTCACCAACCCAGCCACACGGAGAAGGACTTCCAGAAAACTGCACTGTTGGGACATCCTTCTCCACTCCTCCAGCAGCACCAGGTCGGCTCCCTGAAGCCCACCCCAAGGCTTCTCCCAGGAGCTGCACAGATCATTTTAGGTACCAGCATTAAAACCAGCTGCTTAACTATCACAATGGCTCCAAGATGAGCCCAGACACTTTGCAACACTTATTCCACCATGGAGTGTAACAGGGGAAGACTGCTATCAAATGTTTTCTTACAGATGCTGCTATTTCAGGAGAAAGGCAAAGCCCTTCACTTCTAATGAGCGAAATGACCACTTGCAAATCAAGATACAGAGAAAGGTTTTTTTTTTTTCGCCTGTGCTTGTGCCAAAATGTCCTTGCAGACCATGGGTTGGAGTGTCCCTCAGTGCATGGCTGAATTCTTCTCTGGAGGTCCATTTTCATGAGGTACAGCATACCACAATGGACATAAAGTGCCTTAGAGGAAATCCTACTTCTGTTTCAGCCTTTTTTTAAGCAAAAAGTCAGCTTTGCAAATGTGCCATCAGCCCCTGACAGCACTGTAGTGTTGGTGGGTCTGCACTTGTGCACATCGCCCTCCCAAGCCTGTGCAAGCACTGGCTGCTTATAGCACTGCGTCGCTGACCCAGGGATCTTCCAGGCCTTGCTCTTCTGCCAGGGGTTTGTTTTGCAGCCCCTTCCCCTGGCGTTGGGGCTGGCATCAGCAGGCACACCCCATGCAGCAGGTGCTTCCAGGCGCACAGGACCTTTCCAAGCTCTCCCAGGACTCACAGCTCACCCTCCCACCAGGCTGGTGCTGCTGAAGTTTTTCTCTCCTTCAAGGCAGCTTACTGATAATCTTCAGGATATGCAACTTTGCAGAAGGTCTGAGATATCAGATGTAAGGAAAGCTGTGATGTTGTCCTGGGCATTGATGTACTCAGGTGGAAAGAGAGCAGGACCAGGCACGCTGCAGCAGCAACTCCCCATTGTGACACATCTGGCATTTGCTGTCCTAAATGGCCCAGGTGACGGCAGAGATGCCCAAGCTGGCCATGATCAAATGGACCCCCTGTGTTGCGTGCAAGCACGGAGGAAAAGCAGGGCTGGGGCTCCACGTGGCTGTCTCCCCACGCCAGCAACATGACAGGCTCCTGCCCAGTCCTCAGAAAACACAACATGGCATTTGGCAAAGTCCTTTTGGTCCTACAGAGCTGCCAGGCTGTGATACAGCCCATAGGCTTTTTCATGCTCTCTGGCAGCATTTCCAAACTTGGTCACAGACTCAGATGACAAAGTGATCCCAACTCCCCGCAGAGAGTCACCCACAGCACAGGGAGGCCAGATCACCCAAACACTGGGACATGCGTTGCAGAGCGAAGCAAAAGCCACTGCTCCATGCAGTGCTGCAGGGTGCAATGCACACAGCAGCTCAGGGCAGCTGTCACAGCACCATGACAGCCTGGCCATGTTTTGGGTGCACATGGATGACTGTCCTGGTTTTGGCTGGGATAGAGTTAATTGTCTACCTAGTAGCTGGTATAGTGCTATGTTCTGAGTTCGTATGAGAAGAATGTTGATAACACACTGATGTTTTCAGCCATTGCTAAGTAATGTTTACTCTAAAGTGAAGGATTTTTCAGCTTCTCGTGCCCAGCCAGCAAGAAGGCTGGAGGGGCACAAGAAGTTGGGAGGGGACACAGCCAGGGCAGCTGACCCAAACTGGCCAAAGGGGTATTCCATACCATGTGACACCATGCCCAGTACACAAATTGGGGGGGGCGGGGGGGGGCTGGGATGGGGGCGGTGCAGATCACTGCTCAGGAAGTAACTGGGCATCAGTCAGAGAGTGATGAGCAATTTGCATTGTGCATCACTTGTATATTCCAATCCTTTTAGTATTATTATTGTTATTTTATTATTGTTATTATCATTATTAGTTTCTTCCTTTCTGTTCTATTAAACTGCTCTTATCTCAATCCTCGAGTTTTACTTTTTTTTTCCCGATTCTCTCCCCTATGCCACTGTGCGGTGGGGGGAAGTGAGTGAGCGGCTGCGTGGTGCTTAGTTGCTGGCCGGGGTTAAACCACGACAATGGCCAAGCTTCTTAACACACTGAGCAATCCCAGTGAGCCCAAACACCCCCTCGCCCCTTTTTCCAAACCTGCATGTGGCTCCCAGCCTCCCGCATGCTGCAGTGCACTGCTCACACCTTCTCCCCACCCTGCTGCACCTACCCGTGCTCAGCTACGCAGCATGCCTCGGGACAGCTGAGTAATGCTACCAGTCTCACTGCAGCCTGCAGCTCCCCTGCGGCGAGGGAGCGTGGCCCAGCCTCTGGGCTCTGCAAGTGCTGCCCTGCAGGGCAGGGCAGTTTGTAGCACTGCAAGGGGGTGCGTGGTGCGAAGCAGAGGCAATGGATGGTGCAGGCAGTGCGCAATGCAACGTACCACACAGAGCTACAGGTGGTGCGGGCAGGTGGTGCGCGGTGCCGTGGGCAGTGCCCAGCACTGCAGGCAGTGCCCAGGGCACCAGTCGATGCACAGCACTGGAGGCGCGCATGGTGCTGCAGGGGTGCAGAGCGCAGGCAGTGCAGGGTGCAGGCACTCGCATGGGGCAGCAGGCAGCGTGACGGCGCATGGTGCAGGCAGCGCACGGGGCTGGCAGTGCGTGGCGCTGCAGGCAGCGACTAGCGCTACAGAGAGAGCAGAGCGCTGCAGGCAAGGCACGGCACAGGCAGTGCCGGGCACTGCCGGCAGCACGGGGCACAGGAGGTGCGGGCAGCAGGCAGTGCGGGCGCAGAGCAGCGCCCCGTGCTGCCGGCAGTGCACAAGGCAGGCGGCGCACGGCGGAGGTGGCACGGGCGGCTGCAGGCAGGGCAGGTGCCGGCAGGGCCGGGGCCGCGGGCAGTGCCCGGTGCTGCGGCGCCCCCTGCCGTCCGTGCCCGGCGCCGCGGGGCGCTGAGCCGGGAGGGGAGGGGCGAGGCGGGGGGGGCGGTCAGCGGGCGCGGAGCCGCCCCCGCGGTGTGAGGCCGGCGGGGCCGGCGGCGGCCGCGGCTCCCCCCGCCCGGCCGGGCCCCGCTTGGGCCCCGTCGCTGCCCTCAGCTCTGCCCACACACCCCCCCCCCCCGCCCCGGGCGGGGTTTCCCCCCCAGTTCGAGCCCTTGCGGTGGCAGCGCTTTGCCCCCGGAGCCCAGCGTTGAGCCCGGAGACCCTGGAGCCGAGGGTGAGCTCAGGGAGCTGAAGACGTGAAGCCGGAGCGTGGGCGATAGGGAACAGCCGCCTCCTGAACCCCCCCGCGCAGCACGGCCCGTCCTGGGCAGGAGGGGATCGGCTGGTGCCTGGTTTGGGCGGCTGCAAACCCTGCGCTACCCCTGGAAAGGAAAAAAAAAAAAAATCTCATGCAAGTCTCCTCAGCACGCTGGCAGGGGTTGAAAGCAACGTCCCGAGGAGAGCTAAGACATTATGTAGGAAAAGTACTTTTGAAAACAGAGACAGCTCCATTTCCATATTGAACAGCCTGATTTCCAAGTTCATGTCCTGAAATAGCCCTGTAAGCCATTTACCAGCAGGACTGCACGGGAACGCCTCCCCCTTTCTTTACCTCAGTCTCTGCATTCCTGTATGTCTAGATGGGCGATAAATAAGGAAGCGACATATCTGTAGGAAAACAAAGTGATGCCCTGGAAATCGCTTTTACAAGCCCAACCCCAGGGCTCCCCACGGCCACCAGCACCCACCTGTGCTGGGAGCTGCGCCCCCGCAGCGCCCAGTCACCCGTCAATAATCAGAATTAACAGCTCGCTCAAATTAATTCGCCAAAATGATTTTTCCAACCGGCTTTGAGCAGAGCATGCATCCAAGAATCTCCTGTAAGTAGTGACGAGAAAAAGGCAAATGCAGACTAGAAATGGTTGCCAACTGTCGATCCAGCGAGCAGGCAAGCTCAGCAGGGAGCATCGCCCACAGTAGCACAGTGAGGGGCTGTGCAGCACCACAGCTGATGCTGCCAGAGCAAGGAGCTTGCAGCGAGGGCTTGCCTGAAGCACGGGAGTTCGGAGCACTGCCAGCTCCGTGGGAAGGACTGAGGGCTGGCCCCACTTTCCCACTATCACTAGCTACAGGATTTACCCCCACCGGGCCATGGCACCACGGCAGCCAGGCACGGGGTGAGTGAAAGCGGCTGAGATCTGTTGACCTGCAAGAGGCTCTTCACATGCAAACAGCAAATAATTTTATTTAATTTGGAAGAGATGAATGGGCTGAGCAGCTATTTCTACCCACAGAGGGGCTGCAAGAATTAAAGCCAAAAGTAACAATTACTTACTGCACTTACTTTATCTGTCCTCCATCATAGTCTCACCCAAATACTCTCTACTGAGCCCAAAGACTGTAGTGAGGCTAACTATTTCAATCCTGTAAGAGCCAGCTGTCAGCAGAAAGGGACCAGGAGGACCACTGCATCAGGTGAGATCCACCATGACACCCGCACAGGTGAACACGGCAAACCACGTGCTTTCAGTGAGATGGAAACCCCTCAGGTCTCTGCCAGCCTGCAGAGCAGATTCCTCCCGGGGTTTGTGCTTGGTTAAAAGACATCGGTCAGGACCAGTGGAGACTCTCCATCATAGGTGAAAACAGGGTCCACCACGCTCCATCTCCAGGTGGGATGGATCTGCAATAATTTGGGGAAAAGAAAACCCAGAAAGGCACGACAAGTCTTTCTACAGATAAAAACAGAAGCTCAGTGTGTGGTATTTAAATATAATCACTGCTTCAGTGCAGGAATTCCCCTGTTCCACCAGGGTCAGCAATGAAGGGGTAAAGCCCAAAAACGTGACTCGGAGCTCTGCCTGGCTGGAGGTGCTCAGTTTCCCTGGCCCTGGTCAGGCCACCTCCAACACTGGCAGCTCTTCCCACTCTGCACCACCCACGTTTCCATTCCCAGCCCCTCCATCCCATTGCACCATCCAGCCACTTCCCCACAAGAGGGACATGCCATGGTGAAGATCTTTCAGCTTTCTGTGCCGAGCGTGAAGAGCTCCTTGACCTGAAGTCAAGGATGTGTTCCAGCCCCTGAAGACTTTTGTAGCTTTTCTTCCAACTCTCTTTTGTGCTCCTACAGGCCTCATCGGAAGCTGACAGCAGAGCTGCCACGGTGTTCCTGTAATAGCTTTTCCAATGCTGTGTGAAAGATCTAGGTCACTCCTGACTTCTTGCTATTCTTTTATAAACCCGATGTCAGGCAGATGCACAGAATGACTCTGAAGCTGCCCTGAATCATGCTTTGTGAGACAGAGTCTCTCATCCTGGGGAACGTGTTTTCCTGGCTCTCAGGTGTGGTTTTGTGGATGGCTCTTCAAACACAGCAGCTGGACTGGGACTGTTTCATGATCCTGATGGTTTTGCAGCAGTAACCTGTTCTGCTCAGTCTTTTTTTCATCTGCAAACGTTACTGTAGATTTTATGATTCTCATCTACATCTTTAATAAAATGAATCCATAGCTCTGTCTTTCTAATTTCTAGTCCCAGTAGGAACAGCATCTCTCCTTCATCTCAAAGTGCTGGTGTTGGTAGGGAGATCCGTCATGAAGCCGGAGACAGCTAACGTTTAACATTCCTAGTTTAGAGCATTTAATGTTTTCCTTGGTGGTACCGTTTCCACGCTGACTTGTATTCAGTCTCGCTATCTCACGGTGCTGCCAAGGTGCCTGCTTAAAACTGCTCGGACATGGCCTGGACCAGGGTGGATGTTTTCACCAGCTCCAATCTCTCACAGCAAAGACCATAAATTTGTCTGGCAAGGCCTGCTTTCCATGCCAAAAGCCATTAATTACATTGTTTAGCCAACGCTTAGCTGTAGAAACTCAATTATCCTTCCCACTATTTGATCTGGGTTCATGGCTTCCTTTCTCAAACCATCATGACAATTTTGTAATCCCCCAGTCCCTCGGGATTTTCCAAGTTTTCAAGGCTTGCTAAATCTCACCATTCATAAGTCAGACAGCTTCCCAGCTAACTCTGTTGTGAGTCCTGGGTTTAGGTTTTCCAGAGTGTCAACTTGAAAATGTCCAGTGTCATTGAGCTTGCACCCTCCTCGATGCAAATTGATAGGTTTTCCAAGGACAACCAGCCAAGCTGGAGCAGTACTTAGATGAACTCATACCAGATTCACAAAGAAAAGCTACCCAAAAAGACACATACAACCTTCCATCACTTGTGGACTCTACATTCTGGTTTGTTGATTATGTAGTCCTTAAATTAGCATGAAATAATTAATAAATTTTTTTTATTATTATTTTTTTTGTATTCTAAAGGGATATTCTATTCTGAAGAGACTAGAAAGGTGCCATGCTCACTGGGAGGGTGATCCTAGCCAGCAGTCTATCAGTCTGTTGCTTTGAAGGAGCTGCAAGCTATTGGCCAGATTTTGGGGGAGGTAAAATTTGGTCAGAAAAATTGAACAAAGGTGAGGACTTCCTGGAGAAACTTTTTCAGATACTCAGAAAGGTCACAACACTGGGAGGAGAGCAACAGGAATCCTGTTCTGTTTCACTGGAAAAGGAGGGGAAAAAGTGGTAAATTGATCATCACAAATTGATACATATGTGTCAAAGAGCAGTAAGGGCAAACAAATATCAAGACATATAAATAATAACATTTTATATCATCCGAGTTCAATGAGTCCAAGATGACCCTGAATCTGAGCAATGCCAGAAATGCACCGGGCAGTTAAGAAAAGATGAATTAAATTGAATCAATAACCTGAGCTGTTTCCTCATTCCAAAAGTTTATTATGATTCTGAAAAGAAAAATATTTTGCTTGAAATTTTCTACAATAATTTGAAAAGCAAAGCAGGTGTTGTGTTGGGAAAAATGGCAAAAAGGAAAGAAGGGAGAAAGTGCAAGAGAAGGACTGAACATGAAAACTTTCCCTACTAAATTCAATACCTCAAACAATTGGTTTCAAAGGTCGGACAGGACGGGAAGAGGAAGGTTGGGTTTGGGGTTTTTTTTTTCTTTTTTTGTGCAAGAGAAAACTGATGAAAATCTTCATCCAGCTCTGACCTGCTTAGCGTTACCCCTGTGTGCCGGGCATCGGAGGACAGGACTTATGGACGTGATTTATATTCTCCCACATCCAGCTGCGCCTGCGAGCATCAGGAGGGATCCCTCTGCTCTCTTGACAGAGGCCACTGAGCAGCAAGCTAGCGTGCCTTGGCTCTTCCGTGTCCCTGCTGCTCAGTCCCACACCCCCTGCCCCTTCCCCGCAGACCAAGGGATTGACTCACCCCATGCCGCCTGGCTGGCAGCCTGCGAGCCAGCAGTGGCAGCACTATTGACCCATCCGCAGCAGCTTGTTATGTCCTGGGGAACGGCATTTCTTTCCCATAGGTGGATCAAAGAGGACTCTTGAGTCGTGAATCCCTATGGGAGGATGAGAGGTCGGCCTGGATTAAGATGTGCAGTAATTTGTGAAGGGTACGAATAGAGAAACAAGCTGTTACGGAAAGTCTTCGTGGCTGGTGCGATTAAAGAGCAACAGTAGGAAATGTTTAGAATAATCTAGGAACAAAGAAAATTCAAACCCATATGAATCTATTAACAGACATAGGGAATTTATTAACAGCGGTAACAAATCAGGTGTTCAACAACTTCCTAAGTTCTGCTTTTGCAGAGAAACTGGATCATTTTTCTTGTAATACATAAGGCTGATGAGGCACTTGCCAGACTGCTATTAGCCAAGAAATTTAAATAACATACACTCAAAATAAACTTATTTTTTACGCTTAGGCCTGGATAACCCAAACAGAAGCATCCTTGAAGAGTTGACAGAGGTATATAGCGGGCTTTTGAAATACCAAACAACTGCTGAGACAGGAAGGGTGCTGGTATCGAGCTATTGCAAGAGCCTGAAATCAGAGAATTATGGGCTGGCTAGTTTGATACTAGAATAACAGAAAGATGATATATATGTACCCAAGCTTGGTGGGGTGCTGAGCAACAAAAGCATGATGGATGGGATAGGCAATTGTGCTCAAGAAAGCAGCAATTCTGGGAAGAAGTTAGGGGTGAGAAAAGCAGACCTGTACTGCAGGAGTGACCCTGTAACACAGGGGGTTTAGCTTAAATTTGGGTGCATATACTGGAGAGCAGCGGGTATGATGAACAGGGGGGTGTGAGCTCTGAATATGGCACGGTAACACCTTGGTGCTTTGCACCCAAGCTTGGTGTCCACAGTGGATGTGGTTTTCCACATAGATAGAAATAGTTGAAAAGAGCTATCAGAAATAGGAGAAAGAGAAATGTGTTATAGCGAGAAAATTTGTTCTTTTGCCTCACAAGGAGATTGAAAGGGGAGTGGGTTTGCATGGGTTTGCAGTGTGCAGCCTTCCTGTAGAGGATCACTCCGCAATCTGGCAGGGAAAGGCAGAGCTGCCTGCAAACATTTGGGACATGAAGCCAGATGATTTCTCACTACCAAAAGAGCTTACTTGTGAATACAAGGTGATTTTACAGCCCATGAAGTCTTCGGAACAAAAATGAACCCTTTTGGGAAGACATATCCAGGTCAATTCAACAGCTGGTCTCAATATGAGTCTGCTTTGGGAAAGGGAATGTACAGGAGGTCCTGCAAGGTGATCTGCTGCTTGTCGGGGCTTTCAACTCTGTAAATAACCTTTCCTCCTGCCTTTTAAAGGCATGGGGAGGAGATTCCCACCTTCTCTCTCCAAGGGAGATGTCAGGTCAAAAAACATATCGATGAGAGAGCCAGGATTACTGTGTGCACATGTTCCTTTAGATCATCCTCCTCTGCATCCGTCCCTGTGCCCTATTATTCACCTTTTTATTAAATATCAGATTCATGATAAGAAGGTTATGGATCATGGGATGTTAGGCTTTCTTTCTAGCAGAACATGGTCTATACTTATACCATCCATGCCAGATTCAGGATCAATTCCTGGCAGAAAACAAAGTGAATGATATAATGGGAACATTGCAAATAGTGGGAACCAGCCTAGGAGGAAGTCTGGTCCTGGATTGCTCAAAGGCACTAACGAGGAAGGAAGAGGGAGGGGAGAAGTACAGACAGCAGGAGGTTTTCTTCCCAGTCACATTGCCTTATATTCACCTCCATCCTCTCCTTCTGAAGGTCCTGCTCTGGTGTGTCTGAAACCACATGCATCAGGGTATCGGTGCCCTTTCGTAGCGGTTAGCTCCCAGTCATTTATTGTGCTGGCACTCTCCAAGAGCTGGCCCAAAGCAGACTGCAAATGTGCTTGAGCTTTTTTGGCAACACTTCATAATAAATGGCAAACCATTTCTGCGGCTCATTTCCATTGTAATATTAATCAAACTGAATTCCTGTGGTGCTCATATGGATGTCATATGTAAATCCTTCTGAAGTCAGCTGCTGCTAACTCCAAATTGAAGTCAATGGGGAAATTTCTCTCCTGTCTGCATCTTGTAGCTCTTAGCTTGTGCGCATTTATTCCATTCATGAAATCCCAATTATTGTGGAAATGAGGAAATACCAGAGTTGATGAAACCCATGAGGAGCATTGATAATACTTCTGAATTTATAGGGAAGGTGCTCAGATGCCAAGTTGATAGGCAGCACCATGAAGCCCTGATATGGAAGTAAACACTCCTCTGTGTCTTACCATAACTGAGTACTCCACATATTAAAAAAAACAAAAAAGTCCTCACCAGCATTTCCAACTGTCCATCCCTTCAATGTGAATATTTTAGGAACAAGAGGTTTTCCAGGCCAGTGCTCGTCTTCAGCAGTGGTCAGTTCTGCTATTCAGAAAAAGACATGAGAAACCTCCAAACAGCAGTTCTGGAACAGCTCACTCTTTGAGAGTTTTCTTCGCAGGCTTTAGAAATCCCACCCCATTCGATGAAGTATAGGTCTTTATTTAATTTTTCAGGGGGAGAAACAGGCAAATACAGGTTGTATTTTGCTCTGAGAGTACTGATCCCCTTTTTTTTTCCTGAGAAAGGGATTGAAGAGCTGTAGACTAGTTGCTGGACCCCGGAGGTTAGCTACTGGCCAGGCAGAAGCTCATTTGGCCTTGGGCAGGATCTTAAGCCTCGCATAGGCTGGACCAAGTCCAGCATCTGAACCAGGACAGCGTTAGCACCTACATTGTGTTGCCTCTTGTCTTCAGTAGACAGAGGCCAGCCATCCATTTGTGTTCTTTGGGAACCCTCCTGCAGCCTTCTGCCCAACACAGGAGATGGCATTAACTTCCCTGAAGGAAAAGGCAAGAGCACAGGAATGGGCTGAGGTGGTTTCAGACCTCCCTGATGGGTTGTCCCACGGGCAGCAGTGGGAAGGTCCCCCCTCTCATTGCACCACCAGAGCCCTTGTTCGCTGTGTGCCTCTCTGCTCAGCATCAGCGTGGGTTCCTGGCCAGGAACGGGAGGTATCACAGATTTGGCAGTGGGCAGTAAACAGATGAATCATGGCTTTACCTTCCCTCCATCGCATATAACAAAGCTACTTACTGTAGGAAGCCCTGCGTTTGGCAGAGCTTCCTCATGCACAGCCTTTCCAAACTCCACCAAGCCCTGTCTGCATCAGGGATGCTTCCTTCTGATCTTTTGCTTCAGTTTTAACCTAAAACACACAAGTTTCCCTGTAATCCCGCAGAACAAGAAATCATTCAGGGAGAGACTCAGATGTTGGCCATGTCACTACACACACTTTGGAAAGTGTTCAGGTGCTTTCTCCCTGAGAAGACTTGTCACATATGTCTGTGAGTCACTCCAAAGTGATGTCTCCATTGGCCCCAGTGAAATATCTGGGTCATGAGAAGTCGCTGTTACCTAGCAGGGGTCCTTTAGATCCACTGACCATTCACATAAGCAGCTTAGAAGATGAGAACTGGACCTCCAGAACCCAATAATTTCTTAATTTTTTTTCTCCTGGCAATCCAGCAAGCAGAGAGAGGACATGATCTCATACTCTGTATCCAGCTGCAGCGTGACCTGCTTGCTATTTAAGATGAATGGCTCTCTTTAGTTGTGATAGTAGGGTCTTCAGCATGGCAAACCCAGCAGCCAGCATATTTGCAGAGAGCAAATGGGAAATGGCATTCTCAGCTGGGAACCTGGCTCCGGGAACACTGTGTCCTGACTGGCAAGGATGGGAGGTGGCTACAATGGACAGAGGGTAGAGAGCTTGGGGCGAACAGATGGTGGGCTCTGCTACGGATAGATGTGTTGGTGAGGCAGCTGTGGGTGTGTCGGTGCAAGGGGCTCAAAGGGATGTGGGGGAAGACATCACTGATTAGGGGTCGTGGGGGCAAAGGTGGCCCTTGCAGTAGCCATGTGTCACATAGGGGGTTCCCTAGCTAAGAGGTGCTAGGGGATGTTTTTGGGGTACCAAGTGTAGGCTCTGGTTGCTCTACAGGACAGAGGAGGTCTACAGGGAGGTCCGTCTTGGGCCAGGAGAGGTCACCAAGGTTCATGGGTGCTCATGGGGTTGGCTTGCACAGGGGTCTCACTGCATGCAAGCTGGGGATGGCGCTGTGAAGGTAATGAGATACAATAGCAACATGAGGTATCCTTTTAGCCAGGAGTCAAAGGGGTCTTACTCTGTCTGGGGGGGATTTGGGGCACTGAGGTACATCTGTGGTATCTCTAGCTGGAAGGGTGCTGCAGGGCCATGTGCAGGGCGAGGTCCTGCTCGGGGTGGGAGGAAAGGGAGTATCTGGGGGTTGTCTGTCCCCAGGGCCTGGCTGTGCTGCGTGGGGTCCACCCCGGTCCCGGATGTCTCCAGTGGGGCCTGGGGCAGGCACAGGGCTGTCCCCAGTGGGGACCCAGACATGAATGGACATCACTGTCCGGTACCCAGAGGGTCTCTGCTGGTCGCTGGGGGTCCATCCCCTGGCTGGGGCTCACAGTGGGCGTCTGCCCTGATCCCAGAAGGTCCTGGATGGGCACGGCAGGCTCCGTACCCAGGCTGGAGATCACGGTGGGGGTCTGCCCTGTGCCCAGATGGTCCTGGGTGGGTACAGGGGGGTTCCTCCGCAGGCGTGAGGAACACGGTGAGGGTCTGCCCCATGCCCAGAGCGTGGGGTGAGGACGGGGGTCTGTCCCTGCGTGAGGACCAGTCCCGAGTGGACACGGCGTGGGGCCGCCCGCAGTGCTCAGCAACGCCCGGGGGGAGTTCGTGAGGGCCGAGCCGACCCGAGCCGAGCCCGGCCGAACCGAACCGAACCGAGCGGAGCCGAGCCCGGCCCGGCCCTCACGAACTGCCCCCCAGCGTCGCGTGGCGGCGCCGTCCCGGGCGGCAGGGGGCGGCGCGGGGCCGGGCCGGGCCGGGCCGGGTCTGTCCGCGCTCCCTCCCCCGCTCCCCGCCTTCACTGCGCATCGGAAACATGGCGGCGGCGAGGGACTGAGCAGCCCCAGCGCTCGGCGGCCGCGCAGGTGAGGGGGCGGCGGGGGCGGCACCGTGCGCTGCGGCCCGGCACGGCACGGCCCGGCACGGCGAGGCGCTGCCGGAGGCCGGCCGGGGGTCGGGCGCGTAGGCCCCGCGGCGGCAGCGCGGCAGGCCCGGCCCGGCCGCGGATCCCGCCTGTCAGCGCGGCCCGGCCGCCGCCTCACCCGCGGGGCCGGGCCGCGGGGGCCGGGGGCCGGAGGCGGCCTGTCACCGCCGACACCTGTTGGTGCCCGTCAGGGCCCGCCCCGCCTCCCCCCCCGGGGGGCCTCCCCGGCGGCGCCGCGACTCCCGCCGGCGGCGGGGCAGAGGCCCGGGGGGGGGTCTGAGCCGGCCTCCCCCGCCTGCCCGGCGGCCGCCTGCCTCTTCCCGGGCGGGCTGTAGCTCCCGGTAAAGCACCTTCGAGGGGCTTTGTTGTTCTTCCCGGTGTCCCCGGGCAGGGCTCGACCGGGACGGCCCTGCCAGCGCGGGGGGACGGGGCGCAGCAGCTCTTGCAGCAGCACCGGGCCACGGTTATCATGTTCACCCGAAGGCCTCAGAGCGGTTTTTGCAGACCGCCTGAGCCTGCCTTGCTCCCCGGCGCCGTTCATTATCTGCCGGACACTCCTTGCATGAAAAGGGAAGCAAGACCGAGCTGGTGGAGGATTTGCAGGAGGTGGCCCCTGCCTGCGGGTTGTGCCCGGGGAAGGTCTGTGCCCTTCCCTCCTCCCCGAGCCCTTTAGGACATCGGTGAAACCCTCCTGTCACCGCGGTGTGTTGTGGAGACTGACGGCGATGCTCTGAGCAGGACCTGCCGCCAGGTCCCTGCCGCTGGAGGTGTCGAGGGTGGTCTCGGGAACCGGACGGAGAAATCCCATAACCACCCTCCCTGGGGAAACATCTGCGCCTCCTTCACAGCCCCCCCGAGTCGATTGCTTGAACAGACCTGGGGGTAAGATGAGGTTTGAGCTTTTGGTGCACAGTGAGGTGGTTAAAAATACATACGGTGTCAGGCTGGCTCCTGCCGCGCGCCGTTCAGGTTTAATCTGCAGGCTCTTTGAAGCTCCCCTGTAAAACCGTGGCAGCAGTTTGGAGTCTTGACTACTACAGGTAGAAATAGCAAATATAAACAGGCAGCCTAAGTTTCGGATGCGCTGAGCAACTTGCCTCTCGTTGGCCTTGGATGTTTTAGGTTCAGCAGCTGAATACTAAACTGTTTCCGTGGGTGAAGTCAGGATGTGGAGACCCAGCTCCGGGGTACCCAGCTTTGATTTTTGGCTCTGTTTCTGTTTACTGTTGTTGTTTATAGTAAACACTGTGCACTGAGTGGCTGAGAACAGCCATGTGGTAGCTCCTCTTCAGCAGCCAGTAATATTGGGGAAAAATATTCTCCCACCGCGGTTCAACTGCCTGAGCGACGGCATGCGGCGGGTTGTACTGAGGCTGCTGGCAGAGGGATGGCTGCCTCTCCTCCTCTCTGCCTTCCTCTTCTCTTCCCCTCACGCTTTTTCTGGCTGGGCTGCAGTGTCCCCATGCGCTCGCTGGAAATATTTGGAGTATGGGATGGTGGTTTCATACCTCCTTTGCGCTTCATAGCAAGCACTGGCTTGTGGCTTGCTGCTAATGCGGGAAATAAAACTTGGCTCGTGGGGGGCTCAGCTGGGGATGAACTGCCATGGGATGCAGCCTTGCAGGGCCTGTGCTGTGTCGTTGGGTAGTTCAGGATCTGCCCAGTAGATGGTATGAAAATGCAGACAAAAATAGGGGAGTCCTTTACAATGGGCAAGAGGGAAATACAGGTATTTCTGTGTTGTTTAAAGCATTTATTTTATTAAGGGTTAAAGTGTGTTTTATTTGAGAGAGATACATTGACCCTTGGTCCTCCTGTTTCACTATTTACATCTTAGGAAATGATAAATCTACATCTTGATAATCTGCTTTTTAGTCAAATATTTGGTATTAAATAAATCAGGTCATTAGCTAATTAAAAGAAAGCAAATGCACAGTTTAGAACAGGAGCACAAGTGGCATCCCCTGCAAGTTATGGGCCTGTGCCCCCTGGTTTTCCTGTGTCTAAAATTTTAATAATGTTTAACTCTGGAGTCACTTCTCATGAATTTTGCAGCACAGTTTGGTGTCTTCAAACAAAAGATGCTGTTAGAGTATAAAATGTTGATGTTATTCATCAAGTAGCTGTGTTTCAGACTAGGATGTGGGTGGTCTGGGGCTTGTGTCCTTGCGGTGTATCTAATTTGCCTTTAAATTAGATATTAAATATCTGAGACTTTGTTTCATAGCCTCAGGCACAGTGTGTCTAGAGAGGACCTCCAGAGATGTCATCATTGTTTCCCAACCTGGGCGTAAGGTCAGGTACATAGCTAAACCCTCCCTGAGTAATGTTTCTTCTTTTAAGGCTCTTCCTGCTGGCAATTCACATCCTGTGCAGATGATGTATGCCGAGACTCGGGCCTCCTCACCATTAGAGATATTTTTGTGGTGTTTATTCTAAATCTTTGTCTTGCACTTTAAGTCTGTTCCTTCTTCTCTGATCTCCAGGGCACGTGGACAACAGTCTACTCCCTACATCTCTGCATCTAAATTTGAAGTATTTGAAGACTTTTTTTTGTCTTCCTAAGCTGAACAAGCTCTGTTTCTCTGCTCTTTTCACATGGGCTTGTTGCCTGCACAGCTGATCTCTGTCCCTCTCTGGACTCTGCTGTCAATCCACACTTTCCTTAAAGTGCTGTGGTCATGCTGGGCTTGGTAGGACTGTGTTAGTTGAGCTTCTGTGGCATGGTTGTAATAAGTGGGCCCAAATGACCCCATTTTGGGTATGTCTAAGTACTGTTATGTGAAAAAAGAATGCAGATCAGACGTTTGCGTATCTGCATGTTGAACTGTGCGTTTGTGGCAAAGGGCTTGGAGTGGCTTGGTGAACTCATGTTTGCAAAACCTGGAGTCGCGTTCTAGCGGTGTGGGCTCGGAGCTGGTGTAATTTAAAGCTTGGCGTGTTTGGGTCTCTTAGAGCCATAATGTTTGCATCTAACTCACTGTCTTTTTTCCTTTTTTTTTCTTGGCTGTGACTGAAATGCAGTTTGTGATGAGACAAGCAGATTTTGAGTTGTTTACTTGTCCATATATGTTTGAAAAGTTTCCTAACAAGATGGCCAGGAGGGGTCCATGAGAAATGAAGCAAAATGCATTGAGGACAGAGCAGCAGCTCTGGCTGCCAGTTTCTTTTGCAAGGTGGTTAATCTCCTGCATATGTGTCTATTTTATATAATTCAGAAACATGCCAAGGTAAAAATCATCCCCACAATTAAACTCTTAGTGTAGTGGAACTGTAACTCTGACCCTTTCCTTTGCCTCAGTGGTATGCCCTGGTGTAGCACATGCACTCTAAGCTGTGTGACATGAACAACGTTTCATCCCACTTTATTTGCAGGTTGACAGGGTCTAGTCGTAAAGGAAAATGCCTTTTTTTTTTAAATACATTTGTAAAGAACTCCTTTCTTACCAAGCTTAAATAATCTAACAAGGGAGACTTTTATAAAATGCTTACTCAATGTTTAAAGTGACAATGCAAGCCTGAAAGTAGCAGGAAACACATGAAATCTTCCATCTGTGTCACCAGGTCTCACTGGGCTTGGGCTTGGAGCAAACAGGACTTGTCCATGTCTAGTGGCCTGAGCTGGTGGTGTCAAACCAGTATCTGGTGGGGGCACATGAGCACTGGAGATCACCACTGCTTCTTGTTTGCAAAGCTGTGCTCTTTGCTGATTGCCCTGCATAGCAGTCTCTGTTAATAGGAAATTTAGAGGTAGCTTCAGTTGTGAGCTCTCACCAAGCAGAAGGAGAGTTCAGTGCAGGGGCATCGCTGCAGCCTGGCTGGTGCTGAAAACTTTAATTCCCAGAGATCTCCATCTGTGTTAAATTTCCTTAAAAAAACAGAATAATACTTAGCTCTTTTACAAAGGTTTCTGGCAGACAACCTCTAGCAGATTTAGACACTGTGATATACAGTATTGTAATCTGCTGGGTTCACTCAGACACCTACCAAATGTTTCTGCCACTGTAGCAGGGATTTAAGCAGAGTTTTTGTCTGTGCCTCCGCTCTTGCTGTGCACAGTCTCACAGTTTTATGCAGACTCATCCTGAGCAAAAGTTCAAGAATTTGGCTGTGAACTGAAGGAAAAGATGAACGTCCGTTTTGCTGCCTCCACTGTTTGCACGGCAGCCTTGTCCAACAGGCCAGATGGACGGGATGATGTCTTAAGCTGCTGTAGAGGAGTCTACCAGCACTTGTCTTCCTGAGATCTGACTTTATCAGCAGAGGTAAGCCACCCTTGCAGCTCCTCTGTCTGGTTGGTAACTGGTCATTGGAGATAAGGAAACAAGAGGAGAGATAAGTCAATATGGCCATTACCAACACGAGGGAGCTGACATGAGAGTTCAGCGCAGGACTGTTTGGTTTTTGGTTTTTTTTTTTTCCCCTGGGACAAGCTTGTGCTTGTGAATTACATGCACCCCTGTCCATTTCTTGCTCAGAAGTTTTTTTGTATGTGTTATAAATTGAATGATATTAGCACCAGTCAGAAGCCTACCTCCTTTTGGAGGTACCTTCTCCCAGCCAATGTGCTCCGAGTTACCCAACTTCAATTAGCTCTTATGTTTTCCAGACTGACACAGTGTGAACAGTCCAGAAACCTCCCTGTGGCTCGGTTTTGTTTTTAACAATGGAAAGCGTAGGAGTAGATGCCAGTGGAAATTTGTGAAGCTCCATCTTTGCCCATTGAGAAACATGCAATTTCTCCCCTCTCCTGGCCTTTCCAGCATTGCACCGGACGCTCTGTCAGGTCCCTTCTCCGGGCTATCATGGCAAGGGGACAAATTTGGTTCACACATTGCTGGAGCTACGTCTGCTGCAGTTTGCTTGGGTTTGTGGGGGGTGGGCTCACCCTTCTGAGCTCCCCCAGGGTACTGCTGATGTTTGGCTCCAGGGAAGGGTCCTGCTGGGAAAAGTGGTTGCTTTCCAGCAAGGAATTTGCATCTTGGGGGGAGCTGGAGGACGCTTGTGCTGTTTTTTTCAGTTTGGCATTGGCAGAGCGCTGCACAGGATGAAAAGCCCAGCATTGCTTCGGCCTGCAGCTGGTTTGCACCGAGTGAGCCATGGTCCTTTTGGATGCTGTTTGCAATCGCCTTGCCCACTGCCCGCCTGGAAGAAGCAGTGCTGCAGTGCCTCCCAGAAGCCAGTGCCCAGTGCCAGTTTTTGTCCGCCCTGACCTCCCTGTGTGCGACGACCACACCTTATCTCCTGCTCCTGGGCCTCTCTTTCCCTTCTCCATTTCGAGCAAGCCCCTGCCTCCTCCCATCATGCTGAGCCCTCTCCGCCTGCGTTTGAAGCGGTGGGACGCGTGTCCAGCTGCGTCTCCAGCGAGCGGGGTGGGGGGGCGGCTTGTGTTCCCTCTCCACTACCTCCTGGCTGTTGGCGGTCGGAGAGCCTCCCTGGGCCGCTTGCCAGAGGCTGCCTGCCCTCCCCATGTCCCCTGCTGCCTGCAGCCTGCTGCTGCCTGCAGCCCGCGGGGGAGGCCAGCAGCCAGCGAGCAGAGTCCTTAGGAAGCCGGGCTGGGCTGCACGGACGTCGTGGGGGGACAGGGATGAGCAGCACCTCTCTGAGGCGAGAACGCGGGCTTGGCTCTGGCTCCCAGCGACACGAAATGCCAACCACACCGTGCTGCTTTATGTTCCTGGAACTGGCCGGCCTGCAGAGGTGACGGCGTTAGGGTGATGCTGGCTCCCCAAGCTCGGGTTGAATGCGCTGGGTGGGCTCTGCAGCGTGTTTGGGCATCTCCTAGCAGGCGCTCCCCTCCCTGCTGTCACTGCTGCAAAGAGGCCCTCGCCTCCCCGCTCCCCTCTTTTGCCAGAGTGTGGCCTTCCCTGCCCAAGTGGCACACGTAAGGTAGGAGAAATTTCTGCTCTACGCACATGGAGCATTATTTAAGTGAAGGCGCAATGAGCAGGCAGAAGAGCTGATGAAGTCTGATGTGGACCGAGGAGGAAGTTGCACCAATTCCACTTTCTAAAAATAAGTCAAGTGAATGTTCCCGCAGCCTGGAGGCTGCCGCTCTCTATGTATGCTGAGTTTGTTTGCCTTTTTTTTTTTGTCTTGTTCCAGCAAATTTAAAAAAAGTGTGCTACAGTCCATTGAAATACTGCAGTAGTTGTGTGATCAGATATATGCTTCTGAAGAGAGTCTTGGTTGTTTCAGTATTTCTAGGAGTGACCTTGAAAGATTACCTACACCTTCTGTTTCCTAGAGGTTTGTCTAAGCTGTTCTTAAAGATTTCCAGTGATGGTGATTCAGACTTTCCTCGGCAATCTACTCCAGTGCCTGACTATTCAGATGATTAAGGAGCTTTGCTTCATTTCAGGCTGGTATTGCTGTACTTTAACCCCCATCATTTTGACATTTAACCTTCTCTCTGGCAGGCTACCAAAGAGATGAAAAATTCTGTAAATGTAAAAACAATCATTTGTGTAGAGTTTGATCTTCCTTTCTACCTTTCCCTTCTGTGTTCAGAGAGCATCTGCTGGCCCTTGTGTACTGCAGTATATTTAATTACATGTGTGTGGCAGCCGGGAAGCCCTAGTCCCGACTCTTCGTGCTGTATTGGCCATAACTGATGTCAGTGAAAGTGTGGTACTTGAAGAGATGTGTGTTTTATTAAAATTGTATATCACAAATTCCACAGCTGTCTCATACTTCTATAGCAAAATCCACATCTCAAACATCTTACAGAGTTTTTGGTTAGTAATACCTCTGTGTTGCATTAATATTTCTGTAACACAGTTATCCTGCTTCTTTACTGTATTTTCTAGCCACTAGTATCTGCTAATTGTTATCTCTGGGGCTCATATGTTTTCCTGGATTGTGTTTTTGTCCTGTTCCTGCAGCCCCGCAAGGAGAGACTGCAGCAATGTGCAAATGTGCACAATGCCTTTATGGTGCTCCTGCCCTCCTATCTGCCCAGCTCCTGGAAATCATTGCCACCGTAGTCTTTAGTCTCATTAGGTATTAAACCTCATAATTTTATTTCCATTTTGCTTCTGCAGAAGTCCTTGGTGAAACTTTTCACTGTCACATGTACGTAGAGCACATTCGTGTTGTCAGGCAGTTGTTTGAACGCTTCTGGTGGCTGGATGTCTCTACAGCCTGATAAGAAATGCCCTTCTGTGTGTGCCTGTGCTAGCTCTCCAGACCTGCAAGACTGTTGAAAGGTACCTGGCAGGTGGAAAGCAATACTCCCTGCTTTTTGCTGGTAGCAAGCCCAGTGCAAGGCAGCCCTGAACTGGGAGCCCTGTAGCTGCATGATGCTGTGTTTGGGCTGGGTAGCGGTGTACTGATTGCAATTGCACAGTTCCAGCTCAGAGTTTCTGGTGTCTGGCAAGCTTGCACCTGCCTGCAAAAAGACTGTGGAGACACCCTTGTCATCAGCTTGCATCCGAGTTGTTAGTCAGACTCTTAAAGAAAATAACTCTTTGTGGTAGTGCAGCATCATTAAAAACAAGTTTTCAGGTGGGGGTCTCCATTAGAGTATCAGCTGTGAATGGAAGATTGAAAACTCTGCTAATGTGTAGTGATGTGCTATCAGCCACCAAATGTTGGCATTGTTGTTAATTTACATCTCTGTTAGTAGTTCTTACTAGTTCAGTAACAGTGTAATGCATGGTCCCCACATTGTTCCCTAGGTGGTGGAAGTTTACATCTTTCAGGTTTTGGTGCTATTAGTATTTCTCTCCTTGTGTGCAGATTACTCAGTAAAATGTTTTTCTTCCCCGCAGAAGAATATCTGCTGTACCTCATGTTATGTAAAGTTGACATAACATCATCCAGAAGGTATTGGTGACTGATTGGCAACAGGTATCATCTCTAAACTGCGAGGCCACCACCTTGCTGCTTGCCTGGAGCCCTTGACTCTTACCACAGGGGAAATAAACTGTGACAGAAGGCCGATCTTCCTGGCTTGTCACATGTCTTCAGAGGTGAAGTCCATGTTGTCATTTCTGCAGACCCAAAATGGAGATTGTTGGGTGGCTGTACAATGCCACATGTCCCCCAGCATGGCAGGAGGTAGCAGCTTGCTTGACGGTGAGTTGCCTGTGCCTCAGACAGGGCAGGAGGAACTGATTCCACATTATCCAAGCCCCTACACTGTAAATCTGATGGTCCCACTGTTGTCCAGCATTACAGTGGGGGTGAGGGATGGCTTTGTTATCTTGGCTTATTTTCCATCAAGAGCTTTGCTCTTGTCTTGTGCATTGCTGGCACAATTTCTAGTTGTATATGTGGCAGTATATATTCAGCATTATCCACTGTGCCTGACCAGAGGACCTGGTCTGTTCTGGGTCTGTTCGGTTATTTCATGTTGTTGTCAGCTGGAAAATCTGTAAATGCCCTGTGATACTTTATGGCTTTATAAGCTGTACAAAACGTCCAGCAGGTAGTTTAATGTCTAGCAGATACACTCTATAAGAGTGCGTTTTTTTCATTAGCTCTTTGGCAGACACTGAACATACTTTCATAGCTGCAGGATGGACTTTTGGTTGCTTGTGGTCATGGTTGGTTTTTTTTTTATATTGGCATCTACCATATGCACATGTTGTTGCCAAAATAAGAGATTTCGTAGTGTCTTGTACAGACAACAGTGGAGGGCCTCACAATATATTTTTTAGTTTTCCAAACTCTTGGCCCTTCAGGAATGTAAAGCAGCCTATCAACTTTTTCTTTACATAATTAAAAGCAATCTGTTCAGCATTTCTTGCAGGAACTGGCTAGTGATTTTTCCTCTCTGGGAGTAATTCTCTTGAGATAATATTTCTGTGTACTGCTAGATTGCTCTCTCTTTTCTTATTAAAATTTACAGAAGTTTTGATGTGCACTTGTTAGAATTTCTTTGTATCCAGACTTTGCAGCCCACAGAGGATATTTCACCTATTTCAATAGATTTACAGTTTCAACTCCTGAGATTTTAGCTCCTTAAGTCACAGACGAGACCAGAGTTATACACAGGATAAAAATAGAAAGCAGTAATTAATACCCATCCTCGGTGAGCCTGGCTCTTCTCTTCTCTCTTGACATGTTGCACTGCTGCAATTTCCTTTCCTTTTCTGAAGAAATAGATGAATTATTATCTCCCTACATGAGCAAGAAAATAAAACAAAGATGCTTGCTTCCTGCCCTGACACGCCACTCCCTTGGGGTACAGTGAGTTTCTGTGAGCTCTCTTCTCCTGTGCAGCCCTGTTGCCTTGGCAGGCTGCTGCTGGGCTCAAGGAGGCCAGGCAGCAGAAGTAATGGCACAGCCTCTTCCTTTGCCCACCCGGACATCACTCTTTCCCACTATCAGGGACTGGATTTCTGTCTCAGTGCTCCAAGCAGCAGAGACCAACTCCTCTCCAGCTCTAGCAGGGCTAAATCCAGGTTTGGGTGGCTCTGCTCCATAGTGTGAGGGTTCGGATATTATTTTTTTCATTTCTTTCGCAGGTGGGGCAGATCAGTAGGAACTTTTTCTTGTCTGTCCTCTGTTTGCACAAGAAGAATCAGCTGCTGGAAGTGTTGGAGGGAAGCGCTTGATTCTGAATCTGGCTCTACTGCTTGGCAGGGGAGACCCTGAGTTTTGTCACTCTAAGGATATATATATATATATATACTAAAGGGATCGTCTTACCTTGTCTTCTCTGAGAAAACAGGTTCAGGAGGACAGAGAGAGTTGTATTTGGCAGGTCTGGGAAGATTGGTTGTATGGGTGTTGAGACAGGGACAGGGTTTTGTATACGGATCTATGAAGAATTCACCGCTGAGTGTGACTTGAGTCGCATGCGTCCCCAGTGCTGCTCTCCAGTAAGGATGTGACTGTTTTGGTGCTGGACCCCAGGAAGTTAAAAAATACTTAACTCCAGAGAAGGTCATTACTTTGTGCTGGGTGCGGGAAGAGAGCACCTTAAGCGCTCTAAGTAACACGCTTAGCGATTGCTTTGATGCCATGTGAGGCTTAAGGATGAAAGTTTTCATCCTGTATATTTTCCCAAGGGTTATTGATAAGCATTCAATTTAATTGTTAGGATCAGTTATAGAAGGAAAGCAGAAGACAGCAAAATGCAATTTTAGGTGTATGTAACCATCATCATACCCCACGTCTCTAGTATTTTAGCTCATTAGAGGGTGGTGATTTTGTCCTTTACCTTTTCTTCAGGGCTGGTTTGCTCTTGTCCATTCCCTGAGCTCTCATCTCCCTTTCTGCTGTTTCAGTGGAAACACCTTGCCCTGTGTGTCTGTCCCTGGGGAGCATCCTCCTCCTTTGTGCCGGAGTGCTTGCAAGATACATGGTAATGTAAGGGATCAGATCATCTCCTTCCCCTCTCTTTCCAAGGCTTTCCCCATTTACATTTCTGTTGTGTCCCCTAATTACCATCCCTTTGGTTTTTTTATTCCCCCTCGAGCTGCCTTTTCCTGCTTATGGTCTCCTGAGAATGCTATGCTGAAACTTTATCAAACTTACATTACTAGAAATAGTTAATGCAAAATCTTCCTTCAGGAATTCTCACATCCAGCTTGTAGCATCGTTGCACAGTCTGTCATGATATTTCCAATAGAGACACAACTGGAAGTCAGACTTTTCTTTCTGGATTGCCTCTTGTTTCCCCTTGCTAGAGACATGGGTATATAATATCTTCCAGGAGTTAAGGTACATTCATTTAATCAATTAGTATTACAAATCATGTATATATTTATCCACCTGATACTTCCTTCCCATATCTCCCATCCCATAAAGAGTTTAATTTTTAAGAAGACACAGTCCAGCAGAGAATAAATACAAGGTTGATTAACCAGGTTTTTGTAGAATATATGTACTGGGTGTTGAACAGAGACCTGTGAAGAGTTTACGTGTTGGGGTACATTTCTGGCGTCACATACATCGTGTGTGTAACTGCCGTCTGGAAAAGCAGTCATGATTTACTGTGGGAAGGGTGCTGTATTAACCTGTTATGTAGCTGGGAGAGAAGGTTGTGCCTCTCTTACAGCCTGGTGATGATATGGAAACCATGCACCATGGGTTTTTTTTTTGTACTCCTGTTTAAATTCTTACTTAAAGACTTTGAACCATCGTATTGTGTGCTTTTGTATGGGGTGACTTTGTAACCGTCATGGGCAGAATCCCATTTCAAGGTCTTCTGTAAGCCATCTGCTTTCATTAATAGCTTTTGGATTTGGCATGTGGCTCAGTGCAGATTAAAATAGCCACATTTCTGCAAAACTTTCTTTACCACCTGCATCAGTTTGGCCTTCCCATTGAGCTTTTGCAGGCTGGGTGTACCCGCATGGGAGAGGGTGCTCTGTGTTACACCCTGCTCTCAGTGTGTGCCCTCCAGCTTCTCCCTGGGTGATGGGGGATGTGTGACACAGCGCAGAGGCGTGCTGGGGTGCACCATGTCTGCACCTCTACGTGCTCCTGGGATTGCTTTGAAAGGAAACCCAGCTATGTGCAAAACTGGCACATGGCCTGGCTCCCAGCCATCAGGGTGTCAGGGTATGGTCAGAATATGCTGGGGTCAGGACTCCAGAGTGCTGCATGTGTGATAAATTTTCTCTCTGCTTCAAGGTGACCTCTGTGGGTTGGGTGTTGGGTACACTGGCATGCCACTCTAGATAGCTTCCACTGCTGTAGCCCAAGCCATTCCTCTTCTAAAGGGAGAAAAATTTAGCTTTTGACTGTGTGAGTCCTGCTGACACCAGATAGTTATAAAACAGGTGGTTCAGTGGCAGAAACATCATCCTAGGGCACACAGATTCAGTTCCTTGCTTTGGCATGTCCTTCCCATACAGCACTTGGTAAGTCCATCAGTCCGTTGGTTTTCTACATGTAAAAGATGCCTCATCTGCCCCAAAAGTCAGTCTTCTGTGTTGGTTTCTGTTACAGTGCATTTGGGAGAGCTCAGCTGGAGGTACAGTGGTGGTATGGGTCAGAAATGTTTCTGCTTAACACGCAGAAACAGAGACCTCCTGCGTTTCCCAAAGCTCCTTCAGAACATTTATGGTGAGCCGTGGTCTTGGTGGCCTCGTTCACAGCAATGCCTGTGTACCACTGTCGTGGTTTAACCCAGCAACTTTGCTCACCCAAGGGGAAACAACGGCAACGCAAAGCCTGAAAGTCGGTTCAGCAGCAGGACCAGCAATGAAGGGATCCTCTGAAATAATTCCAGAGTGTAATGAAGCTTCCTTAAGCCGAACTGTAATGACAGGGGATTGGTTTTGTATGATTAGCTTAAGTCTACGCCACATCAGCCAGTCTTCATGGTGGGCCATTCCCTGTCTCCCTGGCAATGGGAGGCAGCCCAGATCTTTGCTCTAAGCCTTCAACGCAGTACTGCCTTGGGGAGGAGCAACACAGGATTGTCTGCTTGATGTTTATCCCTGCCCATGGCAGGGGTGTGGGAACTAGATCTGTGATTCTATGTTGCCCTGCATGGGGAGGCTTTAGGTTTTGCACTGTTTTCTTTTCATTTGTGGGGGGGTTTTTTAGGAAGCAAAGCAACACCGGTCTTAAAATAAAAGCAGTTCTGATTTTTCAACAACGTGTGAATTTCTTAAAGCAGTCAAAGATGATTTGAAGGGCCAGAGTGCTCACCCCCATCACTACAGAAATGGCAGGTGTGGATGGACCAGGCCGGCTTTTAACTCTTAGCTCATCAGTAGAAGAGTCTGTACTGAGAAGATTCCACATGTTAAGGGGCTTCCTCTTAGCAGACTCAAGCCGGACTATCTCACCTGGCTTTTTTTTTTTTAAGCCCTTTCCTCTCTCCGTTTCTCTCGGCCTGGGTATCCTGTTCCTGGAGCATGCCAAACATAGTTTTTATTGCAACCTCTTGAATCTTCGTGGAGAGCAAGGTCTGCTTGCAGTGATACGTGGTGAGATGTTTCTATTTTGAGCCAAGGCTCATGTTGGGGTGTTTTTTGAGAGAGAAGGAGACCTTTATTGGAATCCTGCAAGGTTTTGTTTCATTTCCTCCACAGTATGAGACATGGTAACTGCTGCAGCCTCCCTTGCGGTGGTGAGTGATTCCTTCCAGTGGTCCTTGGTTTTCATCCTCATCCTGAGCCGCTGGTTTTCCCTTGAGCTCGACTCGGCAGTGTCTGATGATCCAGCTGTCATTTGCTAGGAGTTTGACCCATCTCCTCTCCCCTCTAACCTGAAGGTGTTCAAAAGGAAGTCATAAAGTTGATATTTTCATTGTAGAAACATGGTCTATGCAAGTTTTTTACATGTTTTTGTCTCTCTTAAAGTATGTTGTCCCCTGAGACTTGGCTCAGGGGCTAAGGAAGTGTGTTGCTCATGATCACATCTTTGAGACACCTCAGTGTCTTAACATCTTTCACAAGAATGTGTTTCTGAGGAGTCAGTCATGAAGTCTGGAGTTTATCAGTCAACTTCTTACATGGTAGAAAGATAAAATTAGTTCCAGAGAGAGAGAGATGTTGGAAAGGACACAAAATCCTTCTGGTAGAAAGAGGAGTAATGGTTTGCAGCCATCAGATATTTCAGATCACACAAGGGGATCAGTACTCCAGATGGAAATAGGAACATTCATTGTTACAGTGTTTCTTTGAAAAAATTCCTAGCATGAATGTAGGGACCCTCGAGACCTAATGAGGGGAGATGCTTTCAGAGGAGCTGTAGCTTCATTAGCCTTGGTTCAGAGCTGCCAAAACGTGAAACAAGAAGTAAAACTCCAGTCTTGTCCAGGAAGACAGTAACAGGGAGGTGGAAGGAAATAAACCTGTTGGTCAAGACAAATTCTGACTTGCCTCTTCAAACTTTGCAGCTGCTTGCTCTTGAGAGTTTCCTTCAGGTCCCATGTAAGAATTTGTTTGTCATTTTGTTTCAGTACTCCTTGTTGGTTGTGGCTGGCTCTGAGAAAGTTGGTGTTCAGGCTGGTGCTGGAAGCTGTCTGCTGGTCATTGGCTTCTACCCAGAAGAGGAGTCAGTTGGCTGCCTCATCAGAGCTTGCTTTGAGGGGGAAAACCATGATTTTAGACCAGCAAAAGTTAAAGTGTCTGCAGGTCAGGCAGAAATCTGAGGAGCTAAACCTGGTATGAAAACCAAAAGAGGTAAGAAGTGTTTCAAATCACATGCTGGCAGTCCTGTAATTTCTCAAGTGTGCTGAAAGTGCCTTTCTTTCTCCACCATAGAAATTAAAAATGGCAAAAAAAGATGTTAAAAGAGCAGGCTGAGGTGGTTATATGCATCTGCTCATCATGTCTCTGTGCCTGCTTTTCTGATCCGGTTGGGATGCAACTGGACGCTCCCATGTAACCTGTGACACACGTATGGGCTTCCAGAATGGTGCTGAAACAGGAGCCAGCACGGCTTGAGCCTCCAGCTGGGAAGCTGGAATGGCAGCACCACCATCACCCTTGACAGGCAGGAACTTACAATGCTGCCCTCACATTTCCCTGAGGGAATTTGTAAGGGGTCGCTCTTCATTATTGGAAACATTGATAGTGTTTGATGGAAAGATACCTGTGAAGAAAAAACTCAGAAGGTTGAAGCAGAGGTTATGTGGAAGGGATTTTTACTAGCTGGACTGGTCATGGTGCTCAAGACCCATGCTTTTGTGGGGAAAAAAATCAATGACTGCAGGCATTTTGCATTATGAGAAACCATCAGGATTCTCTTGTTGCTGTCCCATGGGATTTCCAAGAAGTGCCATTCTCACAGTCCTCTGGCAATATGCAGAGTTTTCTTTTTTTTTCATGATCCTAATCTGTGGGGTATGTATCTGACCTAATAAAACCATTTTTCATCTTCACTGTTGGTAGTTTTCTTCCTCTTCTTTCTGAAAACATCTTGCCTGCTGGCATCTGCATTGTCCAAAGAGGTTTGAAGCTTGGCACGCTGTCAACAAAACTTCAGTTACCCTTTCAATCAAACATGGTAGTGCTGTGAACTGACTTGGCCTCCATCCCAAGGTTCACCATAATCTTCCTCATATAATAGGAAGTCCAAACAACCCCAGGAAATAATTCAGATGCGAGTGGTGCCTTTAGTCAAATAAAGAAGTGCCTAGAAGAGACATTAAGAACCTCAGCTTTAACTCTTTTCATAATTATGCACTCTGAAGGAGCGGAGGCTTTGTAGATAAAGAGATTACATGCATCTTATGAGGTCTGTATAGATGTGACAATATCTTCCACCCACATATTCACACTTTTTGTTTTACTGACATTGCTGTTGCAACGTTTAGTGGAAGAATATTGCAGAGAGGCTACCCTATAACCCTGAAGGTCCTTTCCAATCTGGCACAGGTAAATTGAATCATTCTCCCCTTAGGGATGATAAGGATGAACTTTTGGAAGAGCCTGTTGGTAAGAGCAGTGGGGGGGAGAACATAATTAGATTAAGATGCATTTCGCTGATGTTTATGCTGAGGGTTGTGCAGGGTGGCTGCCGGAGAGAACGGCAGTCTGAGCTGGGGATGCCCTGGGATGTTCTTCCCAGCCCTGGCTGCCTCTGTGCTGCCTTTATTTTTTGAACAAGAAAAAGGAAAATACATCTGAGGTGTAAATGTTGGTGTAAACCAATGCAGGGAGTCACTGGTGTGCTAACAAAACTGCATCTCAAGCTGGTGTCCTGCCTCTGGTCACAACCCGGTGCCGGCAGCCTGGCAGCAAGGGAAATGCTTGGCTTTTCTTTGGCAAAGTGCAGCAGCTAACATGGTAATGTGGTGAGCAGGATTTGGCTGGTCACCTCACCTTTCAGTCAGCTTTTTCTTGAGGTGTGAGTACCAATGGCTTGTGCATTTCATACTTTGATACAGTTATAAATGCTGGTTTGCTTTTGAATGTCTTTGTCCTTTTTTAGTGCTACTTGTTTACTTGTCTTGGTGACATCCTCCATGAGGAATTTGCATGTCTGTCAGTTTCCAATAAACAAAATTTCCTTCTCCCTGGTATATACTTGGGGTTTTTTAGTATTATAGGTTTGCCCTGCTGCACTGTGGAAGGGATAATTTGGAGTCCACAGTTCACTCCCTTCATGCTATTCATTATTTTATATGCCTCTCCTGTGGCATCTCTCCTTTTTATTACTAATCAGGTCTAGTCTTTTAAATCCTTCTTTGTGTGATAGTTTCATTTTACAAAAGCTGAACTAGTTTATACCAACTCAGTTGATGTGATCTTACTCGTATCAAAGGTGTTTAACAGCTGCAGTCCCGTGTACTCATTGCAAGCTGAACTTAAATTGTGTCAAGTTCTGCGCTGCTTTGCTATGGCAAGTGGGAATGTTTGTTGCAGCTGTCTTTAAATTTAAATTTGGATGTTTTAAATGAATTAAATATGAACATGAATAATGTAACTGGTAACCTAGCCTTTCTGCAATTAAATGCAAACTTTTTCATTTTGTCTCTATGCTTTCAGGTTTTGATATGCCGCAGTACTTGTACTGACTTTGCTGTCTTGTAGGAATGATGGGGAACTAGAGCCCATGACAGTTCAGTGGAGCTGTTGGCACTTTTGATATCTTGGTGAGTGGAAGTTGTTTGAAACTGTGGGAAAGGCACTTTATCTGCTAAAAAAGGCAGCAAATCAGTTGGCCTTTTTAGATTTTAAGGTAGCATCCTGCTGAAATGAATTTGCACATTGATCTGTCCTTTCAGGGTATAGATTCTGGAAACCAACACCATGTAAAACTGTGGCCCGTGCTTGCAAGATTATCTTGATATCCACAAGCATGAGAAATACAGCTTTTGAAAAAGAGGGGAGTTTTAACTCTGGTAGGCAGCTTTGTACAAGTGTCAGGTTCTGGAGATGGAATGTTGCAGCATGTGCTGGGCTATGTAAATCTTCAATGCTTTATCTGATGCAAAAGTAAGATTGTCTCCTTTGTGTCACTGACCCAGCCGACAAGTTCTCATTAGGGGCATGTTTGTGTCTAAGGTCATTCAGGAAGATCTAGCTGTGTGGATAGCCCATTTTTCCTCCCTGGATATCAAACTGTAGCTTCTACTATTTATTACTTTAAGATTTTTTTTTTTTTAAGTCTTCAATCCCTGAACAGTGTAAAGACCACATACATCCATACTGCGTTTCTCCCTGTCCTGCAGTGCCTGTTAGCTTGCTTGTTCTGCCGTTCCCTTTCTTCTCTCTAGACTGAAGTCTGTCTTCTTCACTGGGGTGTTTCAGGCTTGCTAAAGCTTATAGGGCAATTCTGCTTGCCTTCCAATCAGTTGTCAGTGAAATAAAATCATACAGTATTTCAGGTTGGAAGGAACTTTTGGAGGTTGTCTGGTCCAGCCCTGCACGCAGAGCTGGGCTGGCTTTGAGGTCAGACTCAACTTCAAGGTTAGAACAGGCTGCTCAGCATGGTAGCTGGTGACGCTTGGAGTATCTCCAAGGATGGAGATTTTACAGCTTCTCTGTGCAACTATAGAATGAAATTACAGCCAGTGAGAATTACCAATTCCCAAGCCCTATGTTAGTAAAGCCCACCTTATACCAGTTTCAGGAGGGCTGGGGTACGCAGGCTATGTCTCTGTGGCTAAAGAAGAATGGGCAGGGACCAGTCCCTGTCCCTGGGATGTGATGAGGCTGGTGGCTCTGGTGGCTGGCATCTGTGCTACACAGGGCTAGCTGCCACCAGGGCAAGCAGGCTGAAGCCACGCATTGTGGAGTTTGGCTCTGGCTCTTCTCTGGGCATTATAAGGCCCTGAAATACACTAATTATTTTGCTTTTTTTTTTTTCTCCATTTTTGAGTTATGATTTTGCAGGATGAAACCATGTGTTTCTGTCCTGTGGTATGAGAATGTATGGGGGAGCTGAATGGTGCAAAGCTGCAGTGGAGGACAGTGAAGGGTGGCAGGAGTCATGGGGCCATCTCATTTGGACAGTTTCTTGGAAGCAGGTTTTGGAGCATGCTGTCCCCAGGCTGGCACCCATGTGGGTCTCAGCAGAGTAGGAGACCCCATGGAGCCTAAGTCTTCTCCTTTGGGGCAGAGTAGTGCTTCTTTTTTTTTTTTTTTTTTTTTTTTTTTAATAGGAGCAACATTTACAATGTCACATTCTCTTCCACCACATGAGATCTTGCTGGGAGCCCACTACAGTGTTGGCTGGGGGACACCAGCAGTCATCTGTGTGCTTTACAAGTAGTTAAGGTTACTCCCATTGCTGTCTGCACAAGGACAGAGGGTGCAGGAGTTTCACCTCTCCTCCCGAGATGCAACCTTTCACAAATTGTATCTGAGCATCTCATAAGCGGTCACAAATTTTTCCTCCAAATACTTACACAGAGAAGGGTTACACATCCCTGCCGGGTAAGGCTCAAAGTGCTCAGGCTGAAGCAGCTTTTCAAAAGCCGAGCGGCACAGGAGCACCTGTCCTGTCCCAAACACGTGAGATTTATGATTAGTGTCCAGGTACTTCAGAAAGTCCCACGTCTGGGGGAGCCGAGCAGTCAGCAGAGGTGCAGAGCCAGGGATGGTCAATGCTTGTCTGGTGCCTTTATGTAACACCTTTCACCCTGGGTTTTATGGCTGGGGGACTTTTCCTAGCATGACTGCTAGCTTTTAATAAAAATTACTGAAGAAAATTATGAAAAGAAGCATTAAAAGTTGTAAATAAGCTTTCACATGTAGATTACCTTCTGCTGTTGAAAGGAAAAGAAACTTTACTCCTTTCACAAGTATGTACAAACACGCTATTTATGAGAGAGGCAATAAGAAACTACTATATACCTTTTGATTTGGATTAAAAAACAACCAGATTTTTTTTTTCCTTTAGTATTTAATATTCCTGTAGTATTTTCCTTCTCAGAGTATTGCTCAATGTTGCAAGCACTGCATGTAAAGGCTGAAGTTTGTAATGCTTTTATAAAAAAATTAAACTCTTTATTTCTTTTAGGTTTGGAAAAAGGCTGGTTTTCAAAATCAAAACTTCTTCCCAAGTTGGATCTGTAAATAACCCTTTAAGCAGAAACGCAGCATTGCATCCTGAGACAGCTTCCTCTTAACATCCTCCTGCCTGACTGCCCCACTGTGAACAAAATGGAGTTATATTGACACAATTAATCTTTCATTAGTTAGTGTAGTGTCAAAACATGCTTTTACTAGCTTTCCTAAGGGCTTGTTTGCAGCTCAGCCATTCATTTAGATATTTTCTGTCAGGGCTTGGCAAGGCTCGGCATATGCAATAAGCACTGCCCTGTGAGACCGGCAGTGCAGGAGCACTGGTCTCTGTCTACATGTCCAGCACACATCTCCCAAGAGCTCTGATTTTTGGTAACATTTGCTTATAACAAGAAGGCAAATGCTTTTTTCTTGTTGGGAACAGTCCAGCCAGTTTTCCTCCAACCAGGAAGAAAAAAATGCAGCGCGACTTGGACACTCATTGCAGTACTAACAGCAAAAATATTTCCTGGGTCATTGTCCAATTTCTCATCCTTATTACCCAGAACTCCTGTGAGCAATTTGAATTGCAAGTGGCGAGCTGGGGATTGCGGTGCTGCTTTGCCAGAGTTAATGTTATGTTTCCATGTGTTTTCTTTCATAAATTTCAGCTCTATCTCCCTTTGTTAGTGAGCAAGAGCAGTCCCCCCTTCCATGCACACACTCGGGACTCACTGTAGAGTTAGCACGGAGACTGGCATATGCTCCTCTCACTTATTTATGCCACTCCCGCTGCCATAAATTTGAAGTTGTCCTCATATTGGAGAAAGACTTGTAGTTTCCGGGGCATTGAAATGAATTGTCTGTGTTCAGTAGATGTTCTGTGCAACCCAGGGTGAAAGAGCATTTATTTTCTCCCCACTGTGTGATTACTTAATGTTGCAGATGACTGTGTGCTCCAGAATGGGGAATTTTCTCATATTTGTTTCTTTTGTCCTAGAAATCTTCAGTTGTCTAAAAGCAAGCCAGTTCCAGAATAAGGACAGCAGCAGGTGATATAATGCGGAAACCAGGCCCTCAAAAAGGTAAGCAGTGATGCTTGGCACAGCCAAAGGCCTGGTAGCGAGCTGGCATGGACCGAACGACTGAGCACATCGGGAGGCCAGCGATGGCGTGGGAGCTTGGGGGACATGTGCTTGCAAGCTCGAAACGGAGCCGCTTGTTTCTCCGGCAGCATGCAGAGAACACTTCATCAATCCACCCCCGAGATGGGCGGAGGAAGAGTCCCTTGCCAGGTGCACCCCTGCAGCTTGTGGGGCACAGTGTCAGGCGGTGAGGGTGCTCTGCGGAGCCTGCAGCATGCACCATCTGCTAGTGCTCCCAGCGTGAGGCAAACTGCTTCTCCGCTGGCACAAGCCTCCCCCTTCTAATGAGGCGTGAAACCAAAGACCAGCCTACCTTGTGGAGATGAAATCTGTTACGGACGCTTACCTCTCGCCACCCGAGCATCTCGTCCTGTTACACACAGTGGCAGCTGCAGAGCTCAGGGTGGCCGCACACATGCTACCTGTGTCCTGCTTGCCCCAACAAAAAGGGTGAAGTCAAGCAGGCTGCCTGTAGCTGGGCTGCTTAGACTTCGTGTGCTTAACAAAAATATTGATTTCCTTTAGTGTTGTGCCATGCATGTGTGTTTGACTGGAGTGATCTCATCACATGTGCTTCAGAGGATGGGGGAAGGGAGAAGCGTAGAGGATGGAGCATCCTCTGCAGTTCTTTGTTCGCATCTGCTACACGCTCACAAGGTTTATTGCAGGAGATTTCTATGCTCAATTTCTCTCCTTCCTTTATTTTTTTTAAACGTCTCCTTTGCTTCTCTGGTGGTTCATCTTACAGAAGCATTATCCTCTTCCTAACACTGCGTGTCCTTTAATGAAGTGAAAATAAATGAAGGAAAGCAGGGAATGGGGAGAGCCTGCTGTGAGGCAGCTGGAGGGCTTGATAATAAAAGAGGCAGGTTGATTAGTCAGCAGTGTGGCCATGGACCGGGCTGGCTGAATTTAGCCTTGCACACAGCTTGTCCTCTCTGCCTCGTAGAGCAGGGTGCCTCCAGCCAGCGTAGCTGTGTGACCTGTGCTGTGAATACCGTGCCATAGGTTGCAGAAGCAACATCTGCACCGTACACACATGGGTTTCTGTCCTACTTACCTGTTTTTTTTAATAATGCATGGAACTTTTCCTTTTTCTTTATTTGCCTGCAGAAATTCTTGTTTCTTTCCCTCTCTGCTGCTTTTGCAGCATGCTTAATGAGGATTTTTGCATGTTAAAGGTTAAGAGTAAAATGTAACTTCACCTGCAGAGTATGGCGAAGGGCTATTTTTCGTGCACAGATGCTATTAGAGAGCTATCCTGCAACACTTGAGAGGAGCATTACCCATCCTGGGGGGCATTTTTGCTTCCGACTTAAATACTTTGTGTCCTTTATTCTTGGTTTCTTAAGGAGCTGGCAGAACACTGTCCTTCATAGGAATACATTCATAGGAAAGGTGTCCTTCCATCCTTTTCATTCATTTGTGCCTCTCCAAGGAGGCTCTTTGTCTGGTCCACGTCTGGATGCTGTGGCAATGCTCCATATGTCCCTCGCGTTCATTTAAGGGATAAAACCTACATGCCATCCTCCTGTCCATTGTATTGAAAAGAATGTCAAGAAGAGAAGATTGCAAAAATAATGATCCAAAAGCAATTTCAGACATCTTAAGACCCACCAGGCCACTCTAGCAGTAGCTCACGGCCTGCCTCTTTCAGCTACTTCTCAGGAGATTTCAAAACTTTTCCTGTTTTCTTTTTTCTTCCTTTCACAAGGAGCTGCTTTTCGTGGGGGCAAGGTACGTTTTGTAGAGCACTACCAAATTGTTGTTTATAATAGCCCTAAAAATGCTTTGTAAAATGAGCTTGACTGCAGCAGCGCTCCCAGGGTGCATCAGTCAGGCAGCAGCGGGTGGAGGAGCTTGCTCAGGGAAAGCTCTGCTGTGGCACGCTGATCTGGCATCCCTCCGTTGAGCTGGAGGCTGCTAGAAGCAGGGATGGGCTTCCCCTGCTTCTTGCTCTGTCATTTTTTTCCAGAGCTGTCTCGGGAACTTTATCTTTTTGTTGCTCTGAGGTCCAAAGCTGTCGTGAACAAAGATAACTCAGATGAGATGCTCTTCAGAGCTAGTGCTACTTTGCTGTGCTCTCCTGTGAGCTGTGCAGGACAGGTGGTGGTAACCCAGTGTTGCATGTGGAAAGGGCAGTTGTGCAGACTTTCAGAGAAGTCCTCTCCCCATCACCAGAGAGGGTTGAGGCTGTGTGAGTAAGGCTAGCTGCAGTAACCTAGAGTTCATAAACAAGGAGCAATTCAGGCTCCAATTCTCGGCATAGATGTTCCACATGAGCCGTTTTTAGTGGCTTTCACATTTGTTCCTCTCAAGCCTCGCCACCTCTTCACATAGTTAAAATTATGAAGCTCTAGCAGTTTGCTGCTTTTTACATTATTGCTTGCCATTGTGGAAGAACACCAGTTGGTGAGGACTAGGCAGAGACTAAGATGCAAATGCAGATACCTCATGTCAGGTCTTCTCTTGAGCTGTGTGGAGGAAGGGAGCACACCCCACAGATTTAGGTAAATCATCCATGTTACCTGGGGTCATGACAGGGAGGACAGGGTGGTCACTCCTCTCCTCTGAAGTGCCTGTAAAGCAAGTGACATGAGCAGATAATGTTGAAGAGCACATTAGCTGGCTTCTTTCACTGACACAAATGCTTTATTTCTTGTCTCAGCCATAGACTGGAAAGATGGTAAAAAGCACAAGTATGGCCGCCCGTCAGAGTCTCCCTCCCAGTACCAAGGTAAGAGAGCTCCCTCCTTTCTCCCGATGTGGGAAACTGCAGCATGCCAAATTAGTTTACAGATAAAAACTGCTTTTGGACAGTCCTCGTGTATTTAATTCTGACCACAGTCAAAAATGGCTGAGAAGACACCAGGGTAAGCACACAGCTGAGCCGGCTCATTTTTAAATCAGACAGGATTGAGCAGATGTTTTTTACTGCCCAGCCATGAGTGCCAAGGAGCGACTCTGCCCACATTTTCACATGTGTGCTGGGCATAAGGAGCCTCTTACTCCGCCACGAGGTCCTCTTCCATGTTCACAGCAGCGGCTAGCCCAGTCATTGTTGCTGTAGCAGAGACATGGTGTGACCTGCACTCCTTCTTCCCCAGTGGCAGGAATTTGGCCCTTACCCCAATAGAGGCGATGCTGGCTGGCTCAGTGGAGCGCTGGGTGAAGGCTGGCAGTAGCAGCACAGGAATTGGTCACTTCTTGCTCTCTTTGGAGATGAGATGTCCTGTGCACAGGCAGGGTGGGCTGTGGCCCTGTGCACAATGCCTGCGGGTTGAGTTCATAAAACTGGTAGCTCCTGCTATCTCTCAGGGGGGATATGCAGGTGACTTCTGACTTTAGGAGGTTTATGTAAGGCTTGTATAATTTAGTAAAAGATTTTAGGACCTGTATTTTACTTACAGAATATAAGAAGGTGATGTCCTTATATTCTCCATGTCCTTATATTAAGAAGGTGATGTCTGTACTTCCCACCAAGTACAGAGCAACAATAAACTAAACGATTGCCTGAGTTAAGCCATCTCTAACAGGAAATGTGTTTGCCTTTGTGAAAGACTCTCCTGTCTTAGAGCCCCTGGGAGAGTTGAGGTGGCTGCTGTGCCTCAAGGGCTTGGTTATCCTGGGCCCTGAGGTGAGGCTCAGGCTGGTGGTTCTCGGGCATGTTGCACTGTGGGCCACCATCAGCCCTCACCGTTCTCTCTTGGGCCATCTTGTCTGTCCTTGCCTGCCCTTACACTGAACTAATACGCATCACAGTTTGGGAAGGACCTTCTCCAAGAGGAGGAAGTTTATTAGCACCTCTGATAAAGTCCTGGGTACTCTGTCACCCTGTGCTGAGTTCCACATGATATTATGGGGCACCGTCACAGCTCACATGGCCTGTGTATAGCCAGCCTTTGGGGTGTTGGGGGCTCCATTGCAGTTTCCCCTCTGCTCCATGCGCAGCACTGTTTGCAGATGTCAGAGGACTGGCTGTTGTTCAATGGCAATGCCAACCTGAAATGGAGCTTTCTGTGAAATTCAGAGGCGTGCTTTCCCATCAGCACTCATGGTAACCCAGTACACCAACCTCCGCGCCTCACTTCATCGCAAAGCTTGCTGGTCTAGGGAGGAAATGCTGCAGATAGGCCGATGTACATGTGTCTGCTTGACAAGCACATGGTGTAGCAGCGAGGTTCAGGGATTGTCTCCCTGCAAGAAACTCTGAGCAGCTCATCACTGCCCGAAGCTTGGGTACACAGTGAGGGGGGTGAAGCTGCAGCACCTTTCTGGCACGGAGCACCCTGTAATCCGGGCTGAAAGGATTTCTGCTCAAAGTTAATACTGAATTGGGACACAACTGAGAAGAAGCAAAACAGACAGCATCCTGGTGTTTGAAACCTATTAGTTTTGGCCCACACATTCTCGAGTTTCTTCTGAGCAAGACAGTGAGTAAGTGGGATCATGTTATCGGTTGTAGCTGTTACCAGTGGAGAATGTGCAGCTGGTTTGATGGCTGAGCAAAGTGCCTGGAAATTATAACAGGTAGGACATGCAGGAGCTCTGCCATCATGGTGGGAGAGCTGACCCCTTGAGAAGCTGCAGCCAGACGTAGTGGAACGCCGCCGTCGCCTTTGGATCTGCGAGCAGAGACAATACTCTGCTAATTTTCATACTGAGTTGGCTCAAACTGTGCTGCTTTCATGTGCTGCCTTGATGCTCGTTAGCAGACACACATATGGGCTGCAGACTTTAATGGGATGCCTTGATCTGCGTAGGGCACGTTCTCCTTCACAGATGTGACCTGAAACGCACATGTATCGTTTCAGTTGGATTGATGACCCCTTGGGAGCCGAAATGCTAATGGAGCCCAAACCAGACTTCAGTTAAAGATATAAACAGAAACTCCATCTTCATTTAAATTCTGGGCAAAAGATCAACGTTAAATGCAACATGATGAGAATCCAAACACAAGAGTGCAGAGTTGCATTGTTCACAACTACTGTAGTTTGACCCCTTGAGTATGTGGAGTGTTTTGTTTGTAGTAAATATTTTTGAAGGTTAAGACATCAGAGTCCAAATCTGACACTCTGCCTGCAAGTAATATCTCCCTTTGGCACAAGCGCACAGTAAGGAGCTTTGCAAAGGCAAGCAAAAGTGATAGACAGTCACCCTTAGTAGGCATTTTCACAGCCGAGTTACAGGGAGTCATATAGGTTTACAATCCTTGGCTTTTGTTTAGCTCACAGATGTAATTACAAAACTGTGGTGTTTCTCATTAAGTGTTGTTCTCTCGTTTCTTCCTGTAAAGATCTGATGTCTGTTATACAGAGGAACCCAGTCCATTCAAACAGTGATCCTTCCAAGTCTGTGGGAATATGGTGTGCTTTGCAAGGTGGGGGAGAGAACATGAAAGGGAAGGCAGAGACCAGGCAAGAGACGGTGATTTTAGGGCTGGTAGGACATTTTGCATATTGTACTGGAAGCCAGCAGCAGCAGCGGAGCAAGTGTTCTCCTTTGCTTTTCAGGGCGAGAGAGGATTTCAGTCCCTATAGTCAGCTCTGTCCTTGGACACTCCTGCTCCATTACTAGTAAAAGGGACACTTTAGGACTGGCTGAAGTGCTGTTTTTTCGTGAAGCGAAGTAATTCACTGGCAAGTGGAGAAAAGTCACCAGGGTTTTTTGACCAACACTCAGAAAACATTCTCCAGTGTTACCTGCCCAGGCCAGATAAGAAACAATCATCTTGCTGACTGAAATGTCCTATCCCTCTACAGTAAGGCATCCAATTTATTAATATGAATAAGAATATTGAGAGAATATAAAATACAAGATAGTTGGTCTGTGCTAATGAGAAAGCCAAGCAAGATATTCTCAATGTTTCCCTCTGGTCTTATAACCTCCATACACAGGGCGCCTGTAAAATGGCATCAGCCAGCAGCTTTGGTGTCCTGGCCAACAGCATGCCTGGCATGGAGGGTCCAGAATAGATCCGTTTGGAGCTGACTGTTGGAATTGAGTGGGAATTAGTATGGCGAGCAGGATTTGGGTATGGTCCAGAGGAGTTAAGGTTGAGAGGGCCAAGTGTGATGTGTCCATCTTCAAGTATATGCGCTCTTTCTCAAGTACAGAGCTCAGGGCTTGTTCTCTGCTCCCCAATTAAAAAAGCCTTAAGCGCCTGCTGCTTTTTTCTGTTTTATTGGCAGCTCTCCCTTTGTTGTAAAAAGAAAACCCCAACTTCTGTGTTATGCCATTTTCTTCTGATTCTTCCAGCAGTTCTTAGGTTGAAGCTGATCGTATTTGGTTAAGTTTAAGTGTACTTTGAAATTCCTGCTTGAAAAACATTGTATTGTGAACTAATTAACTAATAATTCATTTAAAACTATTCCCTACATTCTGTGCAAGGCTTCTTCTCACGCTAAGGCAATGGTGGCAGCCTCCAATTTCAATATGCAGTTTCTGTCCTGGTTTGAGAGTAATCCTGAAAAAGAAGTGCAGTCTTTAATTGTGCTTGTCATGCCATCTTTATGTAAAGAAATGGCCAACAGTGAACAGAGGAGGAAGGAAGGCTTAACTCTGCTGTATCTGCTCTGTCTTTTCTTAGAGTTTAGAGAAGTCTTTCTGCTGCTCCTACTTTTCTTTGCAAAATAAGTCACCAGAACTGTGAGTTGTAAGTAGCTGCAGTTGTAGTGTTGTGTGTGTCTTTGTATGGTGGTTGGGTCTCAACAGGCTCTAGAATTAATCTCCAATAAGTTCCATGTCCAAACACTATTTTTAGAGGCACGCAGCTGCCTCAGAAATTTGCTGCTCCTGCTGGGATTGTGCAGCGTCAATCTCAACAGCAGCGTGAGCTGCTGCAGGGAGCAGAACGGCCTCACTTTGTGCAGAGTGAGTGAAAAGTGGAAGGATTAAAACCATGACTACTTTTAATAGCGAGGGATTGAAACCAGCTGAGGGGAGGGTAGGTTTCCTTTTTAAAATAAAATTGTCAAGCGCAGCTGATCCTTTTCAAGATACTTGCTCAGGCCCTGGGGCTGAGGCTTGCACTCCTTGTCCTGGTGCTGTTACCATGGGCATCCTCTGTGCTTCATGGACAAGGGCCTCTGAAGGGCCACCGCAGTCTGAGAAGAGCCCAGATCAGCAACCAGAGTAAAGGGGTGGGATGCATGAGGCACTTCGATGCCAGGAGTGCCTGGGTTTGCTTTGCCTGGGTATTTATTACACATTATTCATACAAAGAGTTTCATTGACATAACAGAGTGTAAAATCATATCTTCAATTAAAGCAAAAGAAATTTGTTTTTGTGAGAACATCATTGCAGTAAATCACTGAATTTCTTCATTTGTCCTGGTGTGAGACCGTTGGCTGAAAAGAAAATACGTGCCAATGGATGGAAATGCGTACTCTGAGGAATGGAGAGCTGCTGTCAGAGTCTGTAAACAGAATTATATTCAGCCAGTGTGGCAACGAAACTATTTTTTTCTGTTCTTTTCCACTGTATTTACCAGCATGCTAGTCGTCTGCATGGGAGGGCAAGAAAGCAGCATTTCTTTTATTTATTTGAAGCTGGTAGATTGTCAAGCCCTTAAGGCTTCTCTGTGCATGTGAGGCAGAAATAAAGTAACGTGTGCTGACCTTAATGCCTGAATTTTTAGAGGTGTGGTGTGCACTGCAGTAGCTAAAATGGCTCTTAATGTAGCTTTTGTTTTGAAAATAGACTGATTAAAACTTGACGTGAATAGGGGAAGCGGTAGCTGACTCTTTAATTGTGCTGCCACCAATGCTCTTGAAATGACTTGAAAACAGTGGTCTCCTGGGAGCCATTCAGATGAATACAAGCTAATGTCATGCTGGAAGGATCCTTTCCCAGCTGCTCAGCTTAAATGGCAAAAGTCATGATTTGCTTGGATCACAGGAGCTTTTAATTCCTAATTTAATAACAGGTTTCCCTGGATGGCATATTGCTTTTACCCTTCCTGCTGTACATGGGAAAGGTGCAGGCAAGGATAAAATGCACTTCCCCCAGCAGCAGCACTCAGTGGAAGGGGCTTTGGTGTTGGATGTGAGCCGTTGTGTTCAGTAAATCCCCATTTGGAGGATCCCTGCTTCCATCCTGCCTAAGCTATGGGCCCCGTGTCCGCTTCAGGAAATTAATTACTGACCTGTACACTAGTTGCTGGGGATGGGCTGATACCTGCTTCGAGCTGCTGGCTCGTGGGGCAGGCTGTGTGCATGCTGGACCATGCACAGCACAGTGCAGTTTCCTGTTGATTTGGGCTGCTTTTAGCCCACAGTGACTGTTCTTAGTCCCCAGACTGAGCAATGTGTTTAACAAATGATTTTTAAGAGGCAGTTCTCTGGAAGACTCCATGAATTCCCATCTGTGCTAGGTATTTTCTATTAAGTTGTAAGTTGTTATCTTCACTTTTTGCAGACCCTTCTTGGCAGTGCAGAGGCAGTAAGATGCCGTAGGCAACGCCATGCTTTGTTCTGCCTGTCAGCTGCAGTTGTAAATCTTCTGTGGTCACAAACATCAGAGGATCTTGATGAAAACATACTGCCTGTGAGCACCTCCTCTGTGAGAAGTTGAGAACTGGCGGCGTTAGGAGTCCAGCCATCTCTTTTTCTGAGCTTTTTGCTCATCAGTTCCTATTTGAATCCTTTTGTTTTCTCTTCTCAGGTCACTTCACCTGGGAGAAATACCTGAAAGAGACATGTGCCATCCCAGCTCCTGCCCATTGCTTCAAGCAGGTAAGAGGGTGAAAACAAGAAAGGTCAAGGGCGATGGTGCATTGGTGACCCAGGAGTTCTGTGCCTGGGATAGGCCCCTTCTTGTCAAGGAAAATGCTTAAGGATATTGGAGACTTAATAGAAATCCAAGTGTGCTGAAGCAAAAATAAAAAAGATACATTTAGGCGCTGCAAATGTTAGAGTAGCACAGAAGATTTTACTGTCAGCTGTGCATGGATAGGAACACAACGATGTTTTTACTCTGCCAAGCACTGGCCCTTGGAGAAAATGTTCTGCTGTGACCCAGCTTTTGGTGGATCCTGCTCAGCATGGAAATTTTCTGCAGAATTCACCTGATCTTTGTGAATGGAATAGCAGCCCACTGGGCATCACGTATTTGAGCACAGACGTGGTCATGTTGAGTACAGGGGATACAGGAGTGAATCAGCATGGTACACCTGGGTCCAGATGGAGGGGCAGCAGCAGAAAGGAGTATCTGTTTGGGTCTTAGGTTGGCTGGGTGATTCTCCTGGGAAGAGGGCTAAGAGGAAAATGTAGGTCTAGTTGTCTAGATGATGCAGTACCAAAAGGTGATTGTCTAGGTTACAGATCTGCCGGGGCTTGACAAACTTTCTTTGCTGCTCTGTGGTGTCTGCTCCCATGCTGTGCTTGGAGGATGTTGTCAGTCTTCGGTAGAATCAGTTTTGGTGCTCTTACGGCTTAAGCTTTATGACTGAGGTGGTGTGTATATTGGAAATCCTAGCTCTAACTGCATCCCTGTTTTTCTCTTTGCAGTCATACACTCCACCCGCAAATGAATTCAAGATCAGCATGAAACTAGAAGCCCAGGACCCCAGGAACACCACCTCCACTTGCATTGCCACAGTGGTGGGTCTGACAGGTGCACGCCTCCGCCTGCGCCTTGATGGCAGCGATAACAAGAATGACTTCTGGCGGCTGGTGGACTCAGCTGAAATCCAGCCTATAGGAAACTGTGAGAAGAATGGAGGGATGCTGCAGCCTCCACTGGGTGAGCTGAAGTTCAACTGTCCAGCAAGCGCCTACATTATTGGTGGGGAAAACCTTAGGGTTTTTTATATTTCTGTTCTTGGGACAGAGACCCATGGACTGCCCCTGCCTACCACTGTGTTGTAGACCAGCCCTGTTAGCTTGGACTGTTAAACAGATGTATCCCACACCAGGTCTGTATTTCCACATGGACACCGTGGCATGGATAGGAAGATGCTTTAGAGTGTATATGAAAGAGCTCTTTGCACTTAAGTGAGCTGCTTGCACTCTTTGCGGCTCAAGCTCAGGATTAGCACATGCTGACCACGCTCTTAAGCCTTCTGAAATTCTCCCTGTGTACCTCAAAGGGAAAACACATTTTCCATGCATTCGTGTGAAAGGATGCCAGAGCCACTCCATTTCCCAGAGGGCACACAAGCAATCAAGGGCCACCCCAAAGTCCTGGTGACCAGGGTGTGGGCAATAGTGTTGAAGGCAGAACAACTGTGATGGCCTTTGCTGGGTGATTGCCTGTATAAGGACAGAATGAATCCAGGTTCTTTTTTGCTGGGAGACACCACACAGTCACACAGGCAGTGCTGACACATAGCTCTAGCAATGGCTCAATCTCTGGCCATTGCCCATTGCTTTAGGCTTCTGATCCTGCTTGCAAGCACTGTCATCTCAAAGGTGTGCTTGACATGAAATGGCTGCCATCCATCAGTGCTTTCCCCTGCACTCCCCCTTCGAGCTGAGCACAGTACTGGTGTCTGGGTAGAGGTGCTTTGCTGGGCATCTGTAAAACTTGATGTAGAGAATAACCAAGAGGGCAATTAGGGCTGAGGCATCTGCTGTATCACTGCTAATCCTGACACTGTGATTTCAAAAGCATTTAAATTTTCATTCATGCTGTCTAAGTGTATTTGTGTCCAAGTGTCTTTGGGGCAATAGCAGGTTCACTGGAGACCGTCTGATGGGGAAACATAATGTCTGAAAAGGTTCCCAGTGATTTAAGTACTGTCTCACGTGAAGGGACGTTTGCGATATTTCATCTGTTTGTTTATTTAATTTTGCTTGGCTACACCTTTATAAATAACCTGGACAGTCGAACACTTCTTCCAGTCTTGTCTTCAGTTAAACACACTTTTTTTTTTTTTTTTTTTTTGACACTGGCCAAATGATGAGCTGATTTGCTGGTTCTTTCCTGATTAAGCAGCAAGATTAATCTGCTTTTGCATTCTGCTGCCCATTATTTTTGAAGTGTCTTCATAAATCTGTCTCTCAATTAGCAAATCCCCAAATAATATCAAGCCGATCTATAGTGATGCAAGAAACCTTCAATAGCATACCTTGAGTTAGGAATATTTTTATTCGTGTTTTTTCCTGGAGCACCATTTGTGAGCTTTGGTGGAAGTACAGTCTAAATTGCAATGGGACACTTGGGACTGACCATTCTGAAGAAGGAAGAAACATCAGCAGGTGCATGTTTTGGCACATCACACCACACGAAGCTGTGTATATGCAAGTCTAATTACACTCTTTCCCTTCCTAATTGCTACAGACAAAACCTGCTGCAGCTATTAACATTAAAGCTGCCATTTTGTATATTACTTTTATGCATGCCGCTGTCCATTTGCAGACATCTCTTTGAAACCTTGGTCCTAGGGTGCAGCTCACAGCTCTGGTGCGGCCTGCCCAGCAGGCATGGGTACCTGTCCTAGCTGGCAGTGATGGGTTCGTCCTGTGCCTTGTCTGGGTTTTGCCAGCAGATGGCAATAAGTGTAATCGAGTTGAGAGCAAAACTCATTTCCGACTGTGCCAAAGGAGAGGGTTCATACGCTGGAAGAAGCCTGTGTGCCCAGCTCTGATCTATATTGCCTGCTTAACCGTGGGCCAGACAAGAGTGGTTCTGTTGCACCCAGCATAAAGACAGGTAACAAATAGCTAGTTTTGCAGTTGTTGTTTCTGCCTGCAGAGTGCAAGGGCCCGGAAGACCCAGCAAGGATTTTCTGTGTTCCTTGTAGTATTTTCCATGTGTACACATCCACTGCTGCTCCCCTTCTTTACGTAGATAATTAATGTAAAAGATTATCTTTGCCCCTCAGGAAGCTTAGCTCTCCCATCCCCTGAGATTTGTGGTTAGCTTGTTTGGTTTCCAGGCTGCTCTGACAGAGTTGCAGGGCTGGCAGGGTGGCCTGTAATGAGCTGGCTGTGTTCTGGCATTTCAACCCTGGCAAAACTTTGCCATGTTAATCATCATGCACTGTTGTGGTTTAACCCCAGCCAGCAAATTAACTCTATCCCAGCTGAAACCAGGACAATGGGATGCTTTCCATCTAGGTGCAGTCCCAGGATTACCGTCAAAACACAGTAAATAGAGAAAGTGCAATGCCTTGTTCAGCTGAGCAGCAGAAATTGCCTGTACAGGAAGATCCACATTCAGCAAAGATGGTGTTTTGTGGTATCTGGAGACTTTTGTCAGTTGTGCAGTCATACTCAGTGCCATAGACTCACAGCATGTGAATGTGCTTTTTTCTTCCCATAAGCCCCTTCCTGTTATTTCTCTACTTTTTTTCACAGAAGGTGTCGAGCCAAAAACTGCTATCCTTTCCTGTAATGGTTAAATCTGTTTCCCAGCCAAGTCACAGCCACTTTATTTCTTCAGGTTAGCTTGCCTGCAGCTCACTCTAAAAGGTGGAGGAGGCCACCCAGAAACTGAGATTCCCTATTGAGGAAGAAATTTTATAGCCTGAGTGTGCACTTGCTGATTCATGTCTCCCCTGTAGTAGGATAGTGCCACCAGCACTAGTGCTGCACAAAATGCTCTGCCTGTATGGTCAATGTACAGACTTTTCTTACGATAAGCAAATACTGGAGTCAAAAATCCATTTCCAGATGTTTCTTTTCAACAACATAATGTTTTGTGTTCAGAGTACCTGGAAAAGGTCAAACCTGACTGTCCAGCCTGAGGAGGAGGGTGGTGTGGGATCACAGTATGTGCCTGCTGCAAAGTTCCCATCAGAGCAGGCATGTGCTGCCAGATCCAGTTACCCCCACAGCCTTAAAGACTCCATCTCTGCTTCCTTCTCTGCAGGCTTTCGGCTGAATGCCTCCTCTTGGCCCATGTTCCTTCTGAAGACTCTGAATGGAGCAGAGATGGCTCCTGTCCGGATTTTTCACAAGGTATTTTACCATACTGTTTGTGAAGACGTCCTTCTGGCATGTCCCCTTTACTGCAAAGCACCAAAATCACAGCTGGCATCTCACATGAGATCTGCTGATCCCAGAGATGAAGAACATTGCCCAGCTTTGCCAGAGTGCTGCTTCTCTAGTAGAGACCCAGACCCTCTGCGGCTGTGTTGTAGCAGTGTCAGGATGCAGAGAGAGGTCTGCTAAGAAAGTGTCCTGGGCTTCAACACTTGGGCTTGAGAGATGTGCTTGTTTTTTCACTTGGGCTGCAGGTGCTACTCAAAGTCAGGAATGCAATATGTGAAAGCACCTCTCTGAAACTTTTTAGTGTACCAGAGCTTGTAAGGAGTGCAAATATTGCTGTGAGGCAACACTATTCTCACACCCCTAGTGAAGTCAGAGAGAGACAGAAGCCAGTCTAGAGCCGTGTGCTGTGGTATGGGATGGTTGGTGTGGCTTTAGTGTATCTCAGGTATAAAACACTAGGAAGAGCAAGCCCCAGATAAGGATGGATGGTGGATCTCTCACATGTCTAGCAAAGCTGAAGGTGGGGGAAGAATGAGAGAGAGAGACTGTCATATCTCAGGTTTTCCTGCTCTGAGATAACAAGGTGAGAGTATCCTATAGAGGCTCTTTTCTTTGGACCTCTATTTTCTGCCTGTGTTGGGTGACAGTTGTCACAGGGTGCAGTGTTAACACAGCACTGTCTGGATTTGGTCCAGCAGCCAGGTGATGGCAGAGCAGTCAGTAGTGGACTTTGTTGCCTCTTGACTTAAAGGGCATATGGTTGCATAGGTAGGCCAGTGTGTGAACACCTAATTGGGGTTCAAGTCCAGCTCACTAGCTCCCTTCTTCACCTGCTTGTGGAGGTGATTTTGCTGATGGAGGGGACAGCCCTGGTCTGGGGAGGCACTGGCATATCCTCTTTGAGCACATTTTCAACTTCTCCTTGTAGGAACCACCATCTCCATCCCAAAACTTCTTCAAGACAGGTATGAAGCTGGAGGCAGTGGACAGGAAGAACCCTCACTTCATCTGCCCGGCCACCATTGGGGAGGTGAGAGGTTCTGAGGTCCTCATAACATTTGATGGCTGGAGAGGTGCCTTCGATTACTGGTGCCGATATGATTCCCGGGACATCTTTCCCGTAGGCTGGTGCTCGCTGACTGGAGATAATCTGCAGCCCCCTGGGACAAAAGGTAAGGCCCACGTTGTTGCTTAGCTGTCTTCCTCCTCCACTCAGCTCTCAAAGAGCAGAAAAACAGGCAGAGGCTAGTAGCAAGGACATCTGGGTGCCCTGTCTGGCTTGCTTATGTTGCTTCATGCGTGGTAAAGGTACAGACGATCATACCTATTAGCAGTGTAACAACCTGGCATCAAGGTGCTAAGGAACAGCCATCCATAAAGATGGGCAGGATGATGGCTCTCTGGAGGGATAGTGGTGCTGTACAACATTGCTGGGGTCTGCTCCTCTTCAGGAATTTCCTTGGAGTCTTTCCTGTGTCTTTGGAACGCATATTCCTAGGGACTTTTTCACAGGGGGACTGGGCTATTTGTGGATATAAGGGAATAATGAGAACTAAGTTGCAGGACTGCACCTGCCTGTACTTCTGACAGTTATCTTGCTCTGCCTTATGCTGTGATCTCTACTGTGAACATGGAAAAAGCAGGTCTGAATGAGGTTGTACTTGCCTTGTTCCTAGAACCATGATTGTTGGTTAGGAATGGTATTGGGGAACTTGCTGCCTTGCAAAGGTCCGAGCATTGGCTGTTGAGATTTTCAGATGTGTCTCTAGCTTGCTAGCATTGCAGTTGTGTTTAGAACCAGGGGAGCTGTCATTGTCCCCATGCACATGCCTCTGGCATTTGCTGGCTGGCAAGTCTGACGCATGCCTGTCAATGAAATGAGAAGCAGGAAAGCAACCTCTCTACTGGAGCTGAAGGATTACTTAGGAAAGGCATTTTTGTGATAAGACTGTTCCTCTTGAAAATCCAGGGTCAGCTTGTGCTAACCCGTCAGGCTGTGCTTTCCTGCTGTCCCTTGATGTGAGCCAGTTCTGTCCTCTGTGCTGCAAGTCTGTTGTCGGGGTGGATTGCCTTAGGTCGTCTCGCATGGCCTGTGTGCAAGCCAAGCTGCGGGCTCCCCTTGGATAGAGATGATTTCTGTCATGGTTGGGATCTGAAAGGCACTCTCACTGTTTATCTTGGATTTATGCATTTGGCCTTGATGTTCCCAGCCTCTCCCTTGCTTCCTGCTGTTTGTTTGTGTCCTGCCTGCTGCTGCCCTACAGGCTCTGCAGAGCTGCTGGGGACCTCCCAGCCAGTGGCTGACCTCTCCAGTGGTACCCTGGAGTCAGGGGCTCTCGCCCAGCATCTCCAAGGTGCTTCTCAGGTACTGCATGAGTGGCTAAAGACATGTTTGTGTTGGGTGGGAGATTTCCTGGCAGTAAACTGGGGGTGAAAGGTTTCAGGAGCGAGATGGAAGCTGCCTTCCCAGGAGAAGTGGGAACCTCCCTCTGACACGCAGCATGCAGCACAGGCAGCTCTGTTCCTCTCCAGCCTCCCTGTGCCAGGGGCTGAAGCTGGGAGCAAGCAGAGAATCCAGAAATAACACCCCATCATGGGGGCAACACCGTGGTAACTTGGAGCCATCTTGAGAAGCATTTGCTTCCCCCTTTGGCAGGCAGCAGTGACAGGCTCTCCCTCTCGTATTGGCTCCATCGGCAGCAACTCTGCAGTTCCCGCTTATGTACAAAAATAGTGAACCCTGAAAGTCACATCTCCCCACTCCCAGGCAGAGGCAGCGCTTGCTCTTGGGCAGATTTCTGCTCTCTTTGCTGCGTTTTTCAAGTACTGGGGCAAGAGCAGGGATTGGCAGAGGTTGCATGAGCCATGTAAAAATGCTGTGGAGTTGGGATCAGCCTTGTCTTTGTGGTATTTTACTTTCCTCTCTGTGGTTACCCCCTCCCTTTCCTGCCCCAGTCTTTCCAGTTTCCACTTAGTGGAATTAAACCAAAAGAAAGGAGCACTGGGAACTTTCCTCATCTGTAATTAAATTCCGCCCTTGTTCCTTTACTCCTCACCCCTGCTTTGGAGGAGGATTGAGCACAGTCCTCCCAGGACCTGAGAGTGCTGCCTTTGGCAGGGTTGGAGGATGCTTCACCACAGAGGGATCCCCCTTTCCTTCAGCTCCGATAAAGCTTCCCTGTGTGCCAGCCTGGAGCCTGCAGGACCACATGGTGGAGTTGGGCAGGTTCCCTTTCCTGGTGGGAATTCCCAAATCAGGGAGACCCAGGGAAACATGAAGGAGGTCAGTGCTAACCGTGGTTATACCGGGCTCTGCTCACATACCAGACTGACTGCCTTGCGCTGAGCTGATGGATACCAGCAGGGAGAGCTGAGAAATCCTGTGAAGAGTTAACTCTGTCGAGACTGATGGCTTCCTGGGGCTGAGCAAAAAGAGGCCTCACCAAATGAGTTCACGTTCAAGGGAAGCAGAACTTCAAAGAGGCCAGGCATATCTGTTTAATGCTGGTAACTTAATTCAGCTCTAATCTGTCCCTTCTGCTGGTTGCCAGCAGAGGTGGAGGAGTGCAGAGCTTCTCCCAGGCACATCCCCTCTCCAGCTCCGGGGCCTCCCACTCCCACCAGTGTTTGCTTAGCTGGGGCGGCTGGGCAGGGTGCTGGTGGAGCTTGGGCCAGGCCAGCCATGCTGAGGGGAGCTTTCAGAAGGGCACATGTGTGTGAAGGGAGGAAAGGGAGGTCAAACAGCGAGGAGGAACAGCTCTCTGCGCACCAGGTTGGTAATTACATCGCTCTCAGGATGTGCTGTCTGTGTGGTGGCCTGCTGGGAGAGCTCCGCTGCGGCCGGTGGCCAGATGGCTGCAGGCTCCCGGGTGTCTCCTGGAGCTCCTCTCTTGATGCAGCACAGCTTGGAGCTGGGGGGTTCAAATAAACACACACCACAGGGGAAACGTAGCTCCAGGGATGCCTGGTTGGTCCTGATCCTCTCTGCCCCATGTAAGCCTGCGGACTGGTGTTGCAGGTCAGCTCTGCTGGGCTTACAGAGCAAGGTGAAATGCCTGTGCATCCTGAGCTCATCCTGTGCATCCTCAGCTTCTTCACACCAGCTTGGCAGCAGTCGGGGAAGGCAGGTCCCCATGACCATCCCAAAGGGAGAGGGGTTTCTATGGGTGTGCAGCAGGCTTCCTCCAGCTTCCCACCCATGCCAGTGGGGCACTCCCAGGGTTGTCTCTTGGCCAGGAATCCCCACTCCACTCTTCACATGTAGTGTACAGCATCTTATATGTCTTCTCATGCCTCTTACACACGTGCTTTTTTACCCTTAAATGCATATCCTGGGCTTTTAGGAATATAAGGTGAGGTGGACTTCCTATTAAACTAAGCGCTAGATTGCAGCTTTGAGCTCTGCTCAAAGGGCAGACTGTGTTAATGATAGTTTCTGCAGTTACCTTGTACACGAGGTGCTTGTGACTTGTGGGTTCACTTCAGAGTTTTAGAAATTAGCTTTTTTGACTGTTTCCAAAAGAGCTGTTTGCACATCCGTTCAGAGTCAAGCAGTCATCCTAGAGAAATATTGATTGAGAAATATTTATCTATCACAGAGCATATACATAAAGCAGCTGAATTAAGGTTGTGTGGGGCATTGAACCCAAACATACTGCAAAGGTTTTGAACTTCCCTGTTGCATGATGGGGTCAGAGTTTCAGAATTAGGGCATCAGAGGAGAATGGTGTTTTCCCCATATTTAGATATTGCAGCACACAAAAGCGCGGCCAAAATACGCTGCATGCACTTTACTAACAACGTTGATTTTTTCAACAGAAGACCCTGAAGGTGTGTTGACTAGGGAAGGAATTATCCCCATCTGCCAGGCCTGCGTGCTTTTCTGTATGAGTTATGTAGTGACTCAGCTGACATTGTAGTAGATACAGCGCAGGAGGTAGCTGATATTTCTCAAGCTGAGAGCTTCAAGGTCTAGATTAAGTTGTGATGCATACAAGGAGTGTATAAGTCTGTGCACTGTGGCAATGTTAGGTAGAAGTGTAAATTGGAAGGAAAGCAGAGATTGAAGGGTAAAATATGTGTTGTGGGTTAGCCCTGGTAGACAGCTGAGCCCCCCTCTGCCACTTGCTCACCCCCGCAGTGGGATGGGGCAGAGAATGAGAAGGGTAAAGGTGTGAAAACTCGTGGGTTGAGATACAGACAGCTTAATAAGTAAAGCAAAAGCTGTACATGCAAGGCAAAGCCAGGTGTTCATTCACTGCTTCCTATCGACACACAGGTGTTCAGCCATCTCCAGGAAAGCAGGGCTTCATCACGTGTAATGGTGACTTGGGAAGACAAATGCCATTGCTCCGATCATCCCCCCCTTCCTCCTTCTTTCCCCCAGCTTCTCTTGATGAGCACAGCATCATATGGTATGGAATATCCCTTTGGTCAGTTGGGGTCAGTTGTCACGGCTGTGCCCCCTCCCAGCATCTTGTGCACCCCCAGCCTGCTCGCTGTGAGAAACAGAGAAGACCTTGACACTCCGCAAGCCCAGCTCAGCAATAGCTAAAACATGAGTGTGTTACCAGTGCTGTTTTGGCCACAAATCTGAAACACAGCACCATACGAGCTATTACTAAAGAAAGTTAACTCTAGCACAGCCAAAACCAGTAGAGTACTTTTGAAAAACTTTGCATGCATTTTACTTTTTCTGAACTTCCTGCTCCTTGGGGAGTCTGGGGGCAACTCAAGCTTTCGTGGCTCTTAAACGGGACAGAAACAATCCTGCTCTCGGGTCACTGACATAAGTGGAGCGCAGATTTGGAAAGCTGCTTTGTCCCTCTCCATTGTAAGCAGTACAGAAAATCAGTATTTAGGATCAACCTAAAGAATGAGGATTGTTGCTTAGTTACTTTAAATCATGTCTGGGGAGAAAGAGCAAGAGATGCACACACAAATGGAGGTGCTGCTGCTAAGGTTCAGGGCAAAACGGATTGAAAAGGGAAATATGAGACTGTGATAAAAATCACTGAGAAGAAAAGAGGAAGTAAGAAGCTGGTTAATGATTGTAGTTTCCAGGGCCACCTGCCCTGGAAACCTCAGCAGGGAGGGGGGCTGAGGGAAATCCCCCATCAGCCAAGGCATGGTCATGTAGAGAGATGTGTCTGCTTCTGTTATCCGTGGGAAATTTGGGGTTTCACAACTGATCACAGGCTAGAGTAAAGTTCAGTCCTTTGTAGTCAGGGAAACACATTGGAATAGGTTCCATGAGCAGTTATTTGCCTTTCTGAAGTGGTTTGTGGGGTGGAGAGCTGTGAGCCCCTGGGGGAAGAGAAACCAACCCGGGGTCTTCTCAGGTACCTCTGCAAGGCAGCTTCCAGCTCTGAGCTCTTCACCCAAGGAGGTGATGCACTCAGGAGTCTATCTACACGAGCAAAAGGACACCAGTTGGGAAAAAGAGACTGAGCAGACAGGATCAGGGCTTTCTGCCTATATGTGCTGATTGTGGGCGCAGGAGTCTGAGATTTTCTGCAAGATCTGGGTCTTTACACAAGAAAGCTTGTAGAACTCTTATTTAAACATTAGCTTTAAATTTCAAAGAAACACATGCATTTTTCTTGTGTTTATGCTACTTTAGCAGTGATTTGCCTCAAAAATTGTGAGACTTTTACAGGCGCCCTTCTTACAGCTGAGTGCTGGTGGCTCCGTGCATGATCCCAACAGTACTGCTGCTGGAAGATGCTGTGGTAGGGACAGTCTTTTCTGGCCTCTTGAAAAGCAGCTCATTTTCCAGGTCCTGAGAAATCCAGATTTAGTCCATACCTGCACAAGAACCTTCCCCACACACACATGCATACACACACCCCTTCCACTGTAATAGCATCCCTTAAGTCTGCTCCACCATGTTTCGTACATCACTGCTGGAGGGCAGGGAAATACTGTAACCTTAAAAACAAGGATGCAGGGACACATGCAGCCAGCACCAACCTGCCCACAGTCACAAGGATAGCCATTAAAGTCTGTAACTCAGAAGGTCCCTGTGCCATTCTCCCATTTGGGCTATGCCTCTGGCTGATGCCAAGTTCCTCTGGAGTTCCCTGGTGGGTTTGTTAACACCCTTTTCCACCCTTCTGGATGCTCCGTAACAGAGAGAGGGGTGACGCCGTGCTGGGTTTGGGAGAGGGGCAGCAGTGAAAGCGTTAAGGCTGGGCGGGCAGAGCTGGAAGCAGCTCCAGCGCTGGAATTTGGAGGAGTGGAGTTGCTGCCTTAGCACGAGCCTAACTGGCGGAGAGGCCCCACACTCAGCTGGGTCAGGGAGAGCTAATGCAGAGCATGTCCTTCTGGCTGCTTTGCCAAGGCTGATGGGGAGCTGCAGTGAGGGCAGTGGAGACCCTGGTGCTCCGTGCGGTTAAACAGCAGGCACTTGCCTTGACTGCCTTCTTCGGGTCTGCTGCGAGCTGTCAGCACACTGCTCCCTCTCTCTGGGCTTGGCTGCCTTGAAAGCATTTCCCTCTGCTTGCAAAGCAAGCAAAAGTTAATAGTTTTAGATAGTTACCATGGGGATATGTTGAAGTGTAGCTCACATCCACTCCTGGCTCGCCATCTGTTGCATGCGTTACACAGCCCGCCGAAGAGACTGGAGTGTGCCGGCAGGGCCTGGGCTGCCCTTGCGTGGGTGCTGGGCCAGGAGCGATAATTCCGGGAGGTAACAGAGAGGCAGAAAATGCTGACCCTGGGTAGAAAGTTCATGAAGTTCTTCATCTCTCGCCACCATTGCTGGCATGTGATTTATTGGTTAACTGCTTGGTGTCTTCAAATGGAGAGGATAATCAGATGCTAGATTTTCTGCCCATGGGCAAAGGTAATGTGTATTTTATGGCTTTTCTTTATTTTTGATGTTGCTTGGTTTCTCTTCTCCTTCGGGGCGAGAACACAGCGGTGGGTGGAGGAGCCTCATCAGGGGTAGCTGGCAGGGTAACACTCAGGTGAGCTTCTGTGCTTTCCTGCTTGGAGGAAATGGAAAAATATTAATTACTGTCACTTCAGGACTGAGCTCGGATTTGGAGCTCATACATCAAGCTGGGTGACACTAGTTTGTGTTGGGGTGGCTGGATTTGGGACCACACAAGCAGAGTTTATGTACTGACAGAAGGTTACGCAAAGAAGTTCATCATTTTCTCTTTTATGCGTGAGTCTAATGCATGTGCAGTCATGGTACCTGGGTGTTGCTGCCTTCGTGACTGCTATCGGAAGATCCCATGAAAAAACTCTTGAGCTGTTCAGAGCACAGAGCCAAGGCACTTAGCAGTAATCCTGGCTTGGCTCAAATGTGTGTCCTGGAATACACTATGGCTTTGGAGGTCTGGGGGCTCGGACAAGAGCAGCCCAGCGCTGCAGGAGGGTGTGCTGCTCCCCCAACCCTCTTTGGATGCTGATGGTGCCCGCGGCTCAACAAACAGCAAATCTGTGGCTCAGCAGGAATGGTGGATCTGGCATTTCAGAGACTTGATATTACTATATGATGTCTTGGGGCTGGCAAGAGCCTCTGAGAAGAGGAGCTGACCTGGGAAAGGCAGAGTTTCCGCTATCCCCCAGCCTGTCCTTAATATCAGTGTCTAGGCCTTCCTCCCAACTTGACTTTTCCTCATGTGTTTTATTCTAAGATGCTTCATAACCCAGAGAGCCTGGGTTGTATTCAGGATGTTTCCTTCCCTTTTCTATCCTACTTCCTGGCCCAAAACAGGGTTTCAAAATCTCAGGGCATTACTGAGTCTTGGCAGGATGTTTCAACAGGAGCCTCACTGTTGAAACCTTCCTCTCTCCGGGTGAATAGCGCTGGGGTCGCTGCTCCATTTCTGCAAGATCTCTGACCAGTAACAATGCTTCTGCTGATGGGACATGGTACAGGGCTGTGCTTGTGTAGGCCAAAGGTCTGAGTGCTTTCAGGGTAGAATTGGACAAACTCAAGGAAGAACAGCTGTCGGGGCTTTTATTTCTGGGGGTCTAAAAGTGTCTGAGTCAGGATGTCCTGAGCTGCTGATTACAAGAAGGGCTGGTGTTTCTGCCTAACCATCTTTTGCTGCCAGGTTTGGAAGCAGAGTTAAATAAGCTTAAAGTATGCCCAGTGTAACAGTTTGTATAACTTTAGGAGAGCCACAGGGAGAGCACAGTTTCCCATCTAGATGAAGTGTTTTAAACACTTAAGAACCTTCGCATCAAGGATTTAGGGCTCCACACCTTGTTTCAGCCTGTCACCAGCACACATATGCCAGCCGTTGGTGACAGGAGCTTGGTCCCTTGGAGGGATGCTGCTTCTGATGCAGGTAAGTGCCAGAGCAACCAAAATGATCAACCAGACTCTTCTCACAAAGGTCTGTAAAGGCTGTGCACAGTTAATGGGATGGTTGTGATCAGAGCAGTGTATGCACATATGGGAGAAATGGACCCATTTGGGTGGGATTTTTCGCAGTGATTCTATGGGAGCAAGAACATTACATCCTCTTCTTGTGACCTACTGGGTACTTTCTTTATTTTCTTGTTTTCTCCCCAGTTTTTGGAGAGGGGAAGTAAATGCTGTTGAGCCCAGCTCTGACCCTGGCTTTGGCGAACAGTTGTATGTTGCCACGGCGTGCATTTTTATTGAATCTAGGAACTTTGTACTGAATATACAGCCCCACTTGTTATAAAGTTCGGACCTTTTGTGGCTTGTCATGGTTCTCCTCTTGATCTTCGGTGTTTTTATAGCTTCCGAACAGCTTTAAAAAAAGAACAAAAGGTGGAATAAACTGCACCCACCTAGCAGTCTCCTTGTTCTTTCTGCACTGATATGTTGAAGGTGTTCTGCTAATATTTAACCAGGAAGCCAAAGCTAAAAAAAGAGCTTCAGAGAAGATCAGAACAAGCAGAAACCCCAGGAACGGTCCTGAATAGCCTGAATATGGCAAGAGTACAGAACCATTCTCAACATGGGGTTTTGGAAACCCACTGGTAATTAACTCCCAGGGGCAGAAAATGTGATCAGTCAGTAGATAGACTGTGGTGGCCACTCACGCCACATATTCTTATGGAATGTATGTCCTTGAGCTAGCTGGATATAAATAGCAGTATAGCCATGCCGTTGCAAACTTCCCACAGGCTGTAAATCTGTGAAGAAACTACTGACCTCTGTCCTGCTGCAGGTGTAGTTCAGGTTGGCTTGGGCATGCTTGCACAAGCTGAAGTCTTACCCAGTCTGCAGGTTGCTTGCTTCCTAAGACCATGGCTCTGGGATTTTCTTGAGGACTGCTATGTGGACCGGACATGTGTCAGTCATCCCTGGTGCTTTTGGCAGCCCTCTTCGAGTACACACTCTGCTGATGGCCTCTCCTGAAGCACTAAGCCTGGAAGAGCTGCAGTACGATGGTTTTCCTGAGGTGTGGAAACAAGTTTATTTACATTGTCGGTGTCTGTGTCAGGACCAAAAGTGCCAGTTCTGCTCATGTACCATCTACTGAACAACTCCGGGGCCTCATAGGTGGGCTCTTGCAGTTGCTGCTGGAGTACTCACCATGTGTCCATGGGCACTGTCATGCAGGAGACAATATCAGCCTGGCTTTGGGGTAATCAGATTAAGCTTGAGTATTGAAGTTCAGATTTTTACTTGATTTTGTTCTGACTTTGCCAATAAATATTGGCATTGCCATTTCTCTTGGTGCTCCCTGATTGCCGCTGTATGTGTTCTTTCACCTGCTAGTGTATCTCTTCAGTCAGGGGTTTGAGTTTCAACTCTGCTGATGCATTTCTCATGCTGGAGCTGCCCAGCTCAGTTCTAATCTCCTTTCTGTAGTTCAGAATTTCTGTTTTAATTCAATAGCTGCTTCACAGCTGATTAAAACAACATATTGTTACAACAGCTTTATTTTTGCAGTGGACTGGAGAAGATGAGGCTAATAAGGGGATCACAAGCAAGAACACAGGTTGTATTGCAGCCAGTTTATTTGGAATAAGAGGTAGAGGAATGGGGACAGGAGGAAAACTGGTGGTTTGGGATGTGAAGAGGGTGATTATAGACAAATTTGGCATTCGCTTGTCCTCTGCATTTGAACCATATGCCCCTGTAGGTTCATTGCAGCTCTTTGTTGTCCGACCTGGTAGCTGCGCTTCAGACAGGCTGGGGGAGCTGGTAGCACCCGTTCTCTTGGCTGCACCTGCAAAGGAATATCTAACTGTCCTTGCAGAACTGGACCCAGAGTTAAGTTGTCTGATCACTGAAGAAATAAAAAATGGTGCTGGCACAAAGAGTGCAAGCCAAGGCCACCACCTTCGTAAAAATGGGCTGCAAAGATTGCTGGACACTGGCTCATACAAGCAAGTATTTCTCTAAGGGTGATGAGGATACTGTGCATAGAATAAATAATAGCGCTGTTGCAGTATGGGCTGTAATTCTGCTGAGGGCTTCCTGTGCAATCCAGATCTTCACACTAAATCCCTGGAACCAGCCCCACCATCCAAAGCTGCCATTTTTCTCTACAGTGTAAATGCCTATGCCAGGTCCATTCCCAGCATGATCTTTCTGCTCCTTTGCTTTGCCTTCTGGGAGCTGGAAGAGAGGATGGCAGGGAAAAGAGGGGCTGAAGAAGCAGGAATGTGAGATGTTTATGGCTGGTTGTGCAGATGTTCTACAGCAAAGGTGCTGAGAGATGAGGGGCTTGTGAGCTGCTATTCGGGGAGAAGCTTGCTTGACTGCTCCAGTGGTGGCAGGCATGATGCCATTTTCCCTTACCCAAATGCTAGCCTTTGCAGTATTTTATAAAAAAGATGCATAACTCAGTTTACCCATTCATTTTTTAATGCTATTCAGTGGATAGAAAGCAGTTAATTTCTTTCCTGTATGGGGGAGAAATTAAGACCTCGGTTTGGAGACTAAGTAAATCTGTGTGCTCAGCACTAAACTGAAAATGACTTTTGCTGAGGACAACGATTTGGGCATCCTTGCTCTCCACAGCACTGTCACTGTCTTTGTCTCTGATCATGAGCCAGTCACTTATCTCTGTTTATTTTGCCATCAGCAAAATGGGGACTGTGCTGACCCCCAGGGCATTTTGATGAATAAGTCTATTGTGTTGCACATCCATAACACTTGTTGTGGTGGGTCTCAGAGCACTTTCCCCCTGCATTGGGGAATATCTGCACACGTATGTTTATACTCTAAAAAGCGTCAATAACTGCTAAGTAATAATAAGAGTTACTGTCTCTGAAATGATCTTGGAAACCAGTTAAAAACATTAAAAGATATTTTACATTGTATGCTAAGCAGAAGAGCCAAAGCAGTGTGAAGGAACTCTTAAAAATGCTCAATCTGATCAAAGAGTTTTCTTAATAGGATCAGTGAAGGGCAGACTCGGAGTGGCTCTCGGCATGCAGCGGGGCAAGGCAGAGCTTAGCCCTGGCTGAAGATATCCCCGGAAAGGCTGGAACTCTGTGAAAACGAGAATCCAGGGATCGGCTGCAGGTTTGGGGGCTTTTTGCTTGATTTTTAACTAGTGTAATGAGGCTTTCTTTTCAGTTGGTTTCTACCGTGACGTCCAATGTCCTGATCTCTCATTTTTCCAAAGTGGAATCTTTTCCCCTGGCTCTTTCTGGCCACTGCTGTGCTTTGAGCTGATATTCTTGTTCAGTGAACATTACAGCCCAAGTTCTCCCTCCTGAAGGAGCACCAGGCAGCTCAGAACCCATCATTTTGCATCTGAAGGTAGGATTCTTTTTCTCCACGCTCATTGCTTTATATTTATCGGCGTGATGGTCACCTGCTGTTTTCTTGCCCTGAAACTCAGTCTCCTAGCTTCAGTCTGGAACTGCTCATGGGCTGCCATCATCCTGTCTGCCCTGGGAAGAGTGGATCGTTAGAAAACTGAGCTTATCCCCTCCCCAAGTCACTCATGAAGACGCTGAGCAGTGCAGATCCCTGTGTCCTCCACATAGATCTCTCTCCTCCACAAGAATGACTGTTTACCCCTACCTTTTCTAACCCTTGATTTATCCTTATAGAAGCCTTTCCTCTTACCCCATGGCTCTTTAGTTTTTATAAAAGCCTTTGGTGAGGTTCTCGGAGACTTTGTGGAAAGGCAGGTAGGCTGTGTCATGTCCGTCCACGTGGTCACTGATGAGTCCAGACCCTTCCAGGTTCACAAGACTGGGTTTCTGTTATAGAAACTGTATTGGCACTGCCCAGATAGGTCAGATTCCTCTTTGGGGCCGTGTTAATGGATACAGCCTCAGTTTTGTTTTGGAAAATGTTTTAGCCAGATGCACTTTGTGCTTGGGTAAAATTAGCTACTTGGATTTAGCAAATTGACTGGGTGAATGGGGCAGACGGACATGTGCAGAAGGGCAGCCTTGGTGATGGAGAGGTCTCTTTGGGTTGTGAGTTCTGTTGTTTGATCCATGTAAGCAGACCCTGCAGGTCCAGAATAGGGTTTTTCTCGTCTTCAGCTGCAGTAGCACGGACTGCAGTCTTCAGTTGTTCTTTTTCACGTATCTGTATGTGGTTATAATTAGAGGTAGGACACTTGGGACGTTTTGCAATGCTGTTATTGGTCTGGCACTTCAGGCAAGTCACTAAACCTCTGGCTGTCAGTGGGCTGCCCAGCATCTCTGAGATGTGTTGCAAGGTGCAGTGAATGCCTCGGAAGGTTTTTAAGATCCCTGGCTGCACTGCCTTCGGAAAGCGCTGAATGTAATTACCAATATGGTTTAGGGCACACAGGAATGCTGCCTTGAGAGCTGTAAATGTAAGACTTGTGCAAAAAGCAAATAGCAGTTGCTGGTATCACTGTGACTCTTGAGACTTATTTTTGTAAATAAAACAACCATAAAAATGCTACAGCTTGTGCCAGTGGGATGTACAGTGGCATCTGCAGTGCACAGAGCTCATCCAAGCACATGCAAACAATTAAAATAAAAAAATTGCTGCTGCAGACCGTGCAGATTTCTAAGCCTTTAAGAAATGAGACGCTCATGGTGAATATTCAGAGCCTTTCCCAGGTTCAACAAATGCATGAGGCATTGCTTTAGTTTTAAGTAACCTCTCTTCCTCATGTGCCTATGGATGTCCAGCCCAAAACCGGACATTAAAATGCAACACGATCGTCAGGATAGGCAGGATGAGACAGTTTTAGGGACTGTGGGTTTGCATTTTTGTGCGTGCTGCTGTGTAACCACTGGCCAGTGAGGTGTGGGAGGGGATTGGTGAATAAAACACCTCATGGCTTCCAGCAAAGGCAACAGCAAGTTTCAGTAGTTGAAAGCTGAAACTAGACAAATCTTTTGTAAAAAGAAGATGCATCTTTGGGAGTTAAGATAACTGATCGTGAGAACATCTAGAACATGCTGAATCATACAGCGCTTGGGTCCTCTTGCTGTATTGCTGTATTAGATGTATCCTCTGGTCTCTCAGCCTTAGCTCAAGTAGATGTTTTAGGCTGGAGAGCAGGAATCCCTGCAGGAAATACTGAATTATCAGAATAATTGCATTCTGACTTTCAAATTCCGGGATTTGAAGGATTGTCCTTAATCCCCATCTTTGCAAGGAGCCTGTGTCTCCCACCCATGCTCTGATCTTTTCTCCTGTGTTCTGTCTGCCTAGCCTGCTGAGAGCTCAGGTCGTACCAAGTCTTGAGCCTTCCCAGAGCCCACATTTATGTCCCAGTCATGCTCATAGTGGCCAGCAATGATGGTCTCTGCTTTGGGAAGTATCACAGAGGTTTGAAGCTTTCACATCTTACTGTCAGACGGGCACTGAGCTCTGTTTTGTGTCCAGCTCCAGCCTTCAAGATGTCTAGGTTTGAACTGCTGCATCCAGGGAAGGATTTAGCCAGATCTCAACAAGATTTCTGTTCTCTGGCAAATGTGCTTATCTTACATGTGTCTCTAATCTACCTCTTTGAGTCTTGCTTCTGACCGTGAACTGCTGAAGATGGGACAAGGGGCAGCTGGAGTACCAAAGAACCACTGGACAGGTGGCCTACAGGACATTCTTCATAGATGCTTTAAAATGGGTATGAACGGTGTGTTCAGTCTTCCCAGAAACCACCCCCTGTGTTTCAGTCACTGTAATGGTCATTACTGATATCTCTAGAGAGAAGGGGTGTGAGCTACAGCTGCATCTGAGAGTACAGTAGCCCTTAGCAGGTAAAATGGAGATTTCGGGTTTTGTGGTCCAGCAGCTGTTAGTAAATGCAGACTGTTAAATAGCTGGTGTATTGGAGAGAAAGGTAGGAAACTGTTCTCCATCTTCAACTCTTCTATTCCTTATTTTCCTACATGTTTTGGCTTTGTTATTCTTATGCCAAGGACATAATTTTGTCGTCTTCAAGCTGTGACAAGCCTGAGATAAGCTGATGAGCGACAAATGCTGCTTTCTAGTATTGGCTAACCCTCAAAGTGTGGACAGCAACTTTAGAGAGTCTTCTGTAAATAATAGTTTGAGTCACAGTGTGGTGGGTAGCTGCAGGTGCTGCTGGTGCCGTGTATCAACTGGCAAGGGATATTTTGGCATTAGGAAATAGACCCTAAAGTCTTGAATTCTCTGTCAGGTCTCTTTGTTTCTGCAGGAAGCTCAGAACTCTTGTTTAAAATAATCCTTCAGTGATTAATAGCCCAGTCAGTGGTGCCTGTCTTTTCTTTGGCTTTGAGTTCAGCAATGTTTGATACTGCCTCCTTAGGGTGATGTTTCTCACTGCAGCCAAACTAATCCGATGCCAGACAGCCCAACAAGGAGCTGGCCCATTCCTCCATATCCACCCTCATGCTGGATGCCTGTATGACCCAAAACAAGACAGTTCAGCCAGCAGAAAACCTTCATTCATTTCATTTTCTGTTCCATTAATGAGCTGAAATGATTAACCATGAGTTCGGATTACAGAATAATTCAGGTTGGAAGGGATCTCTGGAGGTTGCATGGCCCAGCGCCTTGCCTAAAGCAAGGCCAGCTTTGGAGTTGCGTTAGATTCCTCAGAGCTCATGGGAGCACCAAAGCTGTGGGGCAGAGAGACATTGCTTTTCTCAGCTACAGCAAATTGTTGATTCTTTCAAGTAAGAGGGCCTCACTTGGTTTTCTGAAAATTTGGCACCTCTCGGTGGCTCACCATGGGGTGAAGACAGTGGTACAAGGAAGAAAAAGGTGGGGATGTCCCTGGCAGATGCTCACTGTTGGGCTGGCACCATCACCAGCTGAATAAGGTGCAGTAAACTGAAGCTTTTGGCAGTCAAAGGATATGTGGGCAATGGTTTGCAGCTGCGAGATGAGCCTGCCTGCTGGGCACAGCTGTTACCACTGCTGGAGCTCAGTGGGTGCAAGCAGGGCTGAGCGCTCTGCACTGCTCCTTGCTGCAGCAATCCCGTGCTGCTTAACCATGTCCTTGTAACATCAGGGGCTGAAATCCTGAAGGAAAATTAACAGGCAGCTAGCAAAAACTTTAGGCTTCTTTAGGAAGCATCTAGTCACTGGAAGTGGTTATGAATGCCTTGGTGACAAGACAGCAGTGTGGCCAGCCGTACCTCTGTGGTTTTGGGGCTGTGCTGTTGCTGTGGAGGTGCAGCCGGTGGGACGACTCTGCTCTGAAGTGGTTTGTGTCTCCTCATCACGCCGATTGTGTGCAGCTCAGTGCATCTGACAGGGGCAAGAGAAATGAATTAGGTCTGGCTGGTGTTTTCTCAGATCCTGCTTAAAATCGAACAAAAAGCCAGGCAAGTCTGCTGAATGGTGTTAGATCGTGGGATTGTAAGACCTCGTTTCATTAAATCACTCTAGGTCAGGAAAAGATCTATGCATTGTATCAGTCTCATTGAAGCAGCTACAGGAAGAAATATTAGTGCATATTCAGCAATGTATTCAGCAATACTATTAGGCACAAAGTAACAATCTATGTCATTTTCTGTGTATTTATGCCCTGGGCTGGCTGCACATTTAGATGTAACTTAGCCTGTTTCTTTGAACAGTCTGCGGAGGTGTAGCAGCTCCTCCATCCCTGCGGGAGCTGTGGCAGGGACGTGCTGCCAGGGGCTACAGGCACAGTGGAAATTCCTCTGGTGTGGCTGAATGAAATGAGGTTTCCTATTGTGTGGTCTGTCTGCACCAAGTTACAAGCTTTCACTGCTCTAAAACCAAAACTGATTCCTTAAGCTTGGCAAATTAGTGTTACCTTTACAGCTGAAGTGGACAATAGATCTTCCTAGCATTTATTGCACCAAAAGATGAAACCATTTTTTATTATAAAATTATACAGTGAAACTTGCACACTAGGAGTTCACCTGACATCAGTCCCTTTTTCCCTGGCACTGGGATTTCTCTATGACATGGTTCCAGCCTGGGAGCCAAGAGTGCAGTTCAGCTGCTCTGCCTGCTGCATCCCAACTTCCAAATGCACCATTTCTGTGGGTTTTTCACTAGTAAAACTGAGATTGTGTGTTTGGTTCACAGCTTGTCTGTAGAATCCTCAATTTCTCTTCCAGGTTAGAGAAACCTTATTGCAGCACAGCTTGGTTTAGACACTTAAGCATTGGTGCAGATTGCAAACAGAATGCCCCCTACATTGGTTTACACATTCCTTTGATGAGTGTCTTTGAAGTACAGAGCATTTTACCTGTGTTTATCCTTGTTCTATCAACTTGTGGGATTCTAGTAAATCCTTTAATACAAATATTTCTCCACTGAGATCAGCCATGCACACGTAAGGCAGGAGGTACAGCAATTCAGTGATCAGTGCCTGTCCTATCTGTGCCATTCCTCTCTGCTAGCACTGCTCACTTCCAGATGTCACCTGTAGCAGGTGACACTGTCCTCAGAAACCATCAACAGTAAGAAGCATTTGAGCTATCATATTCCTTTTCTTGCCAGCAAAGTAGCCTTGCTGTTAATATTAACATCTCAAACAAGGACTAGTAAAACCCTACTTCTACCGCGATTCTCTGTATCTGCCTGACACAAAAGACATTACTTGGGAAGTTAGATAGATGCCTGAATGACAGTGTACTTCTCCCCAGCATCTGAAACAGAATGTTAATGCACAAAAGCAAGGAAATAAAATTAAAACTAAACAAAAAAATTGAGGGCACCAGAAATCTTACCCTGCCTACGTGACAAAACAGAATGGGGCCAGTTCCTGGATGCACCATGCACTGTGTTATTTGTGCCAGTGCAAAGTGAGGTTAGGGTGGGTGTAAACCACCTGAAGACAACTGCAGGACATTCTGCACTTCCCTTTTTGTGCAGGTTACTCGCAGCAGCACCCAGGAGCTCAGTGCAATAGGGCAGAGACAGAGTTCATCATCTCACAGCATCGAGTGGAGGCGTACGCAAGATTTGCCAGTGGCAGCAGTCGTTGCCGGCAGCAGGAGGAGTACCGCCTGGTGTTCCTGGCCCATCTCTGTGGTACTTGCTGACCTCTGCATCCTAAATGCGCCCTGGCTAGGCAGCCTTGCTGTGACACTGAGCTGGCAGCTGGGGGTCAGCTCTGTCTGCCCTCCTGCCCCCTACATGGCCATCTTTGGCACTGCCACGAGACAGAGATGCCCGCAAGGCTGGAGGCTGGGAGTCCTGGTGGCTGCTTAGACCTGAAGGAGTGCCTGGCTGGTGCATCCGCCCATGTGAAGTCGTCTAGTCCTGCTGTGAGATAACACCAGTCCTGGTTTCAAGCTGCCTGAATGAACTATTTGCTCAGATTTTCTTGGACCTGACAGCCAGGTTCATTCATGCCCAGTCTCCCTGTGGAGAGCACAGGGTAGCCCAGAGTTAAAGCTAGTGAATGGATCCTTCACCTCCAGTGGCTTGTTCACTTAAGACCAAAATGAGCTGCCACTGATGGGACCTTATACACATCTTCTCATACCAGCCATGCCAGGTGATGAGGCCCAGTAGCCATGGGTTGACCAGTTGTTCTCAAGGTACCCAGCCCCCTGAGCTGGAAAACAGGGACGGGGAGCAGAATGAAGCCCCCATAATCCAAGGGGAATTGGTTAGTGACCTGCTACACCGCTTAGACACACACACAGGTCTCTGGGGCTGGATGGCATCCACCCAAGGGTACTGAGGGAGCTGGCAGAAGAGCTCACTGATCCACTCTCCATCATTTATCAGCAGTCCTGACTAACCAGGGAGGTCCCGGTTGACTGGAGGTTAGCAAATGTGACACCCATCTGCAAGAAGGGCTGGAAGGAGGATCCGGGGAGCTGCAGGCCTGTCAGCCTGACCTCGGTGCTGGGGAAGGCTATGGAGCAGATCATCCTGAGTGCCATCGCATGGCACGTACAGGACAACCCGGTGATCAGACCCAGTCAGCATGGGTTTGTGAAAGGCAGGTCCTGCTTGACCAACCTGATGTCCTTCTATGACAAGGCGATCTGCTTAGTGGATGAGGGGAAGGCTGTGGATGTTGTCTACCTAGGCAACAGCTTTAGTAAAGCCTTTGACACCGTTTCCCACAGCATTCTCCTGAAGAAACTGGCTGCTCATGGCTTGGATGGGCGTACTCTTCACTGGGTAAAAAACAGGCTGGATGGGCAGGCCCAAAGAGTGGTGGAGAATGGAGTTAAATCCAGTTGGTGGCCAGCCACAAGTGGTGTTCCCCAAGGCTCAGTATTGGGGCCAGTTCCGTTTAATATCTTTATCAATGATCTGGACGAGGGAATCGAGTGCACCCTCAGTAAGTTTGCAGATGACACCAAGCTGGGCAGGAGTGTTGATCTGCTGGAGGATAGGAAAGGTCTACAGAGGGATCTGGAGAGGGTGGATCGATGGGCCCAGGCCAGTTGTATGAGGTTCAACAAGGCTCAGTGCCGGGTCCTGCACTTGGGTCACAACAACCCCATGCAACACTACAGGCTTGGGGAGAGTGGCTGGAAGGCTGCCCAGCAGAAAAGGACCTGGGGGTGTTGGTCAACAGCTGGCTGAATATCAGCCAGCAGTGTGCCCAGGTGGCCAAGAAGGCCAATAGCATCTTGGCTTCTATCAGAAATAGTGTGGCCAGCAGGACTAGGGAAGTGATCCTCCCCCTGTACTCGGCACTGGTGAGGCTGCACCTTGAATACTGTGTTCAGTTTTGGCCCCCTCACTACAAGACAGACGTTGAGGTGCTGGAGTGTGTCCAGAGAAGGGCAACGAAGCTGGTGAAGGGTCTAGTGCACAAGTCTTATGAGGAGCAGCTGAGGGAGCTGGGGTTGTTTAGCCTGGAGAAAAGGAGGCTGAGGGGAGACTTTATCGCTCTCTACAGCTACCTGAAAGGAGGTTGTAGTGAGGTGGGTGTTGGTCTCTTTTCCGAAGTAACAAGCAATAGGACAAGAGGAAATGGACTCAAGTTGCAGCAGGGGAGGTTTAGATTGGACATTAGGAAAAATTCCTTCACCGAAAGGGCTGTCAAGCACTGGAACAGGCTGCCCAGGGAAGTGGTTGAGTCACCATCCCTGGAGGTATTTCAAAGATGTGTAGATGTGGTGCTTAGGGACGTGGTTTAGTGGGGGACTTGGGAATGCTAGTTTATGGTTGGACTCGATGATCTTAAAGGTCTTTTCCAACCTGAACAATTTTATGATTCTATGCCGTTTGCTTGGTCTGTGCTTTGGTTAGCAGTGAAGTAGTTAACAGCCATCGGCTCACTGCCCCATCCCTGGAGTATCTCCTGACTCTGGGCTTGCTGCTGTCACCTCGCAGCCCACTGATCTTCTCCAGACCCCTAGAAAGTTGGACCTGGCTTAGTTCGCTGCTTCTGAGCTGTCGGAAGGAAACGGTGTCTTTGTGCCAAGGGAATGAGTCCTTGCTCGCAGTAACTGCTCATAAAATGCTCATTAGAAAAACCTTAAAAATCTCTTTATATACCCACAGTTTTGCCACTGTTAGGGCTGCGTGCCATCCTGGTATCAATCTTTTATTGTATTCTGTTTCCTTGGCCAAGATTTTCTCCTTAGCTATAAAGCCCCTCAATTCAAAAGTGGGTTTTTTTTCGAATTCAGAGCCCCCATGTTGAATACAGAGTGAGGTTTCCAGGTCTGAGAAACAAGACATCCTAAAGGTCACTGCATTTTTCAAAATCTAGGAGGGTTTTGTTTTGTTTCTTTTTAGCAGAAGTTTAAATCTAAAGGAAATGCTGGTCTGCTGAGCTGGGCCAGCTCATCTTTAGCCTTTAGCAGGACTTGGGAAAGATGAATGACCAAATTCAGGGGATTCGTGGGCAAATAACACCAGAAACCTGCTTTTGTTATGGAAAGCATGAGAAGATAAGAAGGAATGGACTGTGTGCTGGCACTTTGCTTACCTCTGGCAGTATGTGATAGGAGCAGGTCAGCTGATCCAACTGAGATGAGCTTTTACTCAGGGCCAGGAGCAATAGTCCTTGCAGGCATCGAGGATGGAGCTGGTACATTCCACTGCAGTTCACTGGTAATTTAGGGACAGAGCAAATTTGACTTCTGCCTTGAAAGAGGGGATTTCCAGCACAGCACTGGCTCTGTGACAATCAGGCAGGTCTTGACTGATCCTTCCCCTAGGAATGCTTTTGAGTGCATTTTACGTGATTGCTGGCAGGTCACCACTCGCAGAAGGAAGAGGTGTAGGTGCCATTTATTTTCAGGAAGGAAGGTATGGCTGAAAGTGTGATCCTTCTGGAGTTCAGCCCATCCAGGCTAAGCCACAGTGTCCCACAGCTCCAGTGCTGAACCAAGGATCAGTGCGTTTGGTTTTTATTCTGGCATGGAGAGCAGTAGCCTCCATTCAGGGGGCTCTGAATACTTCAGTTTTTCCATGTGACACTGTATGAAGATGGAGGCTGGTCTTGTTTTGATTCTCGCCTGATTTAATTATATTTGCTTTTTCTCTTTTTATTTCAGTTGTGATTCCAAAGAGCCCTTTACCTGCCTCCGAAGTAAACTCGGAGAAACCTAGCATGCACAGTAGCACAAAGACTGTTTTGGGGCATCAACAAGGGCAAAGGCGTCGCAAAACAGGGAAGAAGCGTGGTCGAACGACCAAAGCGCTAATCCATCACCCCATGCCTACACCCTCCAAGTCAGTGGAGCCTTTGAAATTCCCCAGAAAGAGAGGCCCCAAGCCTGGCAGTAAGGTAAAAGCTGATGCTGATGCAGGCGGGTGAAAAGCAGGTGCTGCAAGTTCTGCCATGGGATGGTGCATGCGTGTGTTGTGCACGTTTGTCTCAACCTCTGGCTGTATGACTGCAGCAAGTAGGAGACAGAAGGGGTTTGTGGGCTGGGAATATCCCTCAGAGTCCAGCCCCAGAGCTGTAGAGAATGTCTGTGTCCTAAAGATCATTTCCATCAAGAAACTGTGTCTTTGGAGCTGCAAAGCTTCATTAGCTGTGAAGTAGCATGGCAGATGCTGTGATCATGACAGGATGGCCAAACGGTGGAATAAGCTCTTTCGTCCATCGTGTGTAGCTAGTCTAAGTCAAGCAGAAGTGGCAGATCTCAGGCTTGTTATTTTTTCAGGATTGTGGTTCATAAAATACACACATATTGATTACTAGGTTCTTGAGACTCCCCGTCATCACCATCAGAAGTGTGTCATGTTCCACAGTGCCTTGTCTGTTGGATGCAGAGGAGAGAGTGTAGTGAACATGGGTCGTAAAGGAGAGCAGGGATAAAAGGAGAAATATCTCCTCTTTTTCTGCAGAGGAAACCTAGGACATTGCTGAACCCAGCACCCACCTCTCCAACAACCAGTACCCCAGAACCAGACACAAGCACTGTGCCCCAGGATGCTGCTACAATCCCCAGCTCTGCCATGCAGGCTCCCACAGGTAAGGGTCTCAAACCACATTCTTGACAAGATTGCACAGTTAGGAGGTGCATCAGTTAGAAAGTGACACACCAAGATACTCCCATTTCTTCCTAAACCTGTAAACCAGCAAACGTTACAATTCCAGAAAGGCTGGCCTAATAGAGAGTGTGTTGGGAGGAAAAGAGAGGCACACGAGTTCAGGACAGCTGTTCATTTATCTCTCTGTCCATTTTGGAAATAATGAAGTCATAGGAAGATTGCGAGTCCATCTGTTCAGTGCAGGGACCCCTTTCCCTGAGTTACCACGTGCATGCTAGTGACTCCACAGCTCTTGAAGGGCATTTCTCGTGGCCCATCATGCCCAGAGGCAGTACGGTGTGCAGCACCTCTCATGAGTCCAGAGTGCGAGCTCTCCCAAACCATGCCAGGCACAGCTGCTGAAGCTACAGCAAGATGCAGAACAACTGCTGAATGACAGTGGCAATGATCTGTTCAGCTTCAGCCAGGATATCAAGGCAAACAGGGACAAGAGGGAGCAAGGGAAGTAGTAGGAGCAGCAGTGCAGACTATATGCTCTGCTACAGCTGCGAGATGTAGCTGAAGATGAATCTGGGCAGGAAAGTCTAATGCAAAACTGCTTTTTATATGTTCAAGTCAAGCACTGGATATGGTCTGAGCCCTCTGTTTCCCCAGAACATAATTGGCCTGTTTTCAGAGGAACCTAAAGAACTCAGTTTCCCTAAAAAGTGGAGGCTGTGTGCCTTCATCTCCTTTGAACATCGTGGCCACCTTACCTGGCAGGCATGGGAACCACTTTGCAGCCTGCCTTTGGGAGCCTGAGTGCTGGGGAAAGCATAGGAGAAACAGCAGCAGCTTGGAAGGTCAGTGTGAGGCAGGAAGGTTTTGGAGGTGATTCCCCTCTATAAGTGGCTCTGCTGTTAGGATGCAGACAGGCAGTCATGGTGGATTCCCCTTCGTGAGTGACTTGACAGTCTTAAAATCTCAGCATCTCTCAGGTTGGCTTTTAGGCATCTGTTTCTTGCTTTCTTGAGTGGGTTAATGGCAAACACATTTCTCATCTTGGCAGTTTGCATTTACTTGAACAAGAATGGCAGCACTGGGCCCCACCTAGACAAGAAGAAGGTTCAGCAGCTGCCGGACCATTTTGGACCAGCTCGAGCTTCTGTTGTCCTGCAGCAAGCAGTACAGGCCTGCATTGATTGCGCTTATCATCAGAAAACAGTCTTCTCCTTCTTAAAACAAGGCCACGGGGGAGAGGTCATCTCAGGTGAGAACTGGCCCGCAGCACTTTGCCTTCAGAGATGTCATTGCAAGAATTCGCTCGTTGGAAGATGTCTCTCCTGAAGCTTGGTGCAGTCATGGGCCAGGGGCAGACAGAAGATTTCTGTCTTCTCTTTCTTGCCAAACATCTGTGTCAGTGAAGCAACAGCTAGCAGCTGATTCAGAGCAGAGCAGTTAGTGTGGCCTCCAGACACAGCTGCTGGAGAAGGCAGCATGCAGCCCTGGTATCAGCCTGGGCAGCGTTATGCTTCACCTGTCATCCCCCAGCACTGCCCGAGCCCCCAGGAGGAGGCAGATCGGGTGGGATTTTCTGAACTCCTGACGGCAAGACAAGAAACACCCCGGTTTTTAATTTTGCTTTTAAGTCTGTGTTTACCCGGATGCTGGGAGTGCAGGCCCCTCCTTGAATGCCTTTCCATTCCCTCAAACGCAGCTTCTCAGGCGCTGCAGCCCCATACCTGATGCTGGGTGCAGCAGACTGGTTTTAGCCTGTCCCAGGGAAGCAAGCTCGCCAGCGCTCAGCCAGCGGAAGGCAGTGGCTTTTGTTTGCTCTAGTCTAGACCAGTGATGCTGAGATACAGAAGCTGGCTGTGCAGCCCTGGGCGTAGGCTCCTGCCTTTGCTGGGGGTTTACGTGTTGGGCTCTGTTTGTTTCTGTCTCCAGCTGTGTTTGATCGGGAACAGCACACTCTGAACCTGCCAGCAGTAAACAGTATCACCTACGTCCTCCGCTTCCTGGAGAAGCTCTGCCACAATCTTCGCAGTGACAACCTCTTTGGGAACCAGCCTTTCACTCAGAACAGCCACATGCAGCGCTCACACGAGTACGACCACGACAGGTATCTACCAGGTAGGAGCTGGGGCGGGGGCGGCATTGTAGGGACCCCAGGTGCTTTTAACCCAGATTTTATCTTTATCTTGGGAGGCAGGCGTGTGTTTCAGAGCCCTCTCTGCAGGGTTCATTGCATCACACCCAGTGTCATGCACATGCCCACAGGGCTCTTTTTGCACAGGATTCAAGTTGCCGTATTTTCTGCCTGTCGGTCTGATTTCCATCTCTGCCTGTAGGTTTCCGCTCATCCGTGCTGTCTCCTTGTCTTCCCTCCTCTCCTTGTCCCCCAGTCCTTCCCACTTCCTGCAATCTGATTATAGTGACTTCATCCAGTTAGGAATTAAGGTGAAAGACTGCATGAGAAGTAGAAGAGTGATAACGTGCAGCAGGTAAACTGTAATTAGAAATTGAATTAAAACCTAGCAGAGTGGTTTACACACTGGCCGTGAATCTGCTGCCAGCAGAGAGCACATCCAGCCCTTGGTGAAAGCATAGCCTGTTCAGGGATGATGTACACTGCAGCGATCTGAGGCGTAGGTGGCTTTGTTTTTCTTGGCATGGCTAATGCTCCTCTGCGTTGAAGCAACACACCCCTGGCAAGATAGTTCATGCCACAATGCAAATTGTCAGGCTGCAAAGTTGCTCTTAAATGAAAGTGGTGGAAAACAAGAAGACCAGTAGTCCCCGCAGTGCTGTGTAGTGGCAGAAACCCCTGGGGTGATAGCTGCCTCCCCATGCTTGCTGTGAGCCTCTGGGGGAACTACTGCTGTAGGAATGCCAGTTGTGGAGAGGATAAAAGCTATCTGCACCCTCTTTAGGTAGTTGACAAGTGTCTTGTGCTGATCTGCTCTCCTGTCTTATTTCGTCCACTATCTTTCTGCCCCCCGAGTCAGCAAATAGCTGTTGTACTGTTTGAGGTCTTTCCAAAGTTAATCCTTTGGATAATTATGGCTCTGACGAGAAAAGCAAGAATTTCTAATGTAAAAGGATAAGCACTTAGGAAGAACTGTTTAAGAAAAAGTTGCTAAGCATGAAGCTTAGGGGCAGCAGCATAATGCCACAGTGCTTCATTGCATCTTGCAAAGCACCAGTACTCAGGGGAAGGGATTAGCAAGAGTCTAAAGAGTGTGAGGATCTTGGAGTGACTGTCCCCTGCTTCCTCCATGGCTGATCAGCTGCCTGCAGGCTGGGGCTGTGCAGAGCCATGCTGGAGCCAGCAATGCCAGGAGCAGGGACCCATGCTGTGCTGTAGGAAGAGGAGCTGTAGAAAGTGAGTTGGCTGCTGTGGCAAGTAAAGGAGCAGCATGTCTAGGTACTGGGACTAGAGGTTACCCCTCTAGGGAACCCTCAATTAGAAGAAATCCCCATGTTTCAGTGTGGAAGTACCCTGTTGTCATGAGAGAGAGCAAAACCAGAATGGGAGGAAGAGGACCCAGGGTCTGGGCATGGTAGCAGGCTTGGATGGAGAGGGTCCTGTAGCTCACACACATGGTTTCAAGCCACCATGAGATGTCAGTGGTGTCTGTGCTGAGAGCTGGGTTGCCTGGCAGGGTGGAAAAGTATAAAAAGCAAAGTCAGAATTCAGGGATCTCAGGCAGAGCACCAGATATGACACGATGCTGAGACTTGCCCATCCTGAACTCTTCTTTAGGGTGTTTGCAGGGATTAAAGAAAGATTAACAACAGTCAAGAGAAGTGATAACACCTAGTCTTGTAGTCTATACTGATATCTCAGGGACTGTTGGACATCTGGTCATCTAACACCTTTCTCAGGCACCTTAAAGAAGATGATAAACATTGTTATCTCTGCATTACAGTGGCTTTTGGTGAGGGCAAAGAAACAGTACCGGCAATTTTGAGAGGTTAGGGCTGGTCATGGAAGAATGAGGATGCAGTTGAACATCAGCTTAAACCACACCAAGTGTCAAGGCTGTCCTGTTCTCACCTTCAGCTCTGTGTGTCCTGCCTTGTTTCCTCTACAGTACAGGTGCTCGTGTGCCTGAATGGGGCTGGCTCTTAGGAAAAACTATCACTGGTTAGGACTGGGAGCTGGTCTCAATTCCCAGAACAAACTCGCTTTACAGGAGCACCGATGTGGATGCTGTGGAGAATTTGTGTGTGTGCTTGGGGCAAAAGAAGGAAGGTCTGCAGCAGGCCTTAGGTCAGCTGCATCCTAGCATTTTCTCTTGCTAAGTAAGGCATAATCATGGAAATAAGGGGAAAGAGATCAAGTTGTACATCAGGAAACAGTAGAGTTGCAAGAAAATGGGAAGTTAATTGCTGTTAATAGGAACAGGGATGGACTGTGAAATGTTGTGAACAGGTAGGTCTGATCTGAAGCCATCTGAAAACATAGGACTGGAGGGACCTTCTGGACTGTTGAGGCTCGGGTCCTGTTATTACAGGCACCGCAGCATAGTGTTGCTTTAACTAACTCTGGATTTGGGGATTTTGCTTTTCTACTGGAGCCTGCTCCAAGGTTTTTTGCTGAATTTTTAGAAACTATGTTGTAGTTTCTAGCCCAGATTTGTTCTTGGGCAGCTTGGTATCCATGTCTCCTTGTCTTAACATTGTCTTTTAGTTTAACTCAGTTCTCCTTCTTCTGGAAGTAGTTAGAGAGCAGTTGTATCCTTCAGGGGAGCTCACCTTTTGGCTGCTCTGGTGAGAAAGGCTCTGTGCTCTCCTCATCTAGTGTTGGTTTGAATTAAACTTCATGAGGTGACCAGAGTGCCACCCAGCACTCTGGGGAAGAGCTCATGGGGACCTGGTGCCACAGCACTGGCACCACCATGTTCACAAGAAATGTCTCTGGATGCCTCTTTTCGTCACTGTATCCTTGTAGCAGGTGATGATCAACCCGTCCTGATTGCATACTCTGTTCTTCTCATCCATTATTTTCAACTGCAAGTTCCCAGCTCATGGGACAATGTTTCAAGTGCACATCTGTGTTTTGCTGCTGGATTTACCTCCATTCTGTTACTCTGTTCTATATATATTTTTTTTGCATAATTTCAAATGCTACTTTATCTGGCCTGACGTGGGAAGACATGAGCAGATTTCACTGATGAACCTCTAAAATTTGTGCCAAAGTTATTAATAAATGACACTGGGCTCAAGAATGATCCTCAAGAAAATTTATTAGCAATTGCTTTCCAGCCTCATGTTGTGGCTTAGTGCTCTGCTGACTGATTTTTCCCTCAAATCAGATGTTTGTGCGTATAACAAGGCTTCTGGTAATCCTCACATTCTCTGTCTCAGCTAGTGGTTCTCCATATCAAACGCCTTGCTGAATTCCAGGTAAATGAGATTGGCCTCTCTTCCTTTGCCTGATACATTTTATTAGATTTTATTTTCCCATGATAAGGAAGCTATTGGGTTAGTCTCCTTTGATGAACACCTACCGCAGTATGTGCCATGTGTAATTGCAATATTTTCCCTACCCTTTCCTTCAGAACCTCTTACAACCCTGGCAGTACTGCTGAGGTCAGACGTGAGCATTTTGTTGCCAAAATCATTTTTTCACCTTCTTTTCTAAATGTTAGCACCATGTTTCCAGTCCCTCTGAGCAGTGCGTCACTGAGTTTTGTTAAAATTTGCTGCAGCAGACCCAGGGTTTCATGTGCGCCTTCTTTCTTAAGTTGCATTTTGGCTTCTTGTGCACCCTCATGTCGCCGGTTTGAGTATTCAGTTATTTGACTTCCACTTCTTAGACAATGGTGTATATTTTTGTTCCTGTCCTGTTTATTTTATCCCTCGAGCCTTCCCCTGGTGTTCAGCATGGCTGCAACTGGAACTGAAGGGTGGGATTTGTTTTACTGAACACAGGTGGATGTCACAGAGGCATCAACACCTGAGCTAGTTGTGTAGGCAAGCTCTGCAGTTGAGGAGAAGGTACCAGTGCAATCAGTGCAAGTTACAGCATCCTAAAGTAGGAGCCTTGACTTTGACTTGATGAGATGAGGTGAGCAGACTCTCACTGACTGTAAAGGCATCTGTCCGGACTGCCTTGGGATGGCCAACAGCACAAACCCAGGCATGGGCAGATGTGCTTCTCTTCCTCCCCACCAACCTCCCAAGGTAGGTGAGGTGAAATACCTCTCAAAGCTGTCCCATCATTTGCAGGCAAGGACAACCTTTTTGTCCTTTTTCTCAATCCTTGCCTTTCTGCACAGTATCCTCTCGCTCCGTTCCCATGCGCTTGTTACTTCTGTAGCTGAAAATGCAGTCCTGTCTTTTCCTTTGCACTGTGTCAAAAGACAGAATGAGTGAAAAAGTTCACTTTGTCCCTGTACTCACCATCCTCTGAGGTATACAACTACATGCTGAGCAGGTCCTTTTCATGTCCAGTAAATGATCTGCTTGTTCTCAGCATCATTCTCAAAGTGAACATTTATCCGCTTAGATTTGGGGTCCTTTCCTCCCGGATTATTTCCTCACTGATGATACACATTCATGATGTTTATGGCATCTTTTGAACTGAAGGTATTTTCTTTTTTTCCTGATGATCCGCACTGTGAGTGCTGAGCGCAGGTCTATATATTACTCCATTTCTTTATTTTCTTAAAATTAGTCCTTTAAAATCGGACACCCTAACTACAGACCTACTTTTGGTTTATCCTTCCATTAATTTACACTGACCTAACTTCTGATTCTCTGGGTTATATTCTACAACCTGACCTTCTGTGTTTGCATTACTTTTAAAATCAACCAATTTAAAAAAAATAACCCAAAACAAAACCTGATGAAACCTTTAAAAAGCATCCCCTTTTGTTGTGATTCTGTGACTGTTTGGTGAAGAAAGTCATGCAGTTTTACATTTAGAGATACCCGGAGACATGACTAAGAGCATTTGTTTCTCATCTCTGTCTGGGCAATGAATGTTTCTTACAGGGACTTGTCCTGAGGACAGTATTTGTCTTTTCTAATAATGTTACAGTGATTTTGGATCATACTTGTATGGAGTCCCAGGACCTCAGTATAAGCAGCTTATCTTTTGTTTCCCCAAAGGATTTTGATAGACAGATACTTTTCTCTACCTTTGTATTTCTCTTTAGTCAACAAAATTGTGACTGTCTGATGCTTCCCAGCCATCTGTACCTTCATTTCTTTGTTTGGCATGATGCATCTCCCTTGGTGTCTGGTCCCAATCGCTTCCCACCGTATTTCTGTCACCCCTCCAGCACCCATTCCTGCCCTGCTTCGGCAGCTGGGGCTGCTCCATGGTGTTGTCCAGCTTCCAACATTTGTCTGTGAGCATTTCACCCGTCTCTCCCCGCATACCTCGAACGCTGCAGGCTCACACGTGTCACCCGTGCTCGGGGCAGCTGGAAGGGGCCAGCCGGGAGCACCGGTGGCCCACGTGGGCAGGCAGTGGCTGGTGGGTCACCTCTTCATTGCTTCTCAATTGACCATGCCTTGTCCAGGTGGGGCATGGTCTGCCACCCACTGTATCACTTGCCTGGCTGCTGTTCCCATTCCATTCTCTGTGTTCATCCACCCCCTGACACTTTGTGTGCAGCCTTTAGCTGTCTGCAAAGAGGCGTCTTGCAGCCCAGCCTGACGTCTCATCTGCCATGTACAATACGGAGAATCCCGTCATTGGGAAGCATTTGGAGAAGAGCAGCAGCGACAGCTGGGGCACTTGAGGGATCCATTTGGGGAAAGATTGAAAATTTGAGTACGGTTTAATCAAGCACTGTGTATGGCACAGAGTGTTTGCAAATCGTCCAAGGGTTATATGCGTCTGAAAGGTGAAGAGTGGGGAGGAGCAGGAATCATGCGGGATGAGCCAAGGGGTAGAATGAGGAGAAATGGAATTAAGTCAATCAGAGGTGATATTTGGGGTGAAATATGGCAAAATGTGGCTAAGGTTCTTCATTAGGTTTCTCACCACCCTTTCTCTCTGACAAAACTTGCAAAACAAAATATAAAATGTTAAGCACTGACAGATGTGCTGGATTGCAGTTTTAACAGGCTGTTACCAGGCTGGCAATGCATGCGAGTCTGAATTGACTCTGGCAAGACTGAATTTCCCAGAAAGTCTCCACTCCTAAATAGGGCTTGTTCTCTTTTCCTAGACAGAAGCAGTTCGTTAGACGGCACTCTGCAGGGACCAGGCCGGGGTACAAAGCGATATTCCCAAGATTCCCCTCCATACAGTGCTCCTCTCTCCCCCAAGTTACCAAAGAATGACCGTCACCCTTTGGAAGGTGAGCACTGCGTCTCTTCCCAAAGCAGGCTGTTTATAGCAACTTGTAATGGATACAGCAGGATTAGATTTGCCATGCCAAATTGAGCTGTGGGTTTAGGAAGTCTGTTTTGCTTTGTCTGTGGCATGGATTGGTACTTGGTGTTTCAGAGAGGAGTGAAGAAACCACTCTATGCCAAGGCAGGTTCCCCAAGCAGTTGTGTAAGGCGTGTGGAACGCAGGGAGAATTCCTTCTAACCCTGATAGTCATCATCTAATACCATATAATCTGGGATTTAATTACCCATATTTTAGCTTCCATTGCTCTGCATGGTATTAACAGTCATAAAACTGCCCAGTTGCTTCAGTCAATCTTCCCCTGAATTTTTCCATGATGGTTTGCTGCAGTGTATTGTACAGATGCTGATGTGCAGCTGTACGGCCAGGAACATGCTGCCCTTTCCCAGGATCCCATCTTGTTCCTCACAATCCTCCCTAAATAGCAGGGAGGGTCTCACTAGTGTGTGCTCCACCAGCTGAACCAGATCAAATCACATCCCGCAGTGCTGCTGCTTCCTGCAGTGTCCGTTGGGTAATGCTGGTACAGATGTGCTGTGCCACATTCTCAAAAGCAATTGCAGAAATGTCCTCTTTGGTATGTGGTCCACAGGTGTCCCTTGCATGTGCAGGTGGGAGATTTCCAGGGGGTCCAGGTAGCTGGAGGACTACCTGAGCCTGAGCAGGAGCCTTCAATAAATACACTTCCACCTTCCCTTTTGTTTTGAACTGCAAACTCTCCATAATGCACACTGGAGATTTAACCTTACTGAAGCCTTTTAATTAATTAGTGGTGAAATCTGCCAAGTTGTTAGTCTCAATTCTTTGTAATATGTCCCTGAAAAATTGCTGGAGACTCTTGGCTGGGCTTATAGTTCAGCGGGTTTGTGCCCTGTTGCTGTCCCTTTAGAATCACCATTTCCCTGGTTCTTGCTGAGTTTGCTGGGCTTGGGTTATTGATCCCAGATTTGAAAGTGCACAGCCTCCCAGCGCTGTAATGTAATTTTAGTCTCCATCCATCACTGTGCCCTGTGCTCTTCAGGGTTACTGACCCTGTATCTAAGCACAGCTGATCTGAACTTGCATCCTATGATGGACAGTTTCTAGTGGCCTTAGTATCTGCATTGATTAAAATTGTAGGTTTGTCACATAGCTGAAGCAAAGAACAGGGTGACGTGTGGGACTATCTCATCTATTCCAGCATATTGACAAGTCAAAAATTGTTCCCTGAGCCCGAGTCTGTTTCTCACCTCTAAATACACGTCCTTGCTGGTCTCCTTGACGTTCTCCTTTAATACATCAACTGGTACACTTAGGTAACCATTAGCAAAGCCTGTCCGCTTCTCCTCTATCAGCAGGTGGAACATGCAGTATTTGGCCTGTTCTTGAAGTGCAGTGGTGTGCTCTAAAGGTTAAGGTGCCTTGGTTGGGTGGTGAATATTGTACACTCTCTGTATTGCCGTGAAGAGAGAAGGCTTCCGTAATGGGTAATTCCAAGGAGGAACCTATGTTAGGTTGTCTACAAGATTGATTCTTAGTCTACTTCAAAGTCTATTCAGTTATCTCTTGGCCTGTGAATGGGTCATGACATCTGGATGCCCAGAATACTCCAGCCTCTTCTGTAAAAGTAGAGACAAGTGGGCAGAAGGCGTGCCTTCATGTGAGGGTGATGATCCTGTTGGTGTGTGAACTTCCTACAGCAACTTGGTCCTGTTCTGTTCTTGGTCCAAGCAGGGCAAAATACAGTACAGGGCAGGGGGAAATGAGGTGCAGTTCCAAATTCTGTCTAGAAATTAATTTTTATCCCACAGCTAAAAGCCTATTCATCCTCCTCCACCATGAAATTTAAGTACAGGCAGGAATATTGGCATTTCAGAGGATATATTTTAAGAATATGAGCCTGAAATACCCAGATATTGAATATTTCTCGAGCAAGGAGGTACATCTTCTTATGATGATGAACTCCCCCAGCAGAGCGCATTCTGGCTTCAGCAGTGTGACAGACAATAGTACCTGAACAGTTTCCAGTTTGCCAAAATGGAAGGCAGTGAGTAGCAGTGGGAAGTCTTCATTCATCGAGCCTTTGGCAAGAAGTCAGAAAGACAAGGAGGGGATCTCACTTCTTACATTGTTTTTCCTCTTGCATCCAGTGGCATTTATGTAGCTTTCTGCTAAAAAGCTGCAGTTCCAGCACAGTGGGGACCTGCTTTTCAAAGACTATCATTTGTTGGAAACAGTGGGTGTTTAGTAGTTGTGCAAATCAGATTTATGCTTGTGGCCAAACTCCATGTTTTAGCAGTAAAACAACACTCTTGAATCTATAGCACTATTTGTTTAATTAAACTTTAATTATCTGCTCCCTGCCTCTCTGCCACTAATCGTGGCATGTTTTCTTACAATGCTCTAAATGCAAGCCTTTATTTAAAACTAGCAGTTTGTATAATGAAATCTGCCTAAGAATTAGCCACCTCCTCCTTGCTCTGATGCTAGTTACCAAGAGCAAAAGGATTCTGGATAGTGTATATGCCTGAACACAGTCTGTGCCCTGCCACTTGCAGAAGCGTGTTGTCTTCTGCTACAGATGATTCACAGGGCTAGTAATCATTCCCCTCTTGCCTTGTTTCCCTCTCCTCTTTCTGGAGGTATGATTCATCTGAGCGGTTCTCTGTGTGTTTGTATTTTTAAGAAAATCCTAAATCTCTCTTGCATTGACTCTGCCAAGAAGCCTCCAGCTCTGCTGCAATATTTACAGCACAACCAAGCACTCACCAGTCCAGAGATAGGTAACCCGAGGATGAACATGCAGCTTCAATTCTACCTCTTGGGCAAAACAAAGTAGTGCTCCCCAGTTGCATGGCCTCATCCTCTTCTTTGGATGTATGATCATAAGCACATGTGAGAACATGATCGCATATTTGAAGAATGCATCACAGTGCATTCACATCAGAATAATGACAGTGTGTTAATTGCCGAGATAAATATTTTCTGAGAGTGAGTTTTGGATCCTTAGCATTGCACTGACATGAACCTGTGCACATGGTCTCCCAGCCTTTCAAACTGTAGTCTTTTCTAGCTAAGCCCAGAAATTCCTTCTGCTGACACGAACCCCCTCTGTGTGAGCTTTGGGGTCTTCACGAGCAGTTAGATGCGCACGTTTGCCTGACCCAGCACATCTGGGGCAAGTGTCCTGGGACTTCCTGGCAAGTTGAAGCTGTGCGTCACCTCACAGGGGGTGCTGGGTTTCCTTGGAGGATGGAGATTGCAGCACAGACCTGTTCCCATGCTCACAGCCACCGTCCTGTTACAAAGCATCCAGACCGGTGCAGAGAGCTGTGCCCACTGACCCCTCTCATGCCTCTGCACTTTCCTGTGAGTCAGACATCACCCTTTTGCACAGATCTTTAATGGGAAGTGGTTTGGGTTTTAAGCAAGACTGTCCTGTTGGAGAGGAGACCAAATGTGAAGAAGCTCCTATGGAGTGCCACTGGTATAAGTCGCATCCACTGTGTCAGTCTGTCTGGGCCTGGGCCATGGAATCTCTATGCACCACTGGGCCAGAGCAGCCACCTCAGTGCTGGGTTTGCATCTGGTCTTGTGCTGAAATGGGATGGTGGGAAAGTGGTGCGAGAGTGAAGGAGGGGTCCAAAGTTATTCAGGAATAGTCATGAGTCAGAAAGCCTTCGTTAATGCATAGAGAACAGGTGAAAACACATTTACCCACACGGGAAGCTAGTGACATGTGGGCCATCACACAGCACAGGTCACATAAGTCTTCACACCAGTACTGTTTCTACATGAGATTTTAAGGATGTGCTGCTGGTTTCTGAGAGCATCCCAGAGACCTAAAAGCAAAGAAAGGCAGAAATGCCTGAAGTGCAGAGTAACAAAGCCCATGAGATAGAGGGTTGCAGTTACACAGATGATAACCTCATATCTGCTGCACTGAATTGCCAAACAGCTAGTCAAGAGGGATGTTTCCATTCTGTAGCCTTATGAGATGAAGCCAGGGAAGGTATGGGCTGGCTGGCTCCAGCTGAAGTCGCCTCTGAGATCTCTGCTCAAACACAGACAGCAGAAGCACTGAAACCAGAGGATCCCAGTTCACAGAACAGTCCTGTAGTTCATAGAAACCAGAGGAAAATAATGCGCCTACAAGAGAGGTTGCCCCAGTTGGTGCAGTCTCACCTCTGCAGTGCTCAGGTACCACTTCAGGCTCTGGCAAGCTGCATTTCCCTTCACTGGAACATGGCAGCATCAGCTTAGCAGGAAAGTTTGGGAAGATCTCAACAGCTTTTGGGTCTCACAGGCTGCAGTATTGACTCTGCACCCTCACCACCATCCCAGGTCAGCACTATGTCACTGTGCTGGCTTCTCACCTGCGGCTGCTGTGATCTGGGAAGTCCCGGGGAAGAAACCCAGGGCCTAGCTGAGGCAGTTGCTCAGGTTTCTTCATCCTTTTCACCTACCGTGGTGTTTGAGTGGCAGTAGCTCAGGACTGTGAGCTGCCCTCAGGGTCTCCTCTATGGACGCTGGTAGAGGAGCTCCAGCTCGCAGCCAGATGCAGTGGCCCAGACTAGAGTGCACAGGCAGTACCCCTCGTTGTAGGAGCTGCTTTCCTCTTTGGCTGTACGAACTTGCCAGGTATTTCATAATAAATAACACAGGTATTTGAGGCTGACTCATGAGGCATCAGGTCCACCTGGACTCAGACTAGGTTATGCATGGCATAGTAAAATCTACAAACACGTGGTCCTAGGATGAAGCTGTCACAGCGTAACAGCAAAGGGAGATCTTGCTGGCTCAGCCAATACAATATATCACCCCAGATAGTTTCCTCAGCCTCTCCATCCTAATGCTGCCATTGATAGCTGAAAATTAAATGTTTCTGGAAGAGAAGTTGAGGAAGCCAGTCTCACACTGGGACCCCTGCTCAGGGAGAGCCCTCTGCGTGTGTCCCAGCAAAGGGTGTTGGTCACCATCTTGGTTAGGCAATGAAAAAGGGCCCAGCAGGAGGTCAGGAGGGGTGAGCAGCTGGTCACTGGTGCCTTGCTTTTGGGGCTGGAGGATCAGCACGGTATGAGCGTGTTGCAAGGCCATGACGGTGCAGCTGAGCTGCTCAGAGGAGCCTGCTGCTCCGTCCTGCTCTGCATGTGTGCTGCTATCCAGGCTACAGCATGAGTCTTACTAAATATGCCCCACAACCCCAAATGCCTGGTCCATTACTTTGCACACTAATGTGGGTGATGAGCGGCGCTTGACCCCTCAGGGAGCTTCCTCTCCCCAGTCAGGGCTGTTGTGTGACTCCTGTGTCCGTTGACATCCAGAACAGGCAGCCCTCCACAGCCTGCCACCGTGATGCCCCACTGCCACAGAAAGGCCTCTGGAGGCAGTAAGGACATGGGACTGCAGCTGGAGCTGGTGGTGGCATTAACAGAGGAGCTGTTGCTCCAGTATGGCTACCAACCATTATCACTAATGCTAACTGGATGGACTGCCGTTTGCCAGGCAAACACCAGGCTGCAGCAATTTAGCAGTGCCTGTTTTAATTTCTGTGCTTTGGAGGAGACCGCCAATGCGGTGGTTCGGCCCTGCTCCCGCAGCTGTGCGCAAGCACTGCCTTTGCTGCGGTTCTGCTTTCTGCCGCCGAGTGGTAACTTCGGGCTGCGTGGCGTTCGGGTGCACTGACTGCAGCTTGGTGCATTCTAGGTGAAACCTTTGTTCTGGGAGATGGCCTCCCAGGGCCCTTGGAGCCTCGCCTGGACCCCATGGACTCAGCCTTGAACTCTGTCAATTCATCCAGCCACAGCAGGAGCTCCAGAGACTATCGCCTGCAAGGATACAGGCACCTGCACCAACCCTCTAGCCTCACCCAGGGCAGTACCTCTGCCTTGCGTAGGCTTAGCTCTGGGGGTAAGAGAGTTAAGAAGCCAGCCCTCCGATTGTAAATTTGGCAATAAAGGGCTTTTCTAACTCCAGTTACACCTTTCTAACTTCAGCAAGTACCAGAGACTGGCCTCTACACTGTTAAACAGGTAGTCTGTTAGGTTTAACGGTAGCTCTAGAGACATGGCAGATGGGCGGGTGGAAATACGGAGAGGTGATGCTTGCAGGGTCACTTGTTTGGCGTGGTGACTAGGTGGACCTGGAGGTCAGTGGAGAGGAAGGAGTAGACAGGAGCTGAACTTGCAAGGATGGGCAGCAGGCTGTCAAAGCGATAAATGGGCATCCAAGTCCATGAGGATGGATTGGGAATGGCCAGGGAGTCAAAAACTGCCCGATGAGGCTGGGAGCTGGGGCGGGTGGCCAGGATGATGGGCGGATGCGCGAACAGCCCTTGTCTGTCTGGAGGAATAGGGGCAGGAGAGCTGTTCACTGCAGTAAATCAGCACATGTCAAATCTAGGTGCTTGAAAAAAAAGTTGTAATTTTAGGTGCACGGCATCAATAAAAGCCTCTAAAAAGGTCAGGCTGCTGATGCCTTGGTCCATCTGCCTCCCCCCACATCTGTGTATGCAGGCAGAGAGAGCTGACACAACGGGCTGTGCCGATGCTGGCACGTTGGGAGCAGAACTTCTGTTAGCTCGGGCAGTGCTTCAAGACAACAGAATTTCACATATGGGCTCAGTCCGTCAGAAAACGCAGCCGATGAAAACATAAAACAGCTTTGCCGTGTTAAATTTGCTAAAGGTGGTGTTCGGAGCTGGGGAGTGAGGGGAGAAATGGTGCATGGGGAGACAAGTGGGAACGAAGGATTGTTTTCTGCAAAGGTGGGAACCATCAGCAGATGGGCGAGGAAGAGTGGGAATGGGGGGGCCAAACTCAGCTGAAGGGGGGCAAGGGGAAATTCGGGTTTAGAGTGAGCAAAAGGGCTCAGTTTAGAAGGCTGCCTCGAAAAGTAAGGCCTAAGGAAAGAGAATAAGGCTTTGGTGCTAGACGTGTGCCGCAGGAATCTCTGGGGCACAGTTGGAATGTGCCCTCTGCGTTGTCTCTGCCATTGCTTTGAGAAAGGAGACTGAGTGGTAGATCAAGGGTAAATAACTGCTGGAGCGATGCCGTGGGGATACTTGGAGTAATGGCTGCTTTCTCACAATTCCCCCCCAGGCTCAGATAGATACCTTGGATCTCGAGACGTCTCGCGGCTGAGCAGCCGCGACCCCTCGTCCTGGACAGTGGAGGAGGTGATGCAGTTCATACGGGAATCGGATCCACAGCTGGGACCCCACGCTGACCTCTTTCGAAAACATGTAAGTATGTTTGTATATGTATATATACGTATGTGTGTGTGTATATACATGTGTATATTATATATGGGAGGGGGCAGATCATCACACAAGGAAAATCTAGGAGAGTCAGAAGAACGGCAGCACTTCGTACCAGCTGGAGTTTTGTGCTAAGAAAAACGTCCTCATAAATCCTGCTCGTATCGTGTTCAGGCTTGGGATCCTCTTACTTAGAAATCGTCGAGGGGAAGACATCGCAGCCCACCTAACGCTCCAAGCACCGCCACCTTTGTGCATATGGAGACCTCAGCTCTTAGTTGGATTTGAAACCTAGCACTGAAAACACAAACCCCTGTTCATCCTGGAGTCTTAATATTCACCTCATAACAAATTTCTCCTGGCAAGAAGCATGTTCCAAGTGGAATTCATTGAGTGCATTGCTGCTAAACGCACATCCCCCCCCTCCCCGTTTCCTATAAAGAGGATTCTCCTAAGGCTCTGGCTCTTGTGCATGTCTTTCAGTGTAAAATAGCTGCAGACATACAGCATGGAGTTTGTACAATTAAAGCTACAAAAATTTTGGCAGCTCCATGTCCTGATTGCTGCCAGGCAGTTCGTCTTCCCTCTGCCTTTTGATTAATTCCATGTTATACCTGTTGGTGCTCATGAAGTCAGAAGAGCAGTAGGAGAAAATACCTGCCTTCCCCAGGCAGGAGAGGCAGATGGGATGCTTCTTAATCTGTGCTGGGCTGAGACAACACTCTCTTTTTTTTTTTTAATTAGTTCTATTTTAGAACCACCAGTAATTGAAAAATGTTTTGTTTTAATTATGCAAGAGAGTGCTCAGCTCTGCTAAGGGATGAAAGTCCTCTGTATTTGCAATCCTGAGGAAGAACTTCGCTTTCATCTGAAGAAGGGAAAAGCAGAACGAACCTGGTACTGGAGATCTTACCAAGTGTGAGACCTAACTGAGCATCGACATAGGACAGGATTTTCTGTTGTTCAAGGTTGTGACTTTTATTTTTCATTTGTAAGTAAGTCCATTAACGTTTTCTTCATGGAAAACTGTCCGCTGCAAAACTCTGGGCCAAGCCTGGACCAGGTCAAGGAAAGGAGTGCTGCAAGGGACTGAAATCTTGCACTCACAGATGCTAAGTACAAAGCTGCTGTCTGTTTATTTTGAGCTTTGTGATCCCTGCCCTCCTGAGCTTCAGTGAGGGACTCATCTGGCTCAGCTGTAAAGCATCAGATACTTTTGAAAGCTGTGATGTTGAAATCAGCCCAGCTGGAGATGAGATGCTCCACCCTTGCTCTGCCAGCTCCTGGGACTTAGGAACTCCAGAAATTTGCTTTGCACACAGTGGCAGTCTTTTTGGGTTTACGAGGTTTGGACCCTTGCCTCCTTCTTCAACCTTGACTTCAGGGCTGTGTGTGTCATGGCAGGACTGCTGTCAGGGTCAACACATCCTGTGCTGGGAGATCTCTCCTGCAGCGGGATGACGATGCTCTTGAGTGAGACTGCTCCCTTGCACTGCCACTGCCTCAACCGTTCCCCTGTCAGGGAAACCCCCCTCTTTTCCTTCCTCCATGCTTCCTCCTTCAGGATTTGCTGACCAGCTGGACATGGCTCCTGGGTGTGTATCACCCAGCAGATTTCCCACCGCCACACAAGGGTCTGGGGCTGAACCCCCATGCTGCAGGCAGGGCGGGATGCCTGTGCTGGGATGCTGCAGTTATGTGCAACCCACCTCCACTGTCGAGCAGTGCTCTCGCACCTAGCCATGCTGCTTCAGCCCTCGTCATTTTGGGCACGGCCTGGCTCAGCAGCCAGGATTAGGGCTTACAGGTGTAGTCACCAGTGCTGTTGTTTCCCCCTCCTTGCAGGAGATCGATGGGAAAGCCCTTCTCTTGCTACGGAGTGACATGATGATGAAGTACATGGGGCTGAAGCTGGGGCCAGCCCTGAAGCTCACTTACCACATCGACAAGCTAAAGCAAGGCAAGTTCTGAGAGGACACTTGGCAGGACGGATCCTGGAAGCTCCGCTCCTGGCCATCCATACCCGCGCTCACCTGCTGACAGGTACGCATGCACACACACCCATTTACGCCGCAGACGGACACCACGCCGACACCCCGGCCCCGCTGCAGGGGTCCAGCTGCCTGCCCGCCCCTGCGCCAGCAGCCAGGCCCCAGCGGGCGCTCGGGAGGAGGCTGGCACACAGTTGGCCCCGTCCCTTCGCACTGGACTCGAGTCATGGGCATCCTGTTGGAAGCGGAGGGTCTCTCCCTGCTGCCCAGCTGGCGCTTCTCCGCAGGCTCCTGGTCCTGCTTCCCTGGGATGGAGCAGCGGCTCCGGGTAGAGCCCGTGGGGACAGGGCGCTCACGCCGGCTCCTCTCCCTCTCGCTGTGGTTCGTGCACTCCCAGTCTCACCTGCTTGGGGCGGCCCTCGGCTCCCATCCCCTCAGAGGGGCGGTGGGCCAGGGGGGCTGGACACTTTGCGCTTCACCAGGCAGCCTGGCTGCGAGGGGGACGGTGACCCTGACCCACGCTCAGCCCCCGTATCACCGTGCCGAGCTCAGAGCAACGACTGCCCCCGTGCCCATCTTCCATGCCTTGGGGGAGCCCATCCGCCTGTCCCGGGGGCCGCTCACCTCCCAAGCTCTGCCAGCTCCTCAGCTCCCAGCCTTTCTCCAGCTGGGGACGCCGGGCCGGGAATGGAGGCCTTTGTATTTATTTCTGACTGGGGAGGCTGTGGGGCGGCACACGGCGCTGTCCAGGAGTGTGGAGCGAGCTGTGGGAGAGCTGAGAAGCGTGGCTGGGTCTGGCATACCCGTGGCAAGGATGGGCCTGGGTCGGCATCAGAGACTGGCTGGATGCTGCAGGACTCGACTGATCCTTCTCTCCTTTTTTTTTTTTTTTTGAGTATTTTTTTCTTTTTTTTTTTTTTTTTTTTTATAAGGAGTTGTCTGTTTAAAATGATGAAATGATTTTTCTACCTGTTGCTGAACTTGCAACTCTTGGCGATTTTTAGCCAGAGATGCCAAGGTTCATCTTCCCAGGGGCCCTCCTGGTCCTCTGGTGTTTTGGTCCGTCCCAGCTCAGCGTGTGCGAGAGGGTGTTGGGTCTGGCAAGTCAGAGGATCCTGGTGCGGTGACCTGCCCTTGCGTTGCTCTTCCTGCGAGGGCACCTGTTTGTTTCAGACAGTCTAATGTATTTATTTTTGATGGCACTTGAGCAGTAACCCGCTGTCCTACGCATGTTACTGCAGCTGCAAAAGGAGTATCAGAGCGGAGGCCGCCCAGCCGTGCCGCCCTGTCCTCTGGGCAGCGGCTGCCAGGCTCGGGGCTGTCTGGGGGGACAGGGGCTGTGTGGTCCCCTGGAGCATCACCTCCCCCGGCCTGGGAGGAGCTGGGGAAGGGCTGATGGGGAGAGGCGCAGCGGAGGCGAGGGCTGTCCCAGGCGTGTGCCCACGCATGCACCCACAGCACGCTCCCACACACGCTTCCTTTCTGCAATGACCAAAGGGCTGGGACGGAGATCTCCACCGCAAGCACTTCTTTCTTCTCCTGCCTTTAGCTCACCCTCTGTGCATCCAGAGCAACGTCTCGCACCCTCTTCCCACCAGCCTCGAGGGCCCTGGCCAGCAGCAGAATGGGCGCCCTGGTGAACAACCCTCCAGTCTCTTGCACTGGGTCAGGTTTACCCCTAAGGGGAAAAGTTGCAAAAAAACAAAAAAACAAAACCCAAACCCCAAAGTAATAAAAAGGCTTTTTGTTGTACAGCAAAGTCTGTGCTGCAGTCCCTGCTGCGGTCCCTGCTGCTGCCCCGGTGTGGTCGGAGGGAGGTGGGGCTCTGGCCACTCGCAGAGCCCCGTCACGCACAGCATCAGCCCCGGGATGGCCCTCGTTTTTACCTGATGCTGATCCTGCTGGCCCACTACAGACAGGTCCCCGTGCGGGGTCAGCCAGTGCTTTCCTCTGCACTTATTTTACGTTGATTTGTTTATAAATAAAAGGATAACTAAGTTCCTCCTTGCTGGTTGTGTGTGCACTGATGGGAGTGCTTGGCTGGGCCCCTGGCAGTGTCTCCCTGCGGGCACCTGCCATGGGGGACCCTGGGGAGCACGGGGACAGGGCATGGGGTGTTGCTTCAGGACAAACCCCTGGCTGCTCCTGCCCTGCTCCTCTGGTGCTGTTTGTGGGGGAGCTGGGCCAGACCTGGGCTGAGAAAAGCAAAATGACACAAGCGAACTGGTGATGCAGTGAACGCAGGCTCATTAGTGACAATAGCAAGGTGCATTGGCTTCTGCCCGATCTCTGCTCAGCCCCTCTGACACCCCCCCAGGCTCCTGCTCTTTGCAGCTCTGCCTCTCAAAAGCCTCCAGCCTTGCTTGGTCCCGCCCAAAGCAGCTGTTTGCTGCTCCCCAGGAGCATCCCCACGGCAGGGCCCTGCACTGCATCACACAAACGGTGGAGGGGCTCCGTCGCTACACGAACACGGCTACCTTTCCAGTGCTGGCTCGGAGCCCTCCGGCATCACCAGTTCCTGGTCCAGGAGTGCGGCTGCTCTCAGGGATGTGCGGGATTGGCAGTGGTGCAGGCAGAGGGTTTCGCAATTCTTTGTTCCTGCCTGGAGCTTGTGGGGGGTGTTGGGACAGTGAGCAGCCCCCAGCTGCAGCCCCTGAACTCATTACTGTGCAAACACACCTCAAATCTGCACATCTGCCCTGTGACAGTGCCCTGAGGCAGGTGACAGCAGGTGGGCAAACACCACCCACAGCCAGATGGTGGGCACAAGTCCGGGGGAAGGGGGGGGGGCAGCTGAGCCCCCCATGTTGCTCGCCAACACAGACCATTGCCATGACCATGGACCCCACACTTGGGTGGCTGCAGGTCGGCCAGGAGCCCCTGTGAGCTGTTGGGGCCACTCCATCCCACAGGGAGGGGGCTGGTGGCATGGGCTGGGCAACATAGAGGGGCCAGAGACCAAGGGGGCTCAGCCAGGCCCCACACCATGCTAAGGGCACCTGCACCCACAGCACACCCTGGGGTGCTCTGCGCGTGTCGCTGGGTTCAGCAGGGCTGGCCTTCCAGCAGCACCACGACGAGGTGGGGACAAAGTCAAGGTGGGTCTCACCTTCATGTGCCATGAGCCTGGGGTTTGTGTCCTGGCTCGAGATGCACCTGGAGCACCTTGTGACATCTGCTCAGGGGCTGGTGGTGAAGATGCTGGTGGTTGGAGAAGGCAGGTGAGAGGCACCCGGCCCCAGGGAGGGCAGTGAGGTGGGTGCTGCTGGGGAGAAGAGGTCTTGGCTAGTCCTGGAGGTCCAGCACCATGTGCGGTGGGAGAAGCACCCCAGGTCTCTCCTGCAGCCTTGGCTCTGCTGCCTTGAGGCATGCTGGGCACCGCACGACCTCTGTTCAGGTGTCTCTGGCCCAAACCTGCCCCTTGGACCACTTGTCCGCCGTGTGGTGCTCCCAGCCCCGGCTGATGGGGACCTGGGGCTCCGCCATGCCAGCCCTGCCCCCCACAGCCAGCATCTCCTCCCACGGCAGCTGCGGGAGTGAGGGTGTCTCTGCCCCCAGCGCCGCAGAGCCTGGGTGGCAGCTGCATCCCTCCCCCTTTTGGGCTGGAAGGGGCTGAGCTGTTGAGGCACGGTGGTGCCTGAGCCAGGTCTCACAGCGACCACACTCCCACACCCCCAGGCCGAGCCCCAAGGAGGCCCATTTTATTTGTAAAATTTCACTGCATCATCCTTCTTTTAAATGCTCCTTTCTGTTGCGGCCCCAGCCCAGGAGGTAGAATGCAGCAGCTAAGGGTGGGCGTCAAAGCGGAGAACAGCTGCCACCCTGGGGCACCTGCCCCAGCCCTGCCAGGGCATACAGGACAGCAGGGGGCTGCCTCCTCCCTGTCCCACCACAGCAGGAGCCAGGAGCCCAGCTCGGGGGGGGGCTTTACCAACACGGCCACGAGTCGGGCTGTGGAGACAGCCACGTCCTCCCTTAGGGCAAGAGGAGAGAGGTGGGCTGGCACCCGGTGCCCAGGGATGGCTGCAGCGTTTGTCCCCGGGGGGAGCCAAGCCCTCCTCCCCACCGAGCAGCTCCCAGGGAGCGGCCACAACTCTTGATGACCGTGATAATTAACAGCGACTGAGGAAAACACACGGCCGTCCCTCGCGGGAGTGGAGCACCCAGGTCCCTGCAGGCTGCAGGCAGCACACAGCTGGGGGAGGGCAGGGAGAGCCCGGCCACTGCGCTTGGCCACCGTGCTCGGCTGGCGCGAAGCGAGATGAGGAGTGAGGGGAGAAAGTGCTTCCCTGCTCCCCGCCAGACCCCAGGGCAGCGGTCAGCACCCGCAGGGTGCCCCGGGCCCTGCACCCAGACGAGGGCAGCCCCGGGACACTTGTCCCCAGGGCAGCTTTGGGCCGGGGGAAGCTGGTGATTTCACCTGCAGCCGAGGCCCCATGCGGCTCTGGCCATCCCCGTGTTCCCGCCAGCCCTCAGTGGGCACCAGGCATGCAGCCCTCCCCGCTGTGGAGGAAGAGGCAGCAAACCACCCAACAGGCAGCTTGCAGCATAAATCAATTAAAAACTCATTTTTCTACCCTGCAGAGGCTGTAGGCTCAGTCCAGGTTCCCCAGATTTTTCTCCAGTGCTGGGGGGAAGCCTCGTAATTTCAGCCAGACTTTGGAAATACATGTCTAAAACCCACTGAAGTGCAGCTAACAAACTTTTTCTAGCTTACAATGGTTTGATTCAAAATTAGACAGTATTATACTTTAGTCCTTTTCCTCCCTCTGAGCTATGGAAGTAATATAGCAAGCTCTTGGCTAGTTACTCATTTTATTACAAATAAGCATTTAATAACCGACTCAGTTGCACAGTTTGGGCCAAAACAAAAACATTTCAGAAGAAAGAAAACAAAGTTGTGCTACAGATAAGGAATGGTCTCACACTGCTGGAGGACCAGCCATTTCATGGCTGGTGTTTGTTCAGTACAGAGAGCATCACGACTCAGTTGCTCATTTTTGCAGAACTTCGTGCACACACGAAGAATGCTCAAAGCTTTCCAGGCTAAAAGCAGCTTTACAGCGTGTGTTTAAAATAACTGAGGAACAAAGCAAGAGGGGCTGTGGAAAAAATCACTTAAGAGACAGGACAGTGTTTATTCAAGTTTGGCATCAGACAACACAGGAGTTAGTACTCAGCCAGGCTCAAGACGTTCAGCTTTCTCCAAACTTTAATGAAGAGATCTGAACATATGACACTTCAGACAACTGAGACACTTTCTTCCTTTCTTCTAAATTACCAAAGACCAAAAACTCTGTTGCTTACACTGCAGCAGGAGGCTGGGGGGGGGGGGGGAGGGTGGGTGGGGAACAAGTGCATTTCCCACCCCAGAACTGCAAAGCTGAGCTCGTCATCGCAGGACAGCACGCATCTACAAACTGAACCGAGTAACACTGCAGGCAAATGGCAAAGCCACTCCCTCAGAAAACAGCACTTCTGTATTGCATCGAGTGCGGGACACGCGGCTCCGCTGTATAAAAAAAAGGCAACGGAAGGCTCCACTTCCAATCAACGAAAAAAAGCACCATGAACTGTTCAGTCCAAGGCAAATCGCACGGGAGCTGTTAAAGGCAGCATCTGAAAGTAGTTCACTTTCTTTTCTGTACCTCCCCCTTGATGCAAGGAGTTGAAAGTTCCCAGCCCAAGAAGCAGCACCAGCAAACACTGGCATAGGAAGGGCTAACAGTTACGCCTCGTTTCAGGCAACAATGGGCTTTCCTGACAGTTGTGATTTTTTTTTTTCCTTCTTTTTTTTTTTTCCCCACACAACCCAAGTTAATTGCATCCCTGCAGAGTGACGTTATCACAGTTAGAGCTGATCATGTTCCAGATTAACTCTATTCCAGGAAGATTTTCCTGGTTAAAAGTTCATTGCCGGCAATGAATGCAGCAAGATCACCAGTGCCAAATGTTTTTAAATACTTGTGAAAAAAAAAAAAAAACAAAGAGAACAAAATATCTCCCCCCCCCCCAAAAAAAGACTGCATAAAGCTGAACAGACCCATCCTCTGCAGCGCAGCACAGCACAGCTCAAAGAACTGAGCAAGCCCCCAAAATCTAGTCTCATCCACACAATTTCACTAGTAACAAAGACTGCTGAGGGAGCAGAAAGGCTGGAGAAAGCAACTGAACTGTCAGTGTCCAAGATATAAACTCATGCCAGCGTTACCATGCATTAGGAAGGAAGTGTGTAGCTGGATTCTCCCCAACACATCAAATCCCATACCCAAATTTGCTTTTTATCTCCAAGATGGTGCTAACTGAAGAAAGTCTAGAGGTGCATGTGCTGTGATGAGCTCTCCTCCGGAAATAAGCAATCTACGCAGAAGATAAACCAAGGACAGAAGAGTTGAGGAAATAAAAGGGACATGATTTCATAACAAAAATTATAAAACCATAACTTAAGAAAGCCCAAAGCTGACAGTGTTCAAGCTATTGCTATAAGAATGCCTGGAAAATCTAATGAAGACTCTTCTCTTCAGCGAAGACACATCTGGAGAAAAGAGAGAAAAAAAAGGAGCAGGAAATTACTGACAGCGAAGAGCAACAGGCTGGAACTGCCCAGCACACTGAAGTCCAAGTCTTATGTACGTCACCCCAGACAAACGTTAACGCATGGGACCTGACAACACTCTTCCTCCCAGGACAAGAGATGTCTATTAGTTTTAGAGGGGCACTATAGCAACATTAAGACCACTGTATTACACCCCTAAGAAAGCGAGCTCCTTCTTGAAGTCAACATTTAAATAAATTGTAGGGAGTGAGCACTGTTAAGCTAAGAATTAACTTCCCAGCACTGCCCATGGCTGGTACCAAAGGAAAAGCTTCATTATGATACAGCTATTAAGAGAGAGTCAAGCTGAGACGTGTACCAGCAGGCCAGTCAGCCGGACAGGGGACACGCCACACATGCAATGTCATTTTCCCTACAATTTCTTCATTTGGGGATGGCCTCCAAGCAGTCGGGTATCGATGCAGCACCCAGACGGGTCACATTAGGGAGCACACTGGATACTGTCAGCAAGCCAAAGGTTCAAAATATCTTCAGGAGGATAAAAATTTACAGAGAGGATTCTTCAGCTTTTTAGTTTGCTACTGTGCCAGATTGGAACAACCCAACACCAAGCAATGTCAGCTATCTTCAGCACCACAAAGGCCCAGTCCCATGACCATGGATGGGGAAGTAATTCTGTGCTAGACTCAGGCTAACCCTCGTTTTCACTCTGCAGTTAACTTTGGAAGCATCTGTTATATGAAGGAAAGGGGGAGGAGGGAAGAGTTGGACATCCTTGGTCCCCTGGCATTCAGCAATGAACCCCTGCTCTCACTTGACATGAGTGTGCACAAATGCTGCTTAACTCCTCCAAAACCACCACATGAAACCAGCTAGAGCAGTGGGGAAAAAAAATGTTACATCCACGATCACCTACCGCACAAAGGGAGAACTCATTTAAAAATTAAGTCTACCTTTTTTTGCTGGTGAAGTCTGAATGCTAAGTTTTAGTGCCCGCCCCCCCAGACTGGATTATATACATCTCATTTTCGCATCCACCTAACATCTGCAGCAGCTATTACAATTCAGAGCTCAAGCGCACTGGTTTGACAGAGAAACTTGCTGTCTCAAGAGATGGGGGAGAATGGCAATTTCAAAAAAGTTCTTTAGCAAAGGTGAGAGATTGCTCCCAAAATACTAAACTTTCTAAATCCAGTAACCCCTTGCTCAGCTTTGCCTCCATTTTCAGGAATGTGTGCTGTATTTGTGCTTTGTTTCTTTATTTGAATTTAATCTCAAACTCCTACATGTATTTTTATACTTTAATATGTGTCAATTTGCTAAGGAAATACCCACCCACATCTGTTACAGAGACATGAGGCATTATGCACCCCACAGCATAGCTAGAACATGTGTGTGAGCACCAGCACTTCTCATGGTGTGCTAGTTTTCTACCGATATGAAACATTCAGAAGCCAGGAGGAAAGACTGAGCATGGAATTTTTTCCGTAAGTAAAGGCGGTTGAGGTCATTAGAAGTTACCAGGAATCAGTCATGATTTACTGATGGAAACTTCAGCTCTGTTATCTCCAAGTCAGGCGAGCTGCTGCCACTTCTGTCACTGTAGGTGTCTCTGCAGAATTCAGAAAGATTTTGTTTTATGGAGCACAAGTCCTTTATAGACCTAGATTTGCATCAGCAGTTAGTGGGGTTTGGTAGTAAGTACTGCTAAGCTGAGGTTGAAAAGCAGAGCACACAAAATTCCTAGTGTAGCTGTCCCTTTGGAAATAGGGCTGAGTCATCATCAATTTTAAGGTTTGTGCATTAAAATCATTATACATGTAATAGGTATTTTATAAAGCAAAGTTATTCTACATGAAATTCATTAAACAGGAAATAGGAGACTGGTTAACCACCCATAAGCCATTCTATTTCAGCTTCCCAGTAACAGCTGATTGCCTTTAATCCATTAAACAGCTTTTTCAGAATCACAAAATAATTCAGATCGGAAGGGACCTCAGGAAAGTTACACCACAGGGACAGCTATCAGATCAGACACAGCTGCTCAGGGCTTTATCCAGTCACATGCTGAAATTCTCCAAGGATGGAGACTGTGCAGCCTTTCTGGGCAACTTGCACCCATGCACAACTGATCTAATGGTGAAAAAGATTTTCCTTATAACCAGTCGGACCTCTTATTTCCATTTATGTCCATTGTCTCTCATCCTCCCACCATGCACTTCTGTAAAGATCCTGTTTTCATCTTCTTGATAAAATTTTTGTAGGTGTTGGCAGGCTGCTCCTAGGTGCCCCATAAAGTCTTCCCTCCTCCAGGCTGAACAAGCCCAGCTCCTTTGCCCTCTACTCACTGGGCAAGTACTCCAACCTCCTGGCCTTCTCAGTAGCCCTCCACTAACCTCTCTCCAATTTATCAATGTTTTACTTTTACTGGGCAACCCCAAACTGCACAGAATATTCTAGATGTGGTCTAACAAATGCCAAGTGAAGAGACATAATCATTTCTCTCCATCTACTGGCTGTGCTTTTACTCATACAGCCCAGGATGCTGTTCGTCCTTCCTTTGCTGCCAGCACACGCTGCTGGTTCATGTTCAGTTTGCTGTTCGCCAAGACCTCGTCAGCAGAGCTGCTGCCCAGCTGCTCAGTCCCCAGCCTGTGTGACTGCAAGGGGTTCCTAGGCGCAGGACTCTACATTTGTCCTTGTTAAGCTTCATCAGGTTCCTGTTGGCCCACTCCTCCAGCCCAGGTCCCTTGGAATAGCGGCCTCATCCTCAAGTGTATAGTCTGTTCCCCCAAGTTCGTCGTCACATGCAAACCTCATTAAAGTGCAATGATCGAGACTTACCTGAAAACTTGATAAGAGTTACAAAAGCACAGGAATAATGGGGAGTACAGGCTGGGCTATAACTGTCACCAATATTTTTAGGTAATATGCTAACCATGAAACAGTTTGTGACCACAATCACAAAGGACTCCAAAAGCAGATAAAACTAACTTAGGATGCTGCAGTACAGAGGAAACTTCAGCTCCTCTGCTGTGAGAAGTAAATTCAAACTCAAATGTGCAAAAGCAGGAAATTAAAATATCCCTCAACCCTTGGAAGCATGGAAATGAGGCACCTTCACAGAGAAACTCTCTTCAGAGCAGATCAGTCAGAGCACAACTGACAGCCATTCTCCAGACACTGACTCAGGAATTCCTGTGGTGCAGCTGCATTGCAGCTCAACCCAGAAAGGCCAATACTTTCCTTTTTGCATTGCTTTAGTTTAATACATTCAGCGCTATTTCTCTTTTGCATTTAGTTTGGGTTTTTTTGTTTAGTGCATGTTAGCACTCCAGCTACACAAGCAAATCCTCTGTGTTCTCCTCCATAAGGACGAAAATGGGTCACTACCAAAGTGACGTTTATTTGTTGCACATTGCCACAACTGCTGAGCAGAACTGCAAGGCATTAGGGAGTAGCAGAAGAAAGTAAATGCACCATTAAGTCTACCCAAAACATTAGTTGCTTTGCAAACTGAGAAAAAAGACAGCTTAAGTCAGCAGAAAAAAAAAATGAAGCTGCTACCACCAGGGCCCATTCTTTAAACCAGCAACAGGAACAAGTTTCTTAAGGACCAACCTGTACCTAGGAACATTGGGAAAACCCCATGAGGTCTCCAGTCATCTAAAAGAGCAGGCCCAGCTGCAGTTTCCCCAAACACAAGACTACAGAGTTACTCTCCCTGAAGTCAGGACCTCACTGTGGGACAGCTCTATGGCACTACAGTCAATCTTAAAATGCAAGACAAGAGGTTTCAAAGAAAGAGTGGAAAGAAGAGGTGTTGCAAATACCCCCTAGTTACCACACAGTAACTTTGTGCCAAGAGGATTCTCTGGTTTATCCTGTAGGAAGAAGCACTGCCCTGTGAAAGGTCTGACTGGTGTCTTCCTTCAACCTACCTGGGTGAGAGCCTGCAGCCCTTTTGTAGATAATGTGTGAGTCTTCCTGCAGATGCCAGGAGGAGGCCGAAGTATGGGGGAGATGGCTTAATTGGTCTAGAGAGGAATTCAGGGTGGTACTGAACACCAACGAAGAAAGGATGGTCTAAGAGAAAGAAACAGAAAATATTAATGTCAAGTCACTTAAGCCTGTGGCTGAACTGCAGTTAAAAGTGCTGATCACACTGAAGCCCTGATGATGGGGAAGAAGTGTCATTTCTTTTCTGCCTTTTGTCCCTAAATGGACAGGCACATGGGATTCTTCTTTTAGTGTCCCGCACAAAAACCTGCTCGATTACCCTCCAAACATTTTCCCTTGTAAATACCACCACCCACAAACTAACTGCTTAAGTACCTACCTTCCAACTCAACTACTTCCATTCGCTCTCCCTCCTCATCCTGGCCTACAAACTTCAAACCTTGCTCTTCGAAACACTTCTTCAATTCTGGATTGACCTAGAAGACCAGAAGCAAGAAAACCCATGATGTCTTGTGTTTGGATTATACAGAAAAGCTCAATACCTACAACAGCAATTTTACCTCAAATCTGTGTCTATGTCTCTCTTCCAAGAAATCATGATCTCCGTATAGCTTCCCTGCACCAAAAGGAAGACATTTCTTAGAGCAAATGCTGAACAGTTCACACAATGCCAAGTTTTAACAAGTTCATATGAACAGCATCACCAGAATCTGCCACTTCTAGAAGGGACCAAATTCATTGATCTCCATTTCACTACCAGAACAAAATCTGTAAACACCCACCATTCAAGGATGCTTTAACACTCCCAGGTCTCACTTCCCAATGCCCACCACACATGCACATCATTCCTAGGAAACACTTCCAAAAGAGGTAAGAAATGCCTTACTCATGACTGAATTCTTGGTTTGGAAGAGCGTCCGTCTCTTGCCAAGCCTCATGGTCCCACCCATTTGCCCGGGATTATGTTCTGGCATGTCTATGACCTGCAAAAAGCATTCAGAGAGGAAGGTGAGACTGAGGGAGGGATAACAGTCCCAGGCACACTCTGAAACATTAATGAGGGGGAAAAAAACAACATCCGTACAGAAAACAGGCAAACTAACCCAAGCAACATTGTCTTGACAAGGTAGACCAACAGAACTAGATTAGTTAGCTGAGTTATCCTAGTAAAGGCTGTGCAGAACATACAGAAGGTTTGCAGCTTTTCAGGAACCTTTAGCATAGGAAATGGTCTCAGTCAAAGCCTACACAGATCACATGCACTAATAAATACTGTGCTATTTACTGAACCAAATGTTAAAAAAAAACAAACAAATTTACAGAAACAAAACCCCCAAATCAGAATCCCTTATACTTTGATAAATAACTTCATACGCTGGTTTTTTTGAAAACTTCTTCCTTTTCAGTAGTATTTTAAATTATAGCAGAAGCAAATCATTATGGTGGACCCTGGACAAGGCACGTAGAGCCTGCAGTCTTAGAAAGGCAGGTTCAGAAATCTGTCCACAAATGTTCCAAGGAATTTATGTCTGTCTATGTTAATTTCTGAGATCATAATTAAACAGTTATGCAGTGGAATCTGGATATCACCAAATCTTTAACATTTACCTGTGAAATCAGTTAGCTTTCAAACTGCCCTTTAAGAACCTTTTACCTCCTAGAAAACACCTTGTTTTATGAAAAAGTGCAATTAAAAATAAAAATAAAATAAAAAAATCAGTGTTTCACCTATAATAAGCACTGCAATCTTCTATGAAGCAGCAACTGCCATACAGTTAACTAGGCAAAGACATTTTTTCAGATTAGTAAATGACAGAAGACAGACTTAAAAGCCATAAGAAATAATAATCCAAGCTCTTAACTGTACCAACAGGTATGTGCAGAGAAGTCTAGCACAGAAAGGGTATTACAAGCAAGTCATCATAAACTCACCACTGGATGAGCAGTTCTGGGGTCAAATTCTGTCGAGTTAGCATCTGCAATGTAATGTTCATCAATTAGAAACACGAAGTCCCTCACACTGTGACATGCATGTACAGGACCTCCCCCATGTACAGCTGTGGCTCATCCCCACACTTCTGGCAAGTGGCAACCTTAACTGTGCTGAGCCATTCACCTGCACAGAGCCGCCAGCTCAGCTCCAGACAACAGAAACAGACTCTGTCAGCACTGTTTGACATGAATTTCTGAGACTGCCTGGAGGTTACAATCTTAGGGCAACCAGTTTAGTGCTATCAGTGATGAAAGCAAGGGTCATTCAGGAAAAGCACATACTGAACAGCTTAGAATATTTTAAATAAAGCCAGGGAGCAAGAAGGGAGCAGAAGTACTCTGAGAAACACATTTTCCCCTATCTTCACTACTAGTGAGACTCAGAATCAGGCTGAGAAACTAAATTTAGCACTCTGTAAAGGGAGTTTTGACAAGAGGGACTTCGTCAATCCAAGCAGTGGAGCCCAGAAAGCAATTCAACTTGGTGCAGTAGGTGCAACTGCCTGGTCAGCTGAATTGCTTTTTGGTCTTCATTCCCACTGGCTACAATGGGAATTTAGGATGTCCAGCATACACAAGCACAACTCCACTGAGGTGTTTTATTCAGGAGCTGAACCTCACTCTAAGCAACAGAAAGTTTTCTGTCATAAGCATGCCTTACTCCATTGATTTTTATCTGAACAGGATACGGAAACTGTTCTTTTTCCTTTGAATTAGCAAAGGAGATGGGGAATTTTACAGGCCTATAAAAAAATTTTAAATCTACCTAGCAATGAAAAATTAAAAGTTACAGGTATTAAAAAAATTACAGGTATTACTCAAGCAATCAAAGAAATGACGAAAACCCAGGAAGGCTTTTATGCAATTACCTTGCCAACCAAGAACACTGCGTGCAAATTCCACAACTGCTAACTGCATTCCCAAACAAACTCCTGCAGAAGGCAAAGCAGAACACAGATCAAGTCAAGACAAGGACCGCTGAGCCCATATTGCAAAGCACACACACCTTCACAGAGCAGACGTGAGTCAGAGGAAAACGTGGATGAGAGACCTTTGACTTGGATTTAGGGGTCTGCTCACTCTGTACCAAGTAGCTCTGACAAGTTTTACTCCACTGCTCCCTTCCCTATCCACTGCTCACACATTTCCAGTCTCTCATTTTGTTTAAATGCAGTCACATACTTCTTTGTGCCAAGATCACCACAGCCTCCTTTGAAACTTCCTTGGAGACTCCTACCCCCTCGTTATAGAGATTCCTTGTCATCACATCCCAGCCAACTCCAAGCACTTCAGAGCTAACTACAGATGATGGCTGTATTACCCGGTTGGCCTTCCTCCGCCAATTATCTTCAGAATTGTACATTCTAGATACTAATGAAAATCAGTAAAGCTCTTGCTGCAGACCAGTTAGGCTGTTATTCAATGTCCTTCTTCTTATGGATGAAACATGTTTCTCACCTAAGAAGGGTTTTTTCTGTTTTCTTGCCCAGGAAATAGCTTGAATTTTGCCTTCTGTCCCTCGAACACCAAATCCACCAGGAACCAGAACTCCGCTGTATGAGGATGAAAAGATTCTATTCACATGGGGCTCACCAGCGTAGTTCCCCCCAACCACATACCACCCCTCTCCTGTAAAATCTTGGACTTGCAATACCTTGCTCCTGAAAAGGGCTTTAAAGTGCCCTGTGTGGCAAAGCCTGTCTGCAGCACGGTTTCCATATGACTTCACATGAGCCATCATATAAAATGTCACAGAATTTTCAGGGAAACATTTTAGAAATGCAAATTTTACCTTTCCAAGAAATCTCAAATACAATGCAGGTTACAATACTGGAATGGTTCATGTTGCACGACTCGCATGCTCTGCGCCAAACATGTTTGCAAACATATCATCCAGTCAGGCTCATGCTGCGGAAGCTGCTGGCTGCAGTATCAAGTTGTCTTAACCACAGGCACAAGGACACCAGATTCTGCAGGAGGTTCTTTGTTCTCCTGGTAGCACCCAAAGCCCTACTTGTTCTTGTTTTCTGGGCTAACTCGTAGCATTCTTCTGCATCCTAACACTTTGTCCGTTCTCACACTTTCTTCCTAAAGAACTTTATACCACATTTACATCTTCTGTCCTCTCTCTCTGGCTTTAATAGCCTTTGCCAGCACCTATCCTTTCCCCTCATTTCCTTTCACCCTATTTCCCCACTAAACCTGTGCACATCCTCATCTGCATGATCATCTCCCCTATGCTGCCTTTCACAAACTCCCTCACTTATTTAACAATTTTCCATTTTACATCTTATCCTAAATTTCACTGAGAGGTATTTGGTGCAATGTCAGAGTGTGCCGGTACAGTGCCTAAGAAAATAATCTCCAGTGAGGCTCTTAATTCCAAAACTGTCAATAGCAGCAAGTTTATTAGACATGCTCCAAAGAAATAGCAAGTATTGGTCTTACTCAGCACCACACAGCTTCTGCCAAGCTTCATGGTATCGGACAGGTTCTTCCTGCAGAGTATCTGGCTCCAAGTCAGCAGAGTCAATATACTGGGAAGAAATCCAAAAAAGGATGATGAAATACTGCCACAAGAGCATACAGGGTCTCCTTAATTCTCATTAAATTAAGATGTCATCATTCTTCCTGCATAGCTCTAGAATTGTTTCCTACTGGATACTTGCTTATGTTTTTTCTGGGCTGATTTCCTGTCTGCTAGTCAGCAAAACTGCTTTCCCCCACCATCCTACTACTGATGCACAAAGAGACACCATGTTTTTTCTGTCTTCCCCTCTCTGCAGCTCTACTGTGACATACATGAAGTCCATGAGACCTAGACTCATTAAATGTGAAGCCTTAATGGAGCACAGCAAGATGGGAATGCACAGCTATGCAGGCAGAAACAACCACACAGCAGGAAAAAATTGAATCACTACCTCTTCAAATATACATCATTTAATCTTCAAGAGGGACTGAAGAACAAAATAGGATATGGTGAAACACAGGCTGTTGTAATTAAAGGATGTTATGACCAATGCTCCATATATATGGAAAAAACCTGCAAATTTTCCAGTTTCTCATCTCCAGCATTCCAGTATCTCTGAACTTCTGAATGTTCTGGCAGTCTGCTAACCCTTTTGAACAACCATTTTTGTTCTTTGGGGTTTTTTTAAGGTTGGAATACTGCTAAACAGTTCTTTTAACCCAACATAAGATCTCCATGCATGGGGCTCACAGAACCCATTCCCCTTCTGAACTATACAAATACAGCTGTGTCAGGAAGTACCCATGGAAGCATGAGCAGGGTTTACCCTTCACCAGTCTTACTTGTTTTTCTTCTTTTCTCCTCTACTGATTTTGTAAGTTGAAAAGTAACCCAAACATAGAACAGTGCTGTTATAAAGCAAGCACCTATTGCCATGACTCTCTGGCATCATGAAATGGCTGGACAGTTAAAAAAGTATATTTAAATGAAAGTAAAATTTCTGACAACAGATACATATTCCACCTCTTCAGAGCATATAGCTACAACCAATACCCTTAGAAGCACCTGTGCAGCCAAACCAGCATGAGGCAGAAGCATCATAAAACCTGTGAGTACCACAAGGCTAACAGCAACAACCCTAAAAAAAGGATCACTTTCAACAACTGTCAGAGAAATTAAAGCAAACAGTGCCCTCCTCAAATACATCTACCACTCTATCACAGTTCAGGACGCAACACTGAGCACTGAAGAGTTCCCATCAGTTATATGGACACATTGTATATCTTACAGGATGAAAGGCTGGTTTCCTTTGAAGCCTTTTTATGCCTGACAACAGATGTTTTCATGCTGTAATCCAAGGACAATTTTAAAGTTCACTGGCTGAATCAACTCCCCCTTACTGTCTATGGGTTTGTGAAAAACTTAATTAAGATGGGTAGCACTGTATATGGAAGGAGTATGGAGGAGAAATTTTAACACACACACACACACCCCTACCTTAATGTCAAGTTTGTGGTTGATAGCCAGTGCAGAATGCTCCAGTGCTTTAATGACTGATGCGTAGGAATCTGAAAACTTGGTGTATTTGCCAACAAGCGCAATGGAACATGTTTCAAGGAGACGGTCATACCTACATAAAATCAAAACACAACGGTTATTTCACAGGAAAATGGGGGCAAGAATTACATTCTATTCAGCTTTTCAAGTAACATCAACAGTCGGGCTCTTGAAAGTCCATCCAACTAGAAAGATGATGACTTTGGAAGAGATGACCTTTTATAGTAATTATGACTTAAAAACATCAAAGCAAGATTAAAAGAAAGAAGAAAAAAAAAGTGACAAACAGTTGCAGAAAGTCATGTATACATTAACTCATCTCTCATTATGCTGAAAAGCCATTTTGTGTAGAACCAAACTGTCTTTTCAGGAAGCTGTATTAGATTCAAAGTCTGCAGTAAACTATTAGAAGAGAGGATCAAGGCACAACTCTGCATATGTTTATACTGTACAGCATCTTCCCACGCTGCTTCTGACTGAGTTCACTTCAACAGCTAGAAAAGACTTTTGTCGTGGTTTAACCCCAGCCAGCAACTAAGCACAACACAGCCGCTCACTCACCTCCCCTCACAGTGAGATGGGGGAGAGAATCAGAAGGATAAAAGTGAGAAAACCCATGGGTTGAGATAAAGACAGTTTAATTGGTAAAGCAAAAGCCACACACCCAAGCAAAGCAAAACAAGGAATTCATTCACCTGCCCATCTGCAGGCAGGTATTCAGCCATCTCCAGGAAAGCAGGGCTCCATCACGCATAACAGTTACTTGGGAAGACAAACACCATCACTCCAAATGTCCCCCCCCCCCCCTTCCTTCTTCTTCCCCCAGCTTTATATACTGAGCATGATGTCATATGCTATGGAATATCCCTTGGGTCAGTTGGGGTCAGCTGTCCCGGCTGTGTCCCTCCTGACTTCTTGTGCCCTCCCAGCCTACTTGCTGGTGGGGTGGGGTAAGAAGCAGAAAAGGCCTTCACTCTGTGTAAGCACTGCTCAGCAGTAATGAAAGTATCTCTCTATATAATCAACACTGTTTTCAGCACAAATCCAAAACATAGCCCCGCACTAGCTACTATGAAGAAAATTAACTCTATCCCAGCCAAAACCAGCACAGACTTCTAGAGTCCTAAGGCTGTACTGCCTACACTTTCAATCCTCAGCACCTGGCAGCACGGGATTTACACAGCATTCTTGGCTACAGCTAAGACATTGTTGAAGTTTATTTCAGAATTGCTAAGTACCTTCAACCAAGATGGTTACGGAGGGCTTTCCCCATCCAAAGAAAATGTTATTGACAGTGGTGGCTTGTGTCCGGCATATAAAGGAAAATACCTAGATCTTGAAAATTAATTTCGTATAAGGATGTCGTGGTTTAACCCCAACCAGCAGCTAAGCACCACACAGCCGCTCACTCACTTCCCCCCCACCCAGTGGCATAGGGGAGAGAATCGGAAAAAAACCCTAAAACTCGAGGGTTGAGATAAGAAGAGTTTAATAGAACAGAAAGGAAGAAAATAATAATTATAATATTAACAATAATAAAAGACTTGGAATATACAAAACAAGTGATGCACAATGCAATTGCTCACCACTCGCTGACAGATGCCCAGTTAGCTCCTGAGCAGTAATCCACACCTCCCCAGGGCCAATTTCCCCCAGTCTGGGTCAGCTGCTGTGGCTGTGTCCCCTCCCAGCTTCTTGTGCCCCTCCAGCCTTCTTGCTGGCTGGGCATGAAAAGCTGAAAAATCCTTGACTTTAGACTAAGCATTACTTAGAAACAACTGAAAACATCAGTGTTATCAACATTCTTCTCATACTGAATCCAAAACTAACACTATACCAGCTACTAGAAAGTTAACTCTATCCCAGCCAAAACCAGGACAAAGGACAAACATACTTACGGCTTCAGAAAGGGCCAGAATGCTGACTGAGAAGACTCAATTCACTATTTCCCCATGAACATGGAGTCTATTCCCCACAATAAAAAAAAAAAAAAAAAAAAATCACTGTGTCCTAGGAGTCTCAGAACAGTTACCAAACAGTCGTTTCACTTGCTTGAAAGCATACTCAAAAGGTATGTTTTTATCGACACTCCTGATGACTCCTACATATACCTACAAAAGGATTTCAACACTTTGTAATGTCACTGGGGTTTTTTGTATAAAAAGGGAGGGCAGAGCTGTCCACGTTTTAATTACTTCAAACTGATTTTGACATAGACAGTAAACTACCAACACAAGATATGGAACTCAGTAACATTATCTTACGGGATTTTGTGAAGAAAGGCTGAGAGAGTTGGGGTTGTTGAGCCCTGGAGAAGAGAAGGCTCCGGGGAGACCTTCTTGAGGCCTTTCAATACTTAAAGGGGGCTTATAAGAAAGATGGAGACAGACTTTTTAGTAGGGCCTGTAGCGATAGGACAAGGGGTAATGGTTTTAAACTAAAAAAGAGTAGATTTAGACTAGATATAAGGAAGAGATCTTTCACAATGAGGGTGGTGAAACACTGGCACAGGTTGCCCAGAGAGGTGGTCGATGCCCCATCCCTGGAAACATTCAAGGGCAGGTTGGACAGGGCTCTGAGCAACCTGATCTAGTTGAAGATGTCCCTCCTCATGGCAGGGGGGTTGGACTAGATGACTGTTAAAGGTCCCTTCCAAACCAAACCATTCTGTGATTCTATGATTCTCATTTTGAAGAATTTTTTTTTTCAAACAGTTAAACACCTAGGAAGAAAATACATTGGCGGGGGCGGGGGGGGGGGTGTGGGGGGGGGTGGAAATTTGAGCACGTAAGAACACTTGAGGAACATGAAGTAACACTCATCACCTAATAACCAACGACCAAGAAGAGAAACTAATCTGGACCCTTAACTCAAACTACGCCCAGTGGTGCAGCTCACCTGTCAGCCATTTCCTTCCACTTCATGAGCATCCTCCTGGGCTGCCTCTCAATGGGAAGGTCAAGCCTGTGTCTGAAGTAGTCAACAACTCCCTGCTCCTCTAACAACAGAGGAACCCGATAGATAGAAGAGACATCATGAACACAGATGACCTGTTCATACAAAATGAATGTCATTAAAACAGATCTAAGTGCCTGGGCAATTATTTGAAGACAGATATTCAGAGAGCTTCTGTCTCTAGCAGACAATCATATGACCACCTAAACTTCCAGGAAATAGTATCTGTTGAACAACATATGAATAGCTTACTACTAGTTTCCACATGCTTGAAAAGGTCACCCTTCAACACTTCCCAGGTATCACTGCTCACTGGAACTCCTTGGGAAGGGCTGTAACATGATAACCTAGCAGTAAGAAGGTCAGCTGCTATGCAAGTTATGTGAGCACACAGCAAAGTTCAAAGAACACTTCAAAGAGACTTCTCCTATGATACAGCCTTCCTGGCAATCTTAATTGAAACTACAGCTAAACCGCTCACAGGCCCAGCTTCCCCGTTTCCCACCATTGTTGCTCTTAACCAGGGCTCCCAGTTTAATTAAAACCCAGGGAAATCTGCGATCTAAATATAGCAATAAATTTTACAGGGTGTCCTTCATCAAACTTCAGATTAAACAACTATGAGCAAAGAATTCTTAGGTCAATGAGGAATATCCACATCAACAGTTCTAGTTCACTGAAATGGGCTTCCTCAGAAAAGGAAAGATGGCTCTGGACAACTGTCACTTATCTGTCAAGAATGAGACTGTACTTTAAGGATCAAAAATATACTGGCACAACTATTTTTAAATCATCATTTCTCCAGACTCAAATTGAAAGCAGAGTTCAACACTGCACCAGTAAACCCCTTAGGCTGCAAATTTTCCTCCTTTATAGTCAATAGCACTTACTTCTCAATTCAACTACAATTGCAGTCAGAGAAACAACCATGTAAAATTGCACTAAACTTCCCGGAAAGGGACCGACAAGAGCCAACTTACTTTCAACTCCTGGCCAACAAGAGGTAGGTATCATACTGCTAACACATCAATATTATTGCCAGCTAATTCTGAATGTAATACTTGAAACTGCAAGACTCAGTTTGATCTTGCTGTACAGAAAATTAATAAAAATTACTTGACAGAGACTGGAATTGCAAAGTGATACTCAGTCTTTCACAAAAAGACGAAATTTTTCAAGCTCCAGCTGGACTGGAAGATGCTAATATTTAACCTACAGACCATTTGATTATTTTCCAAGGTCTACCTCAGACTATGCTATGCAGAGTAGTCTCAGTATAAAAAGAATCATGCTAACATGGAATTTTTGCATTTCATGCAACATTCAAGTGAAGCAATGCTTCTCTCAAATACCATTTCAACTTTTCTGTGCAATCTCTCCCCACGAAATCTCAAGCGGAAGAATAATACCATGAAAAGAGCAGTGTACAAAATACATTCGTGTATCCTCTAAACCTAATTTGGGGCAAATACTCTTTGGCATCTCAATACTGGAAAATCTCATTCTTCTGTATTCACAGAAGGAATGTGGAAGGATAACTAAGGTCAAAACCAGCTATTCAGAAAATACCTTGGATTCCATAGAATTCTGTAAGCCTATGCTAACTACCTTGGAAGAAAACTTGGGTGCTGGCATAAAAAGGACTATTTTTACAGCCGTTACATGTGTAAGGAACATAGGTAAGACAAAGCAGCAAATGAATTATGCAGCTAACAAAAGACGCAGCTAGAACACAAAAACACTACACTCGGATAAAACTCCACTCAGCATTTGACAAACAGCTAGAATATTTATTGCAAAGAAGTGCAGACAGCAATCTTTACCTGTTCTGGTTCAACATGACAGAACATGGAAATCTTTTCTTTTACTGAGGTATCCAATGGAGTGGAGCACCTGCAAACAATCTAACAAAACAGCAACATCAAGGTTGTGAAGCAAAACGGAAGTACTCAGACATTCATATAATAAACCTCTAAAAAGCTGCCCTTCTGCAGTCTCCACGGCTTGGGAAAAAAACCCAACTCAGTTACTCTTACTTGTTTACTACCAATACACAAGAGCTCTCAACCTAAGCATTATTTAGTCTAGGATGTTGTTGCAATATGCCAGTACTGCATTTTTAAATTCAAAGCCATGCAGCAAACCTTACCAGATCTGGTGAGAGACCAAGACCTCTGAGTTCACGAACACTGTTTTGGGTGGGTTTAGTCTTCTGCTCGCCTGTAGAGCTTGGCTGGTCAGAGAAGAGCAGAAATTAGCATATCAAATTGTGATGATATGTAGCAGTGATTTGTCAGGCTAATTGGGACTCTCCACCCCAATCCATCTTGTAAAAACTTTGACCCAGTTCTTAGACAATTCACATGAAGTTTAATACCCCTGTACAGTATCATTTTAATCTCCAAGACTGAAAGCAACTGGCAGAAAGCAGAGTTCAAGTTTGTACAGTGAGTAGGTATGCGTTATAGTAGGGACGGAGAGAGCAGAGAACCTAAGGATTTTATCTACTGCTCCCTCCAAATACCTAGTATTTCATATTTCTAATTTTTTCTCTGTAAATCACCTAGCCTGGACAGAAGGGGAAAGGAAGAGAGAGAGAGAGGAGAAGAGAACGAAGATTGATCTGCGCTCCAGTAACTATCAAGCTGCTCTGCTAAATCCAGTTTCAAGACGAGGAACACTCTCTGCTGTTGTTAACATAACCATGGAAGACTTTTTTCAGTAGTGACTCCTGCAGTAGAGATTTTTTTTGTTTGGTTAATACCATAAATTGTCTCCAAAACCAGAGCAGATAATACAGATGAGGTTATATCATGCATTATATGGCATAAAACACCTTCACATGCTTTTGATATTAACTGGAGTTCACCCCATCTACTTGGCACATAAGGATATTTTGTTTTTCTTTGTGATTCCTAATTAACTGATTCTTATCATAGCACTGCTTCATAATACATTTTCTTAGTTGAATCTCTGAACCAAGGGCAACTGCCACTCAAGATTGTTATGGCTTACATAGCATCAGATGTGAGAGTCTATGAAATTACTGTTAAAGATCAAAACACACACTAAAAATATTGACGCAGGGCGGGGGGGGGGGGCAAACCAGATTATGTTTCAAAACACAGTATCATATTTTGAAATTACAAAAGTAACCTGACCTATTTCATGAACTACAGCTAATGTAAATCTGCATGGGGAAAAAAGGAAAAAAAAAAAAAAAGCACAGAGCAACAAATATTAAAGAACTCCAGGAAAGCTTGGAATATGATCTTATTAATAAGTCTAAATGGCTGTGAAGTCTGGCTATTTCACTGACTTTTATATTAGCTTTGCAGAAATGAAAGGCTATGCAAATAAAAGCAAACTGGAAGTTTTCAGCCCTAGAAAGCAAATTTACCTGCAAAAGCTAGGAGATAATTCCATAGAGAAAAACAGCAGTTAAAGATGCAAAATTGCATTTGCTGCAACTCCCAACTATTTATTACACATTTACACACTTTGAAAAGTTTCTGTTCGCTTCTTGCGAACCTTTCTAAATACATAACCATATATTCTCTGCATGTCTTCCAGAAGTTTCTATATATAGAAATACAAATATAACAGTGCCTATAGGTATAGCATTTCAGAAGCACATATTTAGGAAGCAAGTGTCGGATTCGGGAAGCCTCTGACCACCAAAACATTTTGGGTCCTTACCTGGGGAACTAGACTGACATGAATGTTACAAAAATTCTCTCTTTTGGCTTTGAACTGGAACTGGCGGAAAGCTTCAATAAAAGGCATGCTTTCAATATCGCCTACTGTCCCACCAAGCTAAAAAAGACAAAAGACATTTAGAATTAAAGTTAGTACCAAAACATCACCTACTGAATTTGTACACTAAAGCATACTAAAACATACATAAAAGAACACTAAAACATCTCCCCACCACCTCCCTCTGATTCCCTAAAGGAGCATCAACACCCAATATGAAAAGCACCAGGATTCACCAGTTGTATGTACTACTTCTACAGCCTCCAATCTACCCCAACTATTATTTTACCTTCATGATTTCCCCCAAAATCAAAAAAGCCACAAGAAAAACAGCTTCTCATATGGGCAGCACCTCTCCAGGGACATTAGCTTTACCTCTATTCTCTCTTCAGGGAAAAGATTTAGATGTTAAAATTATCATTTATGAACATTAGGTGGAACCGAGAAGCAAAATTTCTGTTAAGTTTTAATAACGATATAGAGTAGTTTTGGACACAGGCAGGAACAGAGACTAGGCATTCGTTGGAGCACTGACAGCCTCCTGTGTGTTGTCAGATAGTGCCTCCTAGGTACTTCAGAATCCAGGCTTGTAAATCCTGGAACAGAAATTGGCACTCAAGCTGCAGGGATAGTCCTATGTCACCATGACCCGGGCACTCTGACAAGCTCCCTCTCTCCTCTATTAGCATACCCCACCAGCCAACTCAGCAGTCTCAGAGCCTTTACCCTACTCTGTCTCCTCTGGCAGCAGGATGTCCCATACGATGCACAGGAAACTGCATTTGGTTTGTCACCACTAACTTGTGCCATTCCCTTTTCTAGGTCTATGCTTGAACTAGTCACTGCAAGGCTTCCTTTACTGCTAAGGAGGTTAGACAACTGTTTCCAGGGGATTTACCTACCCTCCCTCTATCCACCAAGGGAGAAATGGGCACAGCGTGATTAACTCATCAACTTTGGCATATAAAGTTATAAGAGCTAAAATTAATTCTACAGACTAATTCACATTACACTAGAGAGCAAAGCATCTCAAAAATATAACTGTCCAAGACCTCAGTCCTTCTACATGCAGATTCAGACACAGAGCATTCAAAAGATTAGACTGAATAAGCGATGCTAACAAGGGGGATTTTTAACCAACTCAATAACATGCAAAGTTGAACACTACTGTAAAAAAATTTTACTAAGCCAAATATAGTTCAGTTTACTCCATACAAGAAGCAAAACTGTAGGTTTTGGTTTTTTTAAGAGCTACAAACCTCAATCACACAAACTTGGGGTTCAATGCCATCTTCATCTACAGGAATTCGTGCCTGCCTCATTACCCATTCTTGTATAGCATCTGTGATGTGAGGAACAACTGAAAAAGAAAACCAGGCAAGGGTTAAAGCCACAACCCATGCACTTTTTTCCCTCTAACTAATTACAGAGCAAATTATTGAAAATAACTAGCCAGTGCTTCCCATATCACTTCAGCACTGATTTGTGACTTTAAAGAAGTATTTATTTTTGAAGTGATTATTCTTGGCTGTGATTTTCAAGAGAAGCGTCTTGGCAGGAAATGTAATCCTGCCTCAATTTAAACACATGTAAGCAATGTTTCCTTTAAGCTGCAAGATTCAAGTACAAACAGTCCTTTGCTCTAAGCAGAGCGAGTTACTCTGTTTTAAACTGTCTGTAAAAGTCCTTATCCAAACCAGCTGTGGAGGATGCTCAGAAAGGGAAGGGACTGATCTGATCCTCAAAGAGCCTCTGGGTTTTCTAATAATGTGACAGCTATCAAAAGCAATAACCATTTTAACCAGCTAACAAATAATCCACAGGTATATTAGTCTGAAGTCTGTTTGCATTTACTATTGGCTACATTAGACAGTCAGACCCAAGTCCAGCATACAGTCCAAACAATAGGCCATATATTGCTGTGCACTGCAAAGTTTTGAGAGGCTTACAGGTAACCTGATTCAGTGTGGCACGCACCACTACACCTGCACTGGTGCGTCTTCTACTTCCCCTCTTTAAAAAAAAAAAAAAAAAAAAAATCACAAGGACAGCATCTAACAAATGCAGAAGCATCCAACCAGGACAGAAATACAGAACATATTACTAAGCATCAGAAGTGAAGCTTCACGTCACCTTGGACAGTTTTGCCAAGATAGTCTCCCTTCCTCTCCTTGTTGATGACATATTGGTAGATCTTCCCAGTAGTCAGATTGTTGTCTTTGGTGAGTCGAATATCGAGGAAGCGCTCATAGTTACCAAGGTCTAGGTCCACTTCCCCTCCATCATCTAGCACAAACACCTCCCCTGTAGCACACAGAAAAAGGCACAAGCGCACATGTCAAGGTGAAATGGTCCACATAAGCAATTTGGTGGTATTGCCTGTGACAGCTGAATGAATTCAATGTAAGGAAACACCTTCTTTGATTGCTGCAGCAAGTTCAGGAGTGGCTAACAAAACTAAAAGCCTTATATAACAAAGAGGACTGAATCCCTTGACCAGGAAGCAATGATAAAAGACCAGAGAGCTCATCCCTGCTGTTTGCTAGTGGCACGATCAGCCCGACCAGTCAGTCCGGAGCTGCTGACAGGCTCAGCCTGCAGGTCCGACACACAGGACCAGATGCAACCTCTTCCACCATGCAAAGGAGATGGTTCCTTCCAGGCAAAGCCAGCCCCAGGACCCACCTGGAAGACCCCGGTGCCCCGCTCAGGGCCGGCTGCCTGCTGACAGCTCGGCCCCGGCCCCGCGAGGCCACTCACCGTGCTCGTATGGGGAGAAGGTGCCAGCGTCAATGTTGATGTAGGGGTCGATCTTGATGGAGGTGACATGCAGCCCGCAGGACTTGAGAATGGTGCCGATGCTGCTGGCGATGATCCCCTTGCCGATGCCCGAGATCACCCCACCCGTGACCAGGATGTACTTCATCTGCCTCGCTGCCCGACACCGACACCGCCTCAGCGATGGCTCTCCCCGGGGCAGGCGGGGACAGACCCGCTGCCTGGAGGAGCCCCGGGCCCCCGCCATTCCTGACAGCCACCAAACCTCCATTCCCCCCTGTCAGCGACCAGCCCCCGCCATTCCCTCCCTGTCAGCGACCCCCCGAGTTCCCCCACCTGTCCGCGGCCCCCTCCCGCCATTCCCGCCTGTCGGTGAGGGCCGCTCGCCCCCGCCAGAAGTTCCCGCCGGAGTCGCGGCCCCCGCTGACCCATCAGCGCCCGCCACCCCTGTGTCGCCCCCCTCCGCGGGGGTCCGCGTGGTCCCACCCGCCCTCCACCCCGCGCCTGCCCACACGGTCCCGTCCGCTGCCGCCCCCCGCCCCTCACCTGTGCCCGCCGGGCCCCCGGGGCGGCGCGCGGAGGGTGCGTGGCGGGCGGGGTGAGGGACGGAGCGCGCGCCGCGCTGCTGCCGGCCGGCTCGGCGGGGAAGCGCATGAGGCCGGCGCGCGGCGGAGCGCAGGCGCAGCTCTCCCTCGGCGCCTGCGCAGTAGGGGGAAGAGGAGAGGCTACCGCGCTGCAGAGCGGACGGGGCGGGGCGGGGCGCGGCCCTGGTAACGGCCGCCCCCCGCCCCGCCCCGCCCTCCGCGCGCCCCTCCCCGCCCCCAGCGCCTCAGCGGGCGGCGGGCTCTGTGCCGGCAGCGGGAGGGGTTCGGTGCCAGCGGGTGCCGGAGTTGGCAGGTCTCCCGTCCAGCCGCTGGGGCCTGTCACCCTGTCGATCCCCGAGGGCCGGGGGGGGGCTCCAGCGCCGCGGGGTGGGAGGGCAGCAGCTCCGCGGAAAGCTGGGTGGGTGATTTGCAGCTCTGGAAACGTCGGTCTTGGGCCAGGAGACCTTGCGGTGGCTCCCCAGGGCGGTCCAAGAACAGAGGGGAGCCTGGGGAGGCTTGGCCCTGTCAGGAGGAGGGGGGCGGGGGGAATTCGGCGTCCCTTCAGACTGGGTGCTAACAGCTGCTCTTTGTGTGCTAGGGAAGCAGCTGAAAGGAGCTCAAAGTATCAGAGAAAAGTTTCTTTACAATCACTTTTGTGCTCTTTTCCAACCAGCTGGTGAGTGGGACCCAGGCAGCCGGTTCCTGCAGGACAAGGAATACAGCTGAGCAAATGGAGGGGAGGATCAAGGGAAACCCTGGCCCTGTTAGGTCCAGAAGTTTTGCCTTGGTCTTCAGTAGGCCAGTGTTTTGCCTTCAGCATGTTGAGTGGCATCTCATAGGAAGGGATTTCTCTTGGCTGTTGGACAGACCAACCCATTTCACTGTTGGGTTCCTGATGCACCGCACACATCTTCCTCTTTCCTTTTACTCAGTTTCACCTGGTTGTAAGTTATCCAAAATGTTCTCACAGATTTTTAGCTGTGGAGCAGTAAGTTGATCTATGTGTGTCTTAATCACCCTGCTTGTCTATGACAAATGTGATTGCTTGCATGGAAGTACAGTCTTAAGAAATAAATCGCTCAGTCTCTTGGTTTTGTGATATTACTTAATGTTGCCTTAAGCTGTTTATCGCCTTCTATTTTCTCCTACCTTCCTTTCTTTGTTATGCATCTTCCTTGCAGTTAGGTCCCTGCAGTTTGAAAAGCATCACTTCTCGCTTTTGTGACCATTGCTGTGCTCCTCCTCCTCAGCGCTGCAGCCTTTCCAGCTGTTCTTCTTCCACAATTCGTGCTCATTAATCTTAGTTAAAAGTATTACCCTTTCTGTGCAGGTGATGTGACAACCTTCGCAGCAAGAGGAGTTGTCTGGCTATACAAAAGGCATATTCCAATGATTTAAGAAATTAAAAATACTGCTCCCTGACCCAAATGCTTGGAGGGTTTTTCCTCTGAAGAGCTTATTGACATTTTGGTGGGTGGTGTGCACATCGGAAAAGCAGTCTGTGTGTATTCACACTGAATGGGTTATGGGTGAAATGCATTGCTGTTGATTGCAGCTAATATGCCCAAGTTACTTCCCCCCCCGTCCACCAAATCACAATACCTCATTACACCAGGCGTTCCTCGCCTGGGGAAGGTTACAGCATGAGTACCCCTGGGGTGTGTGGGATCCCCAGTCCCTCCGCAGTTGAGGTTTCTGCCTGGGGGTTCCTGTCCAGCATGGGACGTGTGAGCACCCTCTGTTGTGGAGGGAGCGGATGCAGTAGTATTTGGTGTGGGTGAGTATATTGGGTTTACGTGGCAAGGTTTTGGTAGCAGGGGGGGCTACAGGGTTGGCTTCTGTGAAAAGATGCTAGAAGCTTCCCCTATGTCTGGCAGAGCCAGTGCCAGCCAGCTCCAAGACAGACCCGCTGCTGGCTAAGGCTGAGCCTATCAGCGACGGTTCTAGTACCTCTGGGATAAGAGATTTAAGAAGAGGAAAAAACACCTGCACAGCAGTAATTGCAGCCAGAGAGAGGAGAGAGAATATGTGAGAGAAACAACCCTGCAGACCCCCAGGTCAGTGAAGAAGGAGGGGGAGGAGGTGCTCCAGGCGCCAGAGCAGAGATTCCCGGGCAGCCCGTGGTGGGGAAGACCACGGTGAGGCAGGCTGTCCTCCTGCAGCCCATGGAGGTCCACGGTGGAGCAGATACACACCTGCAGCCCGTGGAGGACCCCATGCCGGAGCAGGTGGGTGCCCGAAGGAGGCTGTGACCCCATGGGAAGCCCATGCTGGAGCAGGCTCCTGGCAGGACCTGTGGCCCCAAGGAGAATGGAGCCCACGCTGGCGCAGGTTTTCTGGCAGGACTTGTGATGTCATGAGCGACCCACGCTGGAGCAGTCTGTGCCTGAAGGACTGCAGCCCGGAGAAGGGACCCACGCTGGAGCAGTTCAGGAAGAACTGCAGCCCACGGGAAGGACTCACGCTGGAGAAGTCCATGGAGGACTGTCTCCCATGGGAGGGACCCCACGCTGCAGCAGGGAAAGAGTGTGATGAGTCCTGCCCCTGAGGAGGAAGGAGTGGCAGAGACGATGTGTGATGAACTGACCGTAAACCCCATTCCCCGTGCCCCTGTGCTGCTGGGGGGGTAGGCAGAGAATCTGGGAGTGAAGCTGTACCCAGGGAGGAGGGAGGGGTAGGGGGAAGGGGTTTCAAGATTTGGGATTATTTCTCATTATCCTGCTCTGATTTGATTGGTAATAAATTAAACTGATTTCCCCAAGTTTAGTCTGTTTTGCCTGTGATGGTAATTGGTGAATGATCTCTCCCTGTCCTTATCTCAGCCCGTGAGCTTTTTGTTATATTTTCTCTCCCCTGTCCAGCTGAGGGGGGAGTGATAGAGCAGTTTGGTGGGCACCTGGTGTCCAGCCAGGGCCAACCCACTACAGTGAGGCATGCACTGATTTCACAAGCATATATTGTCCTGCCTGGGGACCGAGGTGAGCCCAGGTAGAGGTTGGACTTGATGATTTTAAGGGTCTTTTCCAACCTAGATGATTCTGTGATTCTATTCCGGGTCACCTGGTGTTTGTGGAGGCCAGCACAGAGCAGGCCCTATCAGCCTGTGAGGTGGGTTTAGACACATTGCCATGTCCCCAGGCAGCTGTGCCAGGGATTGGGGGTGGTGGGGGGGATGCTGTTCCAGGCCCTCCTTGCGGGCAGTTACCTGTCTGTTGCCTGTGCTGTGGACTTGTGTGTGACGGTAGATTCTGTCACTGTCGGTCATCTTCTCTTCCAGTGTTCATCTGGCCTGCCGGAATATTTCTCCGTGGACATGTTCTTCTGTGTGTTGATCAGGTGTAGGAGCAAAGCTGCCTCTTGCTTTCCCCAGAGGCAGGAGGTTTCCCCTTACTGCTAGTGTGCAGTGACTGTGCACAGGAGTAGTGCACAGTGTCTGGTGCCTTCGCTGAGAAAGCATTTGCTTTCAAATTGCCTGGCAGTGCTGTTTTTTTTCTCCATGAAGGGCTCCTCTTGCTTTCTTCTGTTACACAAGTAGCTCATAAGTGAGAAGAACATAGTTTTCCAACACCTTTTTTAAGGAAGGAGTGGTGATGGGTCTGATGAAGGGTTGACACAAATGCAGGAAAGGGGGTGGGGGGTTGTATGTGCACTGTCTGTGTGAGTTGGCTGAGTATCCAGTGGCACATCCCAGTAAGACAGGGAGGCTGAGCTGTTCCAGGGCTGGGTCTAGGCGTCCCAGGTTTTCCCATTTCATGAGTGGAGCGTAAGACACCTGCCTGTGGCAACTGCTTTGTGGCTGAAGGCAGGTCCTTACTTTCAGAGGTGTATGTAACAAAAATGTGAGCATCTCTTTTTACACACATAAATCATTCCCTCAGTGCCTAATTAAGGCCTCAGAGGTCGGATATCCAGTGGTGCTTAAGAGATAACTACACTCAGTGGGAGCTATTGTGAACATTAAATGGTGTGGAATAAATGACCCAGAAAAGTCAAACAAAAATATCTCAAGTTATGCAAAATTCTGGAAAAGTGGGGAAGAGTGGTGGTGTTGTTTCACCCTTAGTTTTGCCCTTAATAAGTTTTGCCCTTATAATGTTTTGTTCTCAGCTCTCAGTAGAATACAGATTGTGAATATTTTCCTTTCAGAAATGTGAATGAGATGAAATGGATCCACTCTGTTTATTTAACAGGATTTGATTCACAGCAGAACAAATAAACTGCAAAGCATTGCTCAGAGGACTGGCATAGTTCTGGTGAATATTAATGTGTTACAGGGATTATGCAAGGAAAGAATATACTGGAATCCTCAAATACTCACTTGAACTTCCTTATTGTTTAGGTGCCTATTGATGCAGGGAAATGCTTATTATCATATTATATGTATATAATATTAATGATTATGAGAATAATAATAAATTATTATATTAGTATTTTGATATATTAAGATATTGTTTGTCATTATATTGTATTATAATCCCAATTATAGGTATTGGGATTCGTATTTTCTCTGAAAGGTACATTTAACTTTTTTTTTTCAAGTGAGGGCTTTTCTTAACAAGTTCACTTTGTTCATCATTGGGTTTGCATTTTTTCCTTTGGTTGCCTTAAAATTCCACAGAAAAGTTGATTTTGCCTAATTATAATATCTGCAAGATGCAAGTCCTGATCTACAAACAAAAGGAGGCCTGCTGAACCTGATTCTGCAGGCCCTCATAAATCCACCCGAAGAGTACCTGGGAGAATTATCAGATGAAGAAGAGAAATGTGCACAAACATTTTTAAGCAGGTGATGGAACTTTATTTGCCATGTTAGTGCAAAATGTCGCACATTGGTGATGTGTGCCCTCCTTTGGTGCATCAACAATGAAGTCAGCTTAGTGTGGTGTGAGACGGGGTGTGCTACAGGTACCTTGGCAGATGTGTTGGGGGGATTGATGCAAGATGGTGGTGTCCATAAGGCCACTACTTTGTGTGCACCTCATGATGTTCTTTCTCCCTGCCATTTAAAAGGGCTGTCTCCACAGTGCTGGAGGTGATGGGAGTGTTCTGCTTTCCCACTGGGGCTATGCCTTTGTAGCCTCTATTTCTGCATTCACTAATCAGGATCACCATTTAAGGCCCATGCAGAACCAATTATCTTAAGCCTTCAGGTGTAAGCCAGATGTCCACTAACCTGAATCACACTGTTGCCCCATATTCCGAGATCTTGCTGCCAAAACATAGAGTTTCAACTGTGACTTTGCCATATTTCTTGGCTCTAGTTCCACTCAAGAAGCAGGAAACCCCCTCTGCCTAGGCGGTACCGTGCAACAGTTCCTGGGTGGTGTGTGATAAGCAGGGCTGTGTTTGTAAGTATTGAAACAAGCCTGAGTTTCAAAAGAACAAGCAAGCACAGGTGGAATTACAAGTGCCTGACTTGGCTGACGTGGTATTCAGTGCCTACAGCATAGATGTGTTCCCCTAAGCTAGTTGTTTATACTCCTCTTACAGACAGTGGAGGGGCATGCACCTCTCGGAGATGCTGCCCTGAGAAGGGATGGCTGACATCCAAGAAGCATCTGCTTCTGTAGTAAGGATGAACACAGTTATTGCAGTAGGGACTTTTGCAGCCTCCTCTTAGCGTGGTCACTCATGAAGATGAAAATGTGACCTTGTCCTGGGTTCAGCTGGGATAGAGTTAATTTTTACAGGAACCTGGGAGGTGGGGGGCATAGCCGGGGCAGCTGACCTGAACTGGCCAAGGAGCTATTCCATACCATGTGACATCATGCTCAGTATATAAAGGGGGAGCGGGCCGGGGGGTGGGCTCTTCTTTTCGGTGGGGGAAGTGGCAGAGCGTCGGGTCCCGGGTGGTGAGCAGTTGCACTGTGCATCACTCTTTTTGTATACTTTTTCATTAGTACCGTTGTTGTTGTTGCAATTTCTTTGTGTTGTTCCAGTAAACTGCCTTTATCTCAACCCTCGAGGTTCCAGGTTTGGTTTTTTTTTCCTCTCCTCCGTCTTCCCCCCCATCCCACCGGAGGGGGGCGGGAGGAGTGAGCGAGCGGCCGCGTGGTCCTTTGTTACCGGCTGGGCTGAAACCACGACAGTCCTTTTTGGCGCCCAACGTGGGGCACGAAGGGTTGAGATAACGACAGATCTGGCCAGAGCGTGTTGAAACAAATTTGTCATACGCATTTCTTATACTAGATAAATAGATGTTAGTCACAATGTTGATTCAGCTGTTTACATGGTGGCGTTTTGTAAGTTCTTATATGCTTTATGTATTGCCTGTAGTTGCGTATCTCATCTCTGGGAGAGTGATTGGGATTATCATTTTGCTGTACTGGGCAATGTCGACTTGTGAAATGATTACATCACTGGTCATGAGGTTAAGCTGTTATCTGTATGAGGCAGTGATATCATTTCCAGACTTTGGGCACCTTCTGTCGGATTTTATTGGTAATTACACCCAACCCATGGGGAAGTCAGGGGGGGATACTTCCCCCCATCCGTTCCCCTCCCTTTTCTCTTTCCAACTAATTACAACAGTTTTCGAGAATTTTGAATATCCTTGGGATGCGCAAGCCTGTGTGCTGTTAGTGCTATGCCTCCTGACTATGTTTCAGGTCTTGTCTAGGGCTACAAAGAGGGTCTTTAAGAGTACCACCCAGAGATCTGTCCCAAAGCTGGATATTCATGGGTGGCACGGCGTGTGGGAGGATGTGGGCAGGTATCTAGAGAACTTCTCACCTCCAGTGACTTGGAAGTTCACTCCCGAACAACTGCAGAACCCTCATGAAGTGATAGAATTTTTGAAAGGAAAATGCTGTGGCTATCCCAGAGACACACAACTCACTACACTGTGCTGGGCCCTGGCCGGTATCTACCAAACCCTGCTTGATACTATGCAGCACCCCCAGGGGGAAAAGGGGGAAAAGATGGAAAACAAGACAACATGCACCGTGGCTGCCCCAACGCCGACAACATGCACCGTGGCTGCCCCAACCCCGACAACATGCACCGTGGCCGCCCCTACCACGACAACAGGCACCATGGCTGCCCCTACCCCGGTGACAGATACTGCCACTAAACCAGAGAACCAACCTGTGCCAGTATCAGTCGCCCCTGTACAGAAAAAGAAACACACAAAGAAATCAGTTCGCTCAGTGAGAGATGAAGATGAACCAGGGTCATCGCGAGAACAGGAGGAAGAGGCAGAACCTGAAATAATTACCCGATCTCTATCCCTGAGTGAGTTGCGTGACATGCGAAAAGATTTTAGCCGCCACCCAGGTGAGCACATTGTTACCTGGCTGCTCCGATGCTGGGATAATGGGGCTAGTAGTGTGGAATTAGAGGGTAAGGAAGCCAAGCAGTTGGGATCTCTGTCTAGAGAAGGGGGTATCGACAAGGCGATTGGGAGAAAAACACAAGTCCTCAGCCTCTGGAGGCGACTTCTGTTAGGTGTAAAGGAAAGATACCCTTTCAGGGATGAAGTTACATGTCACCAAGGCAAGTGGACCACCATGGAGAGAGGTATCCAGTACCTGAGGGAATTAGCCGTGCTGGAGGTGATTTATAATGATCCAGAAAATGCGCAGTCACCCACAGATCCAGATGAAGTCCAATGCACACAACCGATGTGGCGGAAGTTTCTACGAAGTGCACCACCAACCTATGCCAACTCATTGGCAGTAATGTCCTGGAAAGAAGGCTATGGACAAACGGTGGATGAATTGGCTGTCCAACTCCGGCAATATGAAGGAAGTCTCTCTTCCTCCCTACGGGCCTGTGTCTCAGCTGTAGAGGAATTGTCCCGAGAGTTCCAGCAATTCAAAGTAGATATGTCCTCCTCCTCACCTGTACAGGCCCGCATTGCAGTTATTGGGAGTAAGCGTTCCTCTGCCCAAGAGAGAGGAGAGAGAAAGTACACACGACGGGCTAACCTGTGGTTTTACCTGCGTGACCATGGAGAGGACATGAGGAAGTGGGATGGAAAACCTACCTCAGTCTTGGATTCACGGGTACGGGAGTTGCGAGAAAAAGCAACCAGAAAAGAAGATTCTTCTTGGAAAACTGCTGCTCCAGTTTCCCGTGAGCAGTCCCCCGGGCGCAGTAGATGGGCCGATCTCATTTCTGATCCTCTTGAAGGGACTTCTGATTCACATGTGCAAAAAGTGGGTAACAGATATTCTAACCAGGATTAGAGGGGCCCTGCCTCCAGCCAGGTGGAGGAGAGGGACAACCGAGTCTACTGGACAGTGTGGATTCGATGGCCTGGCACGTCAGACCCACAGGAATATAAGGCTCTAGTAGACACTGGTGCACAATGTACCCTAATGCCATCAAGTTATAAAGGGGCAGAACCCATCTGTATCTCTGGTGTGACAGGGGGATCCCAAGAGCTAACCGTATTGGAAGCCGAAATGAGTCTAACCGGGAATGAGTGGCATAAACACCCCATTGCAACTGGCCCAGAGGCCCCGTGCATCCTTGGTATAGATTATCTCAGAAGGGGGTATTTCAAGGACCCAAAAGGGTACCGTTGGGCCTTTGGTATAGCTGCATTGGAGACGGAGGAGATTGAACAGCTGTCTACCCTGCCTGGTCTCTCCCAGGACCCTTCGGTTGTGGGGTTGCTGAAGGTTGAAGAACAACAGGTGCCAATTGCTACCACGACGGTGCACCGGCGGCAATATCGCACCAACCGAGACTCCCTGATCCCCATCCATAAGCTGATTTGCCAATTGGAGAGCCAAGGAGTGATCAGCAAGACTCACTCACCCTTTAATAGTCCCATATGGCCCGTGCGGAAATCTAATGGGGATTGGAGACTAACAGTAGATTATCGTGGGCTGAATGAAGTCACGCCACCGCTGAGCGCTGCTGTGCCAGATATGTTAGAGCTTCAATATGAACTGGAATCAAAGACAGCTAAGTGGTATGCCACAATTGACATTGCTAATGCATTTTTCTCCATTCCTTTGGCAGCGGAGTGCAGGCCACAGTTTGCTTTCACTTGGAGGGGTGTCCAGTACACCTGGAATCGACTGCCCCAGGGGTGGAAACACAGCCCCACTATTTGCCATGGACTGATCCAGACTGCACTAGAAAAAGGTGAAGCTCCAGAGCACCTGCAATATATTGATGACATCATCATATGGGGCAGCACGGCAGAAGAAGTTTTTGAGAAAGGGAAGAAAATAATCCAAATCCTTTTGAAGGCTGGCTTTGCCATAAAAGAAAGTAAGGTCAAGGGACCTGCGCAGGAGATCCAGTTCTTAGGAGTAAAATGGCAAGACGGGCGTCGTCAGATCCCTGCGGACGTGATCAACAAAATAGCAGCTATGTCCTCACCGACTAATAAAAAGGAAACACAGGCTTTCTTAGGTGTTGTGGGCTTTTGGAGAATGCATATTCCAAATTACAGTCAAATTGTAAGTCCTCTCTACCAAGTTACCCGGAAGAAGAACGATTTTAAATGGGGGCCTGAGCAACGACAAGCCTTTGAACAAATTAAGCGGGAGATTGTTCATGCAGTAGCTCTTGGGCCAGTCCGGACAGGACCAGATGTTAAAAATGTGCTCTACACTGCAGCTGGGGAGAATGGCCCTACCTGGAGCCTTTGGCAGAAAGCACCTGGAGAGACCCGAGGCCGACCCCTGGGGTTTTGGAGTCGGGGATATCGAGGATCCGAGGCTCGCTATACTCCAACTGAAAAAGAGATATTGGCAGCATATGAAGGAGTTCGAGCCGCTTCAGAAGTGGTTGGTACTGAAACACAGCTCTTCTTAGCACCCCGACTGCCAGTGCTGGGCTGGATGTTCAAAGGGAAAGTTTCCTCTACACATCACGCGACTGATGCCACGTGGAGTAAGTGGATTGCACTGATCACACAACGGGCTCGCATAGGAAACCCCAGTCGCCCAGGAATTTTAGAAGTGATCACGGACTGGCCAGAAGACAAAGACTTTGGAATGTTGCCAGAGGAGGAGGTGACACGGGCTGAAGAGGCCCCGCTGTATAATAAACTGCCAGAAAATGAGAGGCAATATGCCCTGTTCACTGATGGGTCCTGTCGCATCGTGGGAAAACATCGGAGGTGGAAGGCTGCTGTATGGAGTCCTACACGACTAGTTGCAGAAACTGCTGAAGGAGAAGGTGAATCGAGTCAGTTTGCGGAGGTGAAAGCCATCCAGCTAGCATTAGATATTGCTGAAAGAGAAAAGTGGCCAGTGCTCTATCTCTATACTGACTCATGGATGGTGGCAAATGCCCTATGGGGGTGGCTACAGCAATGGAAGAAGGGCAACTGGCAACGCAGAGGTAAACCCATTTGGGCTGCCGCACTGTGGCAAGATATCGCTGTTCGGATAGAGAAGCTAGTGGTAAAAGTACGTCATGTAGATGCTCATGTACCCAAGAGTCGGGCCACTGAAGAACATCAAAACAATCAGCAGGCAGATCAGGCCGCCAAGATTGAAGTGTCTCAGGTGGACCTGGACTGGCAACGTAGGGGTGAGCTATTTATGGCTCGGTGGGCCCACGATACCTCAGGCCATCAGGGGAGAGATGCAACATATAGATGGGCTCGAGATCGAGGGGTGGACTTGACCATGGACACTATCGCACAGGTCATCCACGAATGTGAAACATGTGCCGCAATTAAGCAAGCCAAGCGGCAAAAACCCCTGTCGCATGGGGGGCGATGGCTGAAATATAAACAGTGGGAGGCCTGGCAGATTGACTATATCACACTCCCACGAACACGCCAAGGCAAGTGCCATGTGCTTACAATGGTGGAAGCAACCACTGGATGGCTGGAAACATACCCTGTGTCCCATGCCACTGCCCAGAACACTATTCTGGGCCTTGAAGAGAAAATTTTATGGCAACACGGCACCCCAGAAAGAATCGAGTCGGACAACGGGACTCACTTCCGAAACAACCTCGTAGATACCTGGGCCAAAGAACACGGCCTTGAGTGGGTATATCACATCCCTTATCACGCACCGGCCTCCGGAAAAATCGAACGATACAACGGACTGCTGAAAACTACATTGAGAGCGATGGGGGGTGGGACTTTCAAACATTGGGATACACATTTAACAAAAGCCACCTGGTTAGTTAATACTAGAGGATCCGCCAATCGGGCTGGCCCCGCCCAACCAAGACTTCCACATACTGTAGAAGGCGATAAAGTCCCTGTAGTGCGCATGAGGAGTATGTTAGGAAAGACAGTCTGGGTTAGTCCTCCCTCAAGCAGAGGCAAACCCATTCAAGGGGTTGTTTTTGCTCAGGGACCTGGGTACACCTGGTGGGTGATGCAGAAGGATGGGGAAGTTCGATGTGTACCTCAGGGAGATTTGATTTTGGGAGAGAATAGCCAGTGAATTGGGCTGTATGATACCTAACTGCTAAATACCCTGCCAATGCATGTCATTGTATCTATAGTGTCTATATGCCATATCAAGGGTATTACTGTAAGAATTACCCAAATGACTGCGGGATGGACTTTGAAACTAAGCCAAGTACAACAGCGACAGAACTTGAACTGACACCCAGCAATTTCCTCAAGATCAACATCCTCGACCTGCAGAACAAGGGCGTGAGTTGCACCAAATGTACTAGCCACAAGTTCCAGAGGCAGCATACAACAACCCAACATCTCACACCATCTCTCTTATCCTGAAGAACTGTTACAACAGATGGAGCCCCAAAGTCATGGACTAAATAAAATCAATGGACACATTAGAGGAATAGCCCATACGCTAAAGGAATACCATTCGCGTGTGTGTGTGTGTGCGGGGGGACGACGGGGACGGACGCAAGTCCATATACTTATATATATAAGACAAGGAAGTGGTAGTGGTCGATTGGAAAATGTAAGATCTGGGCATGATGTAGATGGTATAGAATAAGGGGTGGATAATGTCCTGGGTTCAGCTGGGATAGAGTTAATTTTTACAGGAACCTGGGAGGTGGGGGGCATAGCCGGGGCAGCTGACCTGAACTGGCCAAGGAGCTATTCCATACCATGTGACATCATGCTCAGTATATAAAGGGGGAGCGGGCCGGGGGGTGGGCTCTTCTTTTCGGTGGGGGAAGTGGCAGAGCGTCGGGTCCCGGGTGGTGAGCAGTTGCACTGTGCATCACTCTTTTTGTATACTTTTTCATTAGTACCGTTGTTGTTGTTGCAATTTCTTTGTGTTGTTCCAGTAAACTGCCTTTATCTCAACCCTCGAGGTTCCAGGTTTGGTTTTTTTTTCCTCTCCTCCGTCTTCCCCCCCATCCCACCGGAGGGGGGCGGGAGGAGTGAGCGAGCGGCCGCGTGGTCCTTTGTTACCGGCTGGGCTGAAACCACGACAGACCTATTGCAACAAGATTTTGAGAATGGGTTATCAGTTCAGGCCAGTAACTCTTCTGCTCTATGACTGGTGAAAGAAGCAGCTAAAGATGGGCCTGCACTGGAGTGTTTCTGACAGTGAAGGGATATCCAGGAGCTTGACTGAGACCCTGTGGAGAGAGTCTGGCAGCTATGTGGGCTTGCTGCCACCCCACCACTGGGCAGCGCTGCAGAGAAAACATTTTGTCTTTGTTGTTATTGGTATTGCGTATCACCATACACGTCTGGTATTTACATTTAGCACCTGTCTCGGTCATATCATGTTGGGTGGGTTTCAGCTCATACTCTTCCATACTCTTTGCCTACTCCAAATGCCCTCCACATGCCCCAAATGCCAACAGTGTGGGTGAGGACATCCCTGACACCATTCCCATCCACCCTGACCTATCTCTTGATGGCAGCAGAAGGCTTTGCAGGAGAAGGCTGGAATCAGCAAGGGCAGGCTGGACATTCACTCCCTGTCCTTTCTAGTTTAAGCTGAATCAGCTGGCTATCACCCCAGTGCTCTGCCACCTGCTCTGCCTGAGCCCAGAGCCAGCTCTGATCTGCCCCTAAGAGCTTGATATAGTATCTGCGGTGAGCCAAACCCTCCAAGCCTTGTGAAATCAAATGCCCTTTTGTTTTGCTTAAAACCCTACCGCTTGCCTTTATTGCTGTTTGTGAAAGTTTTCAGTCTTCTTATTTGTCTTTTTTTTTTTTTGACTGTGCTGTGCAGTTTGAGAACTTCACAGAAAACTGCAAACCATTTACCCCGATGAGCCCTCCGAGACAGGAAGGCTTTGGCACCACCCAGCCGTGCATGAACATTTACACAGCACTAGCAGACATACGGGAGGTGCAGCTATTCCACCCCTCTGCTGTCCTCTATGCAGTGCAGGGCACACCAAAGAAACACCTGCAGAAAGCAGTAATTCATGCAGATCTGGCTGGTTTGTGTGGCGCTTACACCACTATATACTGCAAACCGTGGGAAGCAACCTGAAATGCTGTGCAGAGAATGTGTCCGAATGCTACCCTTCAGTGGGAGGAGTTCACAAAGCCTCCCGTTGACAAGATGGAGCATCTCCAGGCTGCCAGGGCACACTGCTGACTCCTCTGGAGCCTGCTGTCAGCTCAATAGGAGCCAGCAGTGTGCCCTGGCAGCCAAGAGGGCAGACCACATCCTGGGGTACATCAAAGACAGTAGAACCAGCCGGTCAAAAGAGGTGATAATCCTGCTGTATTCAGCATTGGTGCGGCCTCACCTTGAGCACTGTGTGCAGTTCTGGGACCCACCATTTAAGAAGGATGTGAAGGTCCTTCAGTGTGTCCAGAGGAGGGCAACAAAGCTGGTGGAGGTCTGGAAGGCATGTCCTGTGAGGAGCAGCTAAGGACTCTGTGTTTGTCTAGTTTGGAGAGAAGGAGGCTGAGGGGTGACCTCATTGCTCCCTACAACTTCCCAAGGAGGAGATGTGGAGAGGGCAGTGCTGATCTCTTCTCCCTGGAATCCAGTGACAGGATGCTTGGGAATGGTTCAAAGCTGCACCAGGGAAGGTTTATAATGGACGTTAGGAAACATTTCTTTACCAAGAGAGTGGTTAAACACTGGAACAGGCTTCCTAGAGATGTGGTCAATGCCCCAAACCTCTCAGCTTGGACAATGCCCTTAATAACATGCTTTAGCTTTTGGACAGCCCTGAACTGGTGAGGTCGTTGGACTAGATGATCATTGTAGGTCCCTTCCAACTGAAGTAGTCTATTCTATTCTATCATCTCACATGCTGCTGAAGTGCCCTGGACTGCCTCTGAGTACCTGTGGAAACCATCATTGGCTGTTTTTAATGCAGAATGTTGCAGGCAGCTAAAAATCGAGACATAAGAGTGACTGTCATCTGCCCTTCTCCAGAGTCACCCTCAGTTCTTACTGTGGCTGCTGAAACAGTGATGATATAGTTCCTACTGTGATCCAAACGTCTACTAAAAGGCTTCTTCAGTGGTGGCAGTGGCAGTTCTCTCTTAGTAATGGAGGCATGTACTACCTGAGGTACGACACTGCTCTTTCTTCTGTAGAGAAGACTGTAGAAATCCCAGTTTTTTAATTTCTCCTGACCCATTCCCGTCAACATGTGGATCAAAGCCACTGCAGTGGTCATCCAGGCCTTGGAACATGCTGGAGAAGCTCTTCTGTGTTTGGTATTCAGGATGTGCTGACCACTGGATTTCATCTGATGTTTCATTGCAACAAACTTACTTAACAGGGGTGATGTGGAGTCATTGACAAGTGTCAAGCAGACTGTACAGAGTTCAATTTGGGAAGAAAATCTCCTTTTACAAGTGGGGCCATCACCACTTTCACATAGCACGATGTTCCCCTTGGGTCTTCTGTATGGCTCCTTTAGGTTTCCATGTGCAGGATTAATACAGGCTTTGTGTAAAGTGTTCAAATCCTTTACTGAGCCTACACTTTTGCTCTGAACTTGATCAGGTTTTCACCAAAATGCAAAGTGAACGCATCTGTTACCCTGAGTAACAAAGAGGTTTGGGCAGATCTTACAGAAGATGCAAAATAATGCAGGAATAACAGCTGTTTGAGGAAGGTACATAGTGTACTTTAAGTTCTGTGCTAGCTCTTGTCCTCCCCTCTTGACCGGCGGATGGCTGCCCTGTGTCTTCGCTAGAAATGTCCGCTAGATGGTGGAATTGAACAGTAAAAGAAGAGTTTCTGAAGTAACAAAGGGACGCGGCCAGACAGTGGTGACACGCGTGGGGACCTCAGAGCTGCTCTGGGACCAAATACTGGGGCACCACATGCGCCCTGCAGATTAGATGGCATTTGGCAGCGCCCATCTGGGTCAGTCTCAGACTAGCTGTAGTTTCTCCCACCGGGACTGAGGAATTGTGATCTCTCCTGGGAGATCTTGCTTCTTTCAGGCAGGTTTTTTTCACCTTCAGTCCTCTTCCTATCTACTTCTTTTTCTCCATGAAGAAGAAGCGTCTCTTTCCTAGGAGGCAAGGAATGAACACACTGAGGTGCTGCAGAGCTCATCCGTGCTAGGAAGGAAACATTTTGCTCAGAGGACTGTGACCTAATAGGAATATGGCAGTGAGCAGAGCTGGCTGAGATCAGGGCAGCACATTACCAGAAAGAGGGGTGGGTGGGAAGAAAAAGTTTTTCAAATGCAGAAGGTAGCATGTACTGGGGATTAAAGCTCTTGGCTCTATATGATGAAGCCTGTGCTCCCTTTGGACAGAGTGCTGGACTGAGACCACCTTTCTGTCCTCACTCCTGGGAGGTCATGTCACAGTCCTGTGCCTCAGTTTCTCCTCTGTAAGGTGGACCTAAGGAGTCTGACCCTTTTGGGACAGTCTTTTGATATCTACAATGAAAAGGGCATTAGAGCTCTGTGTTTTCATTACTGACTCTGGTGGTGGCTTGTAAGCCTGTGTCCTCCCTACCTGGATTCACAAAGAGATGAGGCTTTAGCTCCACTCATAAGACTGACCAGCCAGGGGACCTGAACCTGTGCTGTCTTGTTTCCTTCATTTCCATTAGGGTTGCATCTCCTACATAAAGCAAACTGAGATCTGCCAAAGCCACCTGCTGTTCAAGGTGTGACAGATGCCGATTGAGCTGCTGGTCACTGTTTGGCCAGTCTGGTGAGGGTGGAGTCTGCAAGGTCTCATGTTTGCAGCAAGACGTGTGCAGATTTTATCCATGGAGAAATTGCAGACCCAGAGTAAGGCATTTTCCTTTGAAAAAAATGAAGTTTCCATCTCTGACGGGTGCTGTGCTGGTGTGAGCTTTGCTGGACACCACCTTTCTGAGGAGAGAAACCAGGCAGACCATCTAAAGCCTAAGGGTTACTCAGCTCCTCCAGCATTCTGGGTTTCCAGCTCGTGCATTCTAGAGAGGCAAGGCCAGCTGCCATGCAGTCTGTTATGGAGGCGTGCAAGGACAAGAGGCAAGATTATCAAGAGCTTCTTCTCTACCTGCATGACTGAGCCAAATTTAATTACGTCTGCTCCCAGGAGAGCTGGCTGGTCCTTGTACATGAACCATGCAATTTCGGTTTCCTAACAGTCTGCCATGCTGTAACAGGTCTGCTAGTCCTCTAGCCCAGTAAGTTGCCTCTAGCAGTGACCAGGGAAAGCTGGTGCAAGGACTTTATAGTAAGTCATTCAAGAAAAAGGATGGTATAGGGAGAAGAGACTTGCTACCCCCAGGCAACATGCCGGTTGTATTTTTGCCCTGAATCATCTGCCTTTCATGGGTTTAGCCTGTCATATTTCCATACAGTCATTTACATCTGCCTCTTTAATGTTTTGAGCTTGGCCATTGCGGGGATTTCTCTGGTGCCTCTCAGGCCAGCATCCAAATCCTTATGCACTGACTGTTGGTTTTGTGCTTTCAAGACTTAAATTTTATCTGCTGTCAGGTAACACCTTCTGTTCTTATTGACTAAGGAGACTATTTTTTCCCTTTCCTCCTAGTAGCAACAGGTAGCCATTGTAAAATTATCTTACAGAGCTGCTCATCAGATATGGTATGGTAATGAAAAAGTTTTGAAGAGGAGGCTTGGTACAAAGAGGTGAAAGGGCTAGGTGAAAGATCTGCAGGAACATTTGTGGAGGTGACTTCATCCTGGGATGCCAGGGTGTGCTAGCAGGTTCCACAAGCAAACACAAGCCATCCCTGCTACTTGTGCATTTGTCAGTCATGTATGTCTTGCCATTGTGATGAAGTACAGGAAAGCTCATCTGGCCAGGTGTTCAATAAATGGGCAGAATTTGCTGTGTTGGGACCTTCTGCATGGGGATGAAAAGGTCATTGCCAGCCACAGAATAGAGGGGCTCGGTGCTGTACAAGATAATGGAAGTGCTCAGTGAAGGGTCAGATTTAGAAAACCTGAAGCATGACCACTGCGGAGCAGGTCAGGAACACTAGGCAAAGCAGTGAGGTGCCAAGAGGAAAAATAGGTTTGGGTCTTATTATTTGCAATGTACAATACATAAACAGAGTGTGACAAAGGTTTATTTTAACGTCTGCTGTTTGTGCTAGCCAGGTGTGCCAAGGCCCAGGGGAAGATGTGAGGCACTGCACAGGCACACACTGAGTCACCTCGCTCCCGAACAATTCATATCCTCAACAGGAAAGTCAGAGAAAAGAATAAGTGTGATTCTCTGTAACATTTTTCCTTGAATTAAAATATACACCAGGCTCATTGTTCCTCCAGCAGCTTTTTGGCTACCATCATGTTTAAACCTTGATCCAAGAGGGACATTTTCAGGTATATGCTTGTAGAAATCACATTTTTCCATGTGTGTGTTTGTACACAGTATATTGAGTAGTGTATGACAAAGTCAAGGCCAGAGGCTGAGCCCTGTCCTGACACCATGTGGTCAGGACCAGAATGCCACACACACACTGCTAATTTAACATCACTGCTATTAAATTAGGTGGGACCAGTCCATAGGAGACTTGTGAGTCACAGGACACCACTGTGAGGAAACACCAGAATCCCAGAGGAGGTTTGGGGATGTGAAGTTAAACTTGTCCCTAATTCAGGATACTTTTGTGGATGTGGCAAAGACTGGAATTTTATTTAAACACTGGTTCTCCACCACATCACTGTTTAAGTGTCCCAACAACTCACTGACCACAGAAAACAACCCATCTGGAGCTAATTTAAAGCTCTGTTAACATGCTTCATTATTTCTGTACCTGTCTTTTAACCTATACTGATAGTATTTGCGTTGTAATGATTGAACTCTGCTGTCACCTCAACATTTGCCCGGTAGCAAAGGTGATTTCTGGATAACTGGATAACATTGAGCCTTCCCATTCCTCTGGGAATGGTCTCACCTCAGTGCAGGATTCAGCTCTATCCAAGGCAAAATGGAGCCACTTTTTCCCAACAGTGCAGAGGAAGGTTTAGAGCTGCAAACAGGTGCTGAGGTGCAAGAAATACCTTTTAGGGACTAGCAACAGCCAGGCAGCTCTGGGAGAAAGTTGGGTTCTCCAGCAAGTTTGTAGGTGTGTCTTTGAAGATGGTGATCTAGGGATGAAGGCACTTGGTGTTTTGCTGAAGGTCACATAAGATTTCTGGCAGAGTTAAGGAGTGTGATCAGATCGCCATGTTTCACCTCACAACATAAATCTGACAAGATCTCTCTCTCATGCAGCGAACAGATGACACAGACTCTCACCCAGGTGTCACTTTCCCTCAGGTTCTTTTCTCTGTAAAAAAGGTAGCGTCCTCCTTCCATTTTAGGAGCAGAGCATATGTGATCATCAGCAGGAGAGAGTACTACTAGCACAACAATGTGCATGAGCCGTGGGGACCTGACCTTGGCTAGAGGACAACGAAGCACAGCAAAGCACATGCAGAAGGAGCTCCACTGACAAAGTGCAAAGGAAACAGAGGAACTGGTGTGAGAAGACACCAGCATGAGCTGAGAGTGTGAGAAATCAAATAAGCAAATGTCCAGACAGAAGAGTTTTCAGGCCAGTGAGGCTGGCTGAGAAAGACCAGGTCCCACATTGACACTCTTGCGAGTCTTCCTGGCAAGCCAGGTGAGGAGAGGCATAAAGGCTCCAGAGAGAGAATGAAGGAAATCCAGGTTGACAATGACCCCTGAGAAAGGAAGACTGGCCTGTGGGGGATTCTTGGAGGGACTTCTGCAGAGGTGAAGCTGAGCTGGCAAGGAAACCTCACAGAGACAGCTGAGTTCATGTTCTGCCCAAATCATCTGCGGGTCTGCTGTCCCACTTTGAGAGATGGCTGCTCCATGGGCACATCCATGGGGTCAGTGTCAGGTGGCGTATTTTTGGTCAGTGCCCAAAGTCAAAGGAATCCATCAAAAGGCTTTGCCTCTAACAACCAGCCTCTCTGGCTGCAGCAGGTAACAGAACTAGGATACCAGCAGAACTGGTGTGGTTGTTTCAAGAGCTGGATGGTCTTTGAGCCACCAGATCTAACACCCTCTTAATAAAATCCTGAGTCTCTGCTAAACATTCGGTTGTGTGAATAGCAGGTATAGTACAACATGCATTATGACTGAGCAGAAGCTCCTATGAAGAGCTTATCACCCTCAGTGACATCCCTGTACCCACCCTGAAGGGTGATAACAGCTCCACAATGCAGTCATTTAAGGAACACCTGCCAGTCTGAAATGCCTTTCACTCTCCTACACTGATTTTTTTGGACTCCTACACTTTGAATCTGACTCTGCAGGTGGCCTCTTCCTCCTTCTCTGCCATTTAGTGTCTGATTTTGAAGAGGCAAAAAACTTGGGGGATTTCAATTGCTTTTTGAATGCATATGTGCTAGCTTTGTTGGTTGGTAATGAGTGTATCACATAAACAGTGTGGGATCTCTCAGAATGGACTGCATGGAAAAGGGCAGATCACTCATAGTTCATACAGTCTTAAAAGCAGCAAAACCCTGCTGTAAGTACTCTTTAAAATCTTATGTGATTGGATTATTCATCTTTATGAAATGTGTGAGAAATACAGTGACTTTCGGTTAATTCAATTGCAGGATAATATGAACTTCCATTTAATTCAATCAAAACTCCTGAAATAAAACCATTTGCATTCTTGAAACAAACCCATTTGCACTCTATTTCTACCAGGCTGATGTAGCCATAATGGGTTTTTCATTTAGAGGCCACCTCACAGCTAATTTTTATACTGTTTTTGCTTAACTGTCAATGAAGATATATTCACACACTTGTGCTACTAATTTCTGCCTAAATTTATAACATTTCCCTACACAAAGTGAGTCATTATAGAAGAAAACCTCAAGTGCAGTCAAAGGATTTTGGCGCACTTTCCTGCTGAGCTGCAGTCAAGCTAATGCTTCCAGCTCATTTTGTTAAACATTCCTGCAAACTCCACTCCAAGCCTGCAGATAAGACAGGTTGTTAAGTAGGAGCAGGTTATAAACTTGAATCCTTGCTGAGAAGAGACCAACATTATGAAAGACATGGAAGAATAAAGAGCTCAAAGGGAATGAAGGTGTGAAAAGATAGGTAACACCTGCATGCTGAGCTACCCACACCTCAGCATGGATACTGCGAGAACAGCTGCGAGCTATACAACCTGTGATATACTGGCTGAGTATGTAGGGGTAACAAGATTTATTTGTTTCAGTCAGGAGGAGTAGAAGAAACTGGGTCAGTAACAGAGGAAAGCTCTGCGCAAGCACACCTGGGTTGTTTTCAGATATAAATGAGTGCTATTCATCGCCTTTGTTTTAGGAGAAAGGGAACAGCAAGCGGTCCTGCAAATGGCCCAACCAGGTGGTGGGAGCATCGGGAGTGTAAACTCAGCAATATTCATCCCACGGTGAAACAGTTGGCATTTTTATTTGATCTCTCCCTCTTGATCTCTCTAGCATAAGCCTGAGCATGGTCTTAAAAGTCCAGTAGTGAGAAGGAGATGTGCCACAATAGCAGATCAGAGAGCAGGCTTTTGTCCCTGCCATCACCCCAAGGCTGGAGTCCTGCTGTGTTTGCAGAGGGGCAATCTGGATGGTCCAGAGGAATTTTAATCCTGAATGATTTCCACATTCCTTCCAGCCTGGCAAAGGATTCTGCTGAGGCATCAACTGCCTTGTCCAGCTCAGCCTGTCCTACATCTGATAAGTTAATTGAGGGTTTAATTGAGGAATTAATTGAGGCATTCTGCTGGTTACCACAACATAATCAGTCAGCTTCCCAGAGTCAGAGCTTTCCAGTCCGTTTGGCCTCAGTCCCGTAAACAACTAAATACCATCAACCTCCTCCAAAATCCCTGGAGTGGTAGCTTCTGGAAACTTCAGAGATCAGTATCCTTTTTGCAGGCCTTTGAGTGCTCTTTTACTCTCACAGTGCTTCCCTAATGGCTGAACTGTGTTGTGTTGCCTGCAGCTCAAGGGAGAAAGTTCACTTCAGAAGCAGAACTGCTGAAAAGTGTTTTTTCCCTTCATGTACTAGTTCTGCAGCTGCAGCCGATTGTGCTGTTTATTAGATCTGATTCTGGCTTTTGTCTTAGCATCCCAGAAAGATGTTTAGCTTTTGTACTCAATGATACAATACCCACAGAGGTTTCTATCTTCGTTCAGTTCATTTGTGCAAATTGTAGCTGTAATACGTAATACAGCTGCAAGGTAATGACTGCACTTGATTAAATTTGAGTTCCTGAACTATAACATCTAAAACCAAAAACTTGAAGGAATTATCTCTAAACTTTAGGGGCTCATTCTGGTCTAACTCAAATTGGTGTGAATGGGAATAAGGTAATGGGATAATCATGGGACAAGGAGGCTGAAGCAAGTCTGCACTTTCTTCCCTTTATCAGACTTTTGTAGCCAACTGCAGAATTGTGTTCAAAGCAATTTTTAAATCTTTGTTTTCCTTTTCTTTCCTCATCCCTGAATTACAAGTAGTCTACTTCAGGGAACCTGAAACAAGGAGCAGGCACTTGGAATTTACCAGGTCTCTGCCATGGTAATCTGCCTGTTTAAGATGAGGATTTCTACAAGCTGACATCATGGGTGTTCTGTTAGCATTAACAAAAAAACCCATGTCCTTGCAGATAGTACATTATTCAGGTTGCTAACAGGCTTTTTGTACCTAAAGCTGTGTTGTCCTTCTAGCTGCATGAAGGTCTTGCTTCTCTTGCCATGGGTTCAGACACCATCCCCAGCTATATGAATTTGAATGATCCAAAACCATTTTGTCTCCCAGAAAGTGATAAATTAAAACCTCAGAAGAATGTTTGTGGGCTCTTGCTGTGAGCCTCAGCTCAGGTTTTGGCCTTGATGATTTCTAACAGAGTGACACAGGACTTGGCTTTTAGCCACCGAGAGTGAGACCAAACTTCTCACCAAGTCTCAAAGCTGAGGCTCTGCATCTTTGTCTCCACTATTGTGGAGACAAATGCACTGTTGTGCATGTTGGCACAGTCCCTGAGTGATGGGAACCTGAGATTGCATGAGGCCCCTAAGCATCACTGGAGCTGAATCACAATACTGCTTTTTCTGTCTCCCCATCTCAAGACAAATCAGGATTTTTCAGGATTACAGGAACTGAAAAGCCTGATTCTTCCAGTTTTCTGTGCTATGGCCCTGACTCCATTTTATTGAAATAACACCCCCTTTCCTCCATGACCATGTGGTGCTGGCACTGCATACCAGCCAGCCCTTCCCATGACCTCAGACCATGCCACCAGTGCTCCTGTCCCTCTGGGTGCCCAAACACAATTCCCTCAGCTCCCTGCCCCGTCTCCTGTACCGCTGTAGTACCACCATGTCCCATCCAAGGCCCTTGAGCCCGTACACTGTGCTATAACCACTCCTCACATACCGTAGTTCACCTGCCAAGTAGGTCAGTGGACTTGTGCTGTGGCTGTCCCAAGGCTATACATGTGACAGCAGACTGGCCAGGACGTGTGTGTTGGTTGACCTGCTGGCTGCTGCCCAGCAGAATGCAAAGTCTTCAAGATGGGATGCTTGTGTTCTAGCCAGCTGTTGGCTTTTGTATTTACACAAACTTCAGATCTTTGAGACCTCTAGATCTCTGACAAAATCTATAGAAATTTCTCCTCAGACCAATTGGGACTGACAGACAACCCTTTCAATAGGCTTTACTGGGCTACTCCCATGGTTCCACATACGTCTTGGTACTACAAAGTTTTTGCTCTATTTCTGCCTTTCCAAAGGTGGTCTACGAAGGGAGACAGGGAGCAGGGAGCTTGTTTTCCTGTTCTTGCAGTGGTCCTTGAGGTTTAGTCCCAGTGTACAGTATCACACACCCAGCTGTCCTCCCTGATGGTGAGGGAGGGGATGTGCGGGCTCACGTTCTCTGCAGTGGGGTGTCCAGGAAGTGGGGATCATAAGCACAAAGGCAACCTCAGGATGGGAAATGTGATGCCCAGAGAGATGTGTGCCAGTCTCACCTGTACTTGACAAGAAGATAAGCTTGATTAGCTGTGATATAAGGACTGCTTATTTGTGTTTGATAGTCAGCCAACAACGTCGTTCTGAAGGATTTCAACCCAGCTATCTCCCAGCTCTTTCTGAGCTGTTGACTAGACCAAATCCACATACTTTGTCCTTTTCACCTCCCATATATTGACATGAAGGAGTATCCCTCCATCCTGCTTTGTGGGCTGCCATAGTACTTTACTTCTCTCACCACTGGCAGGGTGCCCTCGTTTTCTACAACTCTTGGCTGGCAAAACCATACACCAGGGAATTACGTGCCTGCTACTAAGCCCATCAACAGAGTCATTGTGTCAGCTTTCCAGCAGTAGTTACCTCCTGAATATAAGCATGAGATCAGTCATCTGAGACACATCATCACAGAGATACCATTGTGTATGATCTCAGTATAGAGCTGCACTTATAATCTCAGTCACCTTGTTGTATCAGATGTGTTTGCCAATTTACAAGTCAATCTATGAGATGTAGTGAATTATGTCTCTTTCCTCCTGAAATGTGGGCACTCGCATGATGGGCTGTTTCTCTTCTCAAGGGGCATGCCAGTGGTATAGTAGGGTGGATCACCCAAGAGGCGTGCAGTCCATCACCAGTGTGGTGCGATACTCCATAATTTAGTGGAAAAAGATCAAAACTACACAAATCAGAGATGGAGCCTTGATGGATGGACAGTGAATCTAAACGGAGTCCCTGAAGGAGTTCAAGAAGGAAATTCTCCAAAAGGGAATCATACATCAGGAAAGTTATCCTCAGCAAATACAGGGTGAGATGACAGATTTGCAGAAAGACAGTGCCCCAAGCCTTCTACATGGCTGAATTTCATGAGAGAAAGACATTTCAGGTTAACTCTCACTGTCAGTATTTTCCTTCATTTCTTCACTTACAACTAACATCAATGTATTTGTAACCATGTTGTAACATGTACTTGTTGCTCTGAAAACATAAAAGCATTACTACACATCCCTCTGCTCCAAGAGTCTGCTTTCTCCACAGCTCACTCCCAATACTTTCAGGGCAGACCCTGCACACAAGCTACTGGGTCCTTTGCTCTAAGGCTTTATCCTCTGTAATTTCCAGCTTTGCCACACAGGAGCTTTGCTCTGACACCCAGATTTTGGGCTTTTCCCCATAAATACAAATGAAAAGTTTTCTGGCCACCTGAGGAAAGTACTGGATTTTATGAAAAGTGTAGTCCATAAAACAAGGCCACACAGTTAATCTATTTACAAGGAACAAATATGTCTAACTTCTTACATATATTTGCAGTGATCCAAAGGTTTGAAACAAAGATTTGAAACCAGGATTGTGGGTTCTCAAAAGAAGCTCTGTGCTGAGCTGTAAAGTTCTTCCTGCATTCTGCTTCTGGAGGGCAGGGACATCTGCAAGAGCTGTGGGAGATGGGAGGTGTCTTCTTGTACCGAGTGATGGAGTGGCTGTGGTAGAAAATGGGCTGTTGGACTGGGCTTGTGGAGCTGAATGAGGCAGGGGGCATTGCTGGCACAAACTCTTTTCATGTTCACTGGTTGCTGTCTTCCCTCCCTACAGGTCTGCATCATTTCTGCTGTGCATTAAGCTTACCTCATCTGGCTTCACCACATGGAAATGTATGTGAACATCACTATGTTCTTACTCCTCAGTGCAGCTCTTCCTCCCCAAGTGCCTAGATGTCACCAATTTTTCAAGGTGTGGCACACAACCAGGTCCCTGGTTATCAGTGCATTCATGGGTGGCTAGATAATAACAAGGAAAAATACCCCAGAGCTAGAAAAGTTGCAGAGAAGTGCAACAAAAATGATAAAAGGTCTGGAGTGTCTTCCATCTGAGGAGCCCGGAGCAGACCAGCACCCATCCTCCTTGAAAAGAAGTATTGAAGAGGATAAGAGAGATCTCTAAACTGATGAGCCACCTGGAGAAGATGAGTAGGGAATGACCATCCATTGTCCCTTGTGATACAACAAGTAAGAAAAATCCCATTGAATTATGGCAGGTTCAGATCCAACAGAAGTAGTATTTCCTTACTATTCTGTACTTAAACTGGAGAAACTTGTCAGACCAATCTGTTGCAGCTCTTTCACAAGCCTGATCTCCCAAGTAAACTGGACTAACAGTATTGTAGAAGCAGAGCAAAAGTAACAGAACTGTATGTGACTTTGTTTACAAGCCCAGTCACTTAACATAGCAATTATGGGCATCATAACTTTTATCTTGCCAAATAATAAATAATCAGATTATCCTTATCAAGGATGTCCCATCACAACAACCTACAACAGCTTCTGGATTGTTCTCTTCCATGTTTCTGTTGTTTCATGTCAAGAGAGCCAAGACAGGGGCAAATGGGGCCAGACAGACCAGATCTGCTCTGTCAGGTTTTAAGGCTCAAGAGCAGCTATGAACCTACTGAAACAGAGAAGCTGCGACCTCAATATTTCACACTGTAATGAGCTGGTTTTATTATCTATAATGCATTTAATATGTGCACAATGTACTGGTGGATAGGTTGATAAATACTGCTTTCTGAGAGCAATTTTAATGACAGTTAGAAAGAAAAATTGTGTAGTTTTCAAGGTTTGCCCATTCTTATATCTTTAGAAAGTAAATAACAAGTCTTGACATGGTGTTTTTAAATTAAGGAACTGGTGCTGGCAAGGAAACTCCTACAGAGCCATCTTTCCACACACAGTTGACAAAAAGTGCCTTCCACTCTCCAGCAAATACCAAGTACCAATAAATTCCTAGGAGGGTCAACTCCAAGCAGAGGCAGAGATCTAGATTGCTATTCACCATGCAGATTTGGATACAAGGGTCCCACCAGCCCAGAAGTCAAAACACCTGGATCTGTCCCATTTTGATAGATGACCCTGTGTCATTTCCCTTCTCTGTTTTTCCCAGTGGCAAAATAGGGTTTTTTTAAGCAGCACCTGTGTAAAAGACTTGGGGATCCCTTGATGAAAGGCTGTGCCTGGTGCATTACTATTAACATAGGCTGTTACTGGCAGGGATATTACACATAGTCCCTACCTGAGTCATGTAGGGAGAGGTACAGCCCCTCCAAGAGGAACAGAGAAGAGGGTCAAGGGAATGTGTCAGCAGAAACAATGACCTTGGGAGATGTTATCAGGAGGTCTCTAGTTCAACCGCCTGCTCAGAGCATGGTCAGATACAAGATGAACAAAATGTCCACAGGTGCCCGTGTGTGACCGAAAGTGGACAGCCAAGGAAGAGACCAATGATCCCAGTCATGTGCCCAACCAGCAGTGAGCAAGTCTGGATTTATGGTGCCTCTGAGATACACAGGAGCTCTCTGCCCATGGTCCCTGACTGAGCAGATGCTTCGTTACACCCATGGAGTTGTGCTGAGTCTAACCAAAAGTTCATCTTAAGATCCTCTCTCCCACAGCAAAGATCAGAAGATGCCCAGGAAAGTGTGTAAAGACACATAACCACAGAATGCTCCAGCCTCCCACAGTTCATAGCTCAGGAAGGTCCTAAGTCTAAATAAAGTATTAGCTTTCTGTGGTAGCCATGACTTTTTCACCACTTCAGTTGAAAAGTTAAACTAAGTGGATTATTTCCTCTGAAAGGAAGTGAGACAAGTGGTGGCATGCCAGAGAATCCAGGCTTACACTGGGAATGCTCCAGCCATGGTAAAAGTTTCACAATCCTACTATATAAGACATTAGAGAATCCAAAAGTGAGCCACACTGTTTCAGAAACCAGGTGCTCCTACAACAATGTGAGTTAGGCAGTCAGAGTCCAACATGTAGCTATGGATCCTCAGCAATTTTAGCCGGATACCACCTGCTATTTTTCCTGTTGCCCCTTGTAACATCATCTGCCACCAGCAAAAAGATTTTGGCTCTGTTGTTTTTGTAATTGCAGTTCGAGTATCTCCAGACTGCCATCAGACTGTCCCTTCCCCTCTCTGCTGGACCAATGCAGCCCAGCCTCCTTGGCCTGTCCTTGTCAGTTGTGTGCCCCAGACCCCTGATCATTTTGGTGTCCCTTTACTGGCCCTTCTCTGGTTTCCCCACATCCCTCTCAACGTGGGAGTCCAACACCAGATGCAGTGTTTCAGGTGTGGCTTCAGCAGTGCTGAGGAAGGGGGATGGTTACTGGGCTCCATCTGATGTGTTGGCCATTTTGCCACCAGGGTAGCACAGTGGTTCTCTTATCTGCAATGAGAGGACACTCCTACGGGCTCACACTGAACCTCGTGCCCACTGTAACACCTGGATCCTTCCCAGCCAGGCTGCCCCTCAGCCAGTTGGGTCAGGACTGGACTGATGCATGGGATTATTCTGCCCCATCTGTAGGATTTTTGCACTTTTCCTTAGTGAACTCATGAGGTTTCTGTTGACCCACCCCAAGATCCAGTTTCAAAGGTCCCTGTGGATTGATGTCTCATTTGACACAACAGCCACTCCCCCTAATTTTGTATCGTGCATTTGCTGAGGGTGAGCTCTCTGTCATTGTCCAGATGTTGAATGATGTGAACCCCAGTATCACCCTGGGGACACACACTCATTGTTGCCCACCAGCCAGCTGTCAGTCTGTTGCTGATGACTGTTAAGTCCTGTGGTCTGGCCAGTTTTCAACCACTGAAGTGTAGTTTTTTCCAGCCTATACTGTCATAGAAGGCGATGAGTTTGCCTGAGCATGATTTGCCCTTGGTAAAATCCATTCTGACTCTTTCTAGTTGCTTCCTCATGCTTCACAGGTTTGGATAAGGACTCCAAGAAGACATGCTCCATGACCCATCTAGGCACTGACATGTGACTGACTGGCCCATAGTTCCCAGTCCTCTTCTTGCTCCAGCTGATACAAATTCAACAGGAATGTAAAACCCTGCCTAACTGCCTGTCCCTAGGTATTTCTTCTGGCTTCAGATGATAAAGTAACACCATTCTGATGAATACAGGCAAAGTATGGCCCCAAGTTTGCAAAGCTCTTCTGGGCTGGAGGTGCTTTTCAAACTCACGGTCCTGTTGTTCTTGTCTCTCTTTCTTTTCAGCTGAGCAGCTGCTTTAGCTGTGCTTGTTCCAAATTGCAGCATGATATTAATTTTCTAAGATCTGTCTATCGAAGAGGATTTCATTTCAGTTGGCAGAAGACAATGCACTGAAACAGCTACAGCTGAGACAAAGACGGAAATTAACATTTGTAAAGGGAGAAAGGGACAAAAGAAATGTTGGTGACAAGGAAGAAAGTGAAACAAAAATGAAATCATTGTCATTATCTGACTACAAAGGGGAAGGATGTTGTTCCAGAGATGAAGACTCCTGCCATGCCAGCCTGCTGCCTGGGACCCGCTCCAGCGGGGGCAGCAGTTTGTCCACATCCATCTAGAAACAGGGAACGGCTGTGAGCGCAGAGGGCTGAGTCACCCACGTCAGTCCTGGGGAAGTGATTGCTTAAATGGTCCATTCCCATGGTGTTTGCCATCAGAGCTGTGCATACCCATTTGTTAGGCAAGTTGTTTTAAAATGTTCCCCCAAGAAGAGGGAAGATCTTCCAAATGACTGCCCAAGTTGGGTTGCTAACTGCTGACTGATCCTTAATCTTCACTTGTTGCTGGGACGCAGTGAATTAGTCCTAACCCAATGACTGGGAGAAGGTTACTCCTACCTTACAATGCTGTCTAGTGAAAACACACATTTCTCCTCATTTTCTTTCTAGGAGTTCTCAGAGGGAACTGTGCATCCCAGCTGATGTCCCTACAGTCATATCCATGGCAGCCAGCCATGATGGTACACACACGAGGCACTCTGTTGACATCCTGGCATGATGGATTCTGTCTTGCAGGTTGGCAGTTATGGCCCTTGTATTGGTGCAGCTGAGAGCCTCTGTCTGGAATCAGAAAACAGTCAATTTGGGCAAGTTTTAGCAAAAATGCAGGTACCAAACTTAGGAGCATGTGAGTCTCTACATGTACAGCCATTAGCTCGAGTGACTCCTGGCTGTGGGTTGACACATGGGCTAACACCCTGTGAACAATGTTGTCCTGACTGTGAAGGCTGTAGACACACAACACACTTGCTGAACACCTGCCCTGAAATGTCAAATGCTCTTCTGGAAGGATCTGACTGTTTCCTAAATGCCTTCATGGCTCAATTCTCACCCTCCCAGGGTAGGTACCGTCCTGTCTTCACACTCCCAGTGCCTGGCTGGCTCAGGTGGTGCCCTGCCAGTGCTGGACATGCCGCATGCTCACACTTTCTGTAGGATCCATTTGCTTGTGAGGACCTTCCATGAGGTGATTTGCTCTGCATTTATGCCTCAAACTTCACCTCTGCGAAGAGCCCAGGGAAGCTGGTCCAAGGAGTCCTGCTTTGTGCTGGTTTGTGTCTTGTGCATGATCTCTCTGCAGTATTAAAAATTGCTGTAGGGAGTATGTGCTCCTTATTCTAACTGCCTCATTCTTCAGAAAATTAAACTGTGGTACTGGAAGGGAACAGGACACCAGCCACTGTCACAGTTGGAGGGGTTCATCCTGATTGCAGCTCTTGTCATAGCAATGTCCTCCCCAGGGAGCAGAGAAAGGGGTGTCAGGTGGGAGGACTGTGTCCTGGGATTGAGCCCTAGAGACCAGGAGCAGCAATGGTCTGGGACCTGCCCACACCCACATGGGCTCCCAGGACAGGAGTTTGGGGCACATGGAGTAGGCTGTGCCTATCCTGCCATGGATGAGTCACACAAATCCTGGAGAGGCTTTTCCCGCTCAGAATGTGGTGACCAGTCAGAAGAAGCCAATTCTTGGTGGCTTGCCCTGATGCAGCCTGCTCTGCTGTCCTGGGTGGCAGGACCTTCCCATACCCATAGTCCTGGAGCAGGTGCTTCATCTGTTCCAGGAGAAACACTCTGAAATTAGGGGGTTTCATTGCAAACCGCAACAAAATTCATTTTTCCAGTCTGGGATGGTTATTCTCTGTCCATCTCAGGTGATAACAAATCATTGCTCTACTTTTGAGGTGATGCTTAAGTAGCAATCTTAAATGACCATTCCCAGAGACATGATCAGGATGTCCCTGGGCACTGGTGGTGTTTTGGTCAAGGGGAACGGTTCTGGGACAGGATCTACACTGGACGTGAATGGGCTGCTGTGGAGATCGTGGTGAAGTGCAATTGCCCTGTCTTATTCCCATGGCCCCCATACGGACATGACTTGTGACCCTGCCCTGGAGCTCTTGCACAGGGGGGGAACTCAATTCACAGTCCCAAAGTCAATAGAAATTTTGGGACTTCCAAAAAAAAGTCTCTTTTTCAAGAAGATGAAACAATTCTTCAAATCGCAGCTACTACCTGTAACTCAGTGACAGTTTCCCCAGTAGCAGGCGCACACGTTAACAGTGAAAGCTCAGCCAAAGGACAGATCTGAGGATTTTTGTGTAGCTGAGAATCAGCTTTGCCTGGGAACCGCAGGGACTCATTTACAAGTAATGAATCATGAAACAGCAGGAAGCTAGCTAGCCAAGAAAAAGTGTGAGCTCTGCAATTAACTATGGAGTGCTTAGGTGAATAACAAAGGGATGTGATACTAAGGCAGAAAGCAGGTCTCAGAGCAGTCAGAGCTGGGAGTGTTGCAAGACTAATTTCTATAAGCCACAGTTTTTCCAAACAACTTTTAGTCAAAGAAATTGCTACTTTCTCTTGAACTGAAACAAATCCCATGTGCATGTAATTATCAGGCAAAACAGCTGACAGCTTTTAACTCATGTTTAAATTTATGAGTGACCCAGATCAGCAAAAACTAGGAAACCATCTCCTTGAAGAGGTCTGCTCTTAACTCCTGCTGCTGAGCCAAGGTAAGGCAGCAGGTATCAGATAAGGCCAATAGAGCAGGTGAAGGATGGGTTTCCACTACGTAAGAGACGCTTGTGGGTTATCAGTTTACAATGCAGATGAGAGTGGGACAAAGGAAAGCATATGTTATTAATTATCCCCTGGATATGGGGAGTGGTTGGAGGTTCAGGTGAGACAGTGGGAGACCCATAGCAGCACATGTGTGTGGCAAAGCCACCATGAACAGGACCCAGAGCTGGTGCACAGGATGGTGTATGCTATTCCCAGCTCTATTATGGGCATACAGGGTTACATGCTGCCCTGGGAAATGAGAGCTCTCTTTGTATGGAGCTTGGAGATAGAGACAAAACTGCTATTTCAGGACAACTATCTATTATTAATGTCACCCAAGTCCCAGTAAATCCATCCTCCTCCTTGAGGCACCGTGCCAGGAGCAGCTTTTTCACAGCAGCCAGCTCCCCTGTAATTCCAGATGCAGTCATGGGGAAGTGAGGAGACTTCTTCAGAAAACACTAATTTCAGCTAATAAGCCTATGTTTTGTATCCTTCTCTCCCATTTCATGTAACTCCAGAAATGCTAATTAGCATAAACCAAGCTGCTACCTCTCCTGGGCAGGGGACTCTGTGTTAAAGCTCAATGTTACCAAAACTGTCTCTGGGAGGAGGTGGCACCAGAAACCATCACTCTCTGGACAAAGGGATGAAGACCAGCTGGGACACCACAGCCTCACTGGATCCAATGAAGATCCAATGGATCCTGAAGAGTGCACCCCTGCCATCAGTCCAGACATGGCCTACAACTTTACCTGCTGTCCCTCTCCTCCTCTTCTGTATCCATGAAGTTTGGGTCACCCGGGCCCTTCACATGCCCTGCTCACCCCTTTGCTGGCAAACATCAGAGGAGATGCTCTCCTTTCTCCTGTGCCTCTCGAGTGGTATAACTGGAGCAGAAGCAGGAAGAGCAGAGACTGTTTCTTTTTGTGTCCCTGATGCAACATCACCTTTGAGAGATGTCAGTTCACATGTGCAGCTCCAATATTTGCCTAGGCACCGTGAATAACCACGAAAGCTGGTTTGCAGGAATAATTGCTTACAAGCATGCAAAGGATGGAAGGTACAGCCAGAGGCACGGCTGAAAACTTGGTGGAAGCAAGCATTCAAGAGACCTGAGCAGAAACCCTGAGTGGACTCAGCCCTTGTGGCCTTGGCTGTACAGGGAAAGCAGAATTGTCACACCAAGTTCATCATATTGGCTCGTGATGCTCTTTCACTGTCTCTCTGCCCCCAGTGATGCCACCGTGCTCACTCCTGATCCAGTGACTAGCTGTTATGGGACAAGCACTGGGGGTGAGAGATGCGTCTCTTCCTTCTTGTTTCAGATCACTTCCAAAGTGGCATTTATGGAAAGCAGTGATGTCCCACGTCTGGCATACAGAGACTCTCTCGTTCCTTTGCGTTTACTTTCTCTCTGCTTCTTCTCTGACCTCTTTTTGTTTTCTTTGCACCCTTTGCTGGTTTCCCAGGCCCATGAGGTGAGCAGATCAAACAGATGGATGCTCTGGGCTTGTTTCCTGAGGGTTGGGAAAGCTGAGTTAGGCAGAGGGGGGAAGGTAGTGCCTGTCAGTGTAAGTCACCAAACCTCTGTGCAGATGCTGTCACTGAGAAGTAAAGCAGCCCTCACTCCCTGTAGCTTAATCCTCTGACCTCAGACCTGTATCACTCCAGCCAGAGGAGTAATTCTTAGTGTTTACATGGGTCAGCAGCTAGACAAGGACTTGACTTAGATTTTCCCAGCGGGTCACAGGGCTATTTGCTAATCAGCGGTAGCATAAACACTGCCAGGATCCTTATGGGTCACTTGCTAAGGACAGGCTAAACAAACCATCACCAGATGAAAAGCGGCATGGGTGAGTGGATGAGATTTGAAACAACTGTATTGGAGTCCTGAGTCTGTGCCTGGAGGGGTTTCAGGACTTGTGAAATGGAGAGGTAGTTCACTGGGAGGCTTGGATCTCAGACTTGGTCCTAGCACGGACAAGAGAGTGCACATGGGATGGACCCCATGCTAGCACGTGAGCTTCAGTACTCTGGGGATGGGGGAGAGCCTCCTCTTCCCTCTGGCTCACTGTGTCTTGCAGTGCTCTAGGGAGATTTGTGACAGCTTCATTACAACAACTGGTCTGGTTTTCCCCCGTTGTGTGTCTCTGTTTACCTGGAGATACAAACCCTCCCTAGAAATCCCACCTCTGCTGCCCTGGCAGTGGGCAGCAGTTGTAGAGGTGTGAACTACACACAGAAGCAATACAGAGGAGACCTGACCTCCTGGCTGTAAGCCGCAGAAGGTAATGTTTGCAGTTCTTGATGTATCGCCTCCTTCCATCCACGTCCTCAGCCATGGTACAGCTAAATAGGGGAGTTAATCTGGCACAGAGCCAGCAAGCTATGCAGAAAGCATGACAACTGTTGAGACAGGGTGACCCTACTGACTCATCATGCTATCCTGGTAATAAGCACACGGAAAGCAAGACAGAGGGCATGGCCTGGGGCCAGGAGTGTGTAAGATTTCTTGCTAAAAGATCTGGAAAGGTGAGACACCAGCAAAGTTTGTGTTGCCCATTCCAGTACCATGTGAGCAAGACTTTTGTGAAATCAAAGTTTTAAACTGTTATTCGCACTTACTAATCAGCAGAATAAAGAGCTCTTGCTCCGTAAGCAATGTTACCTCGCTCTGTCAGCACATCCAGCAGCTGCTTTGCTTGGAGGCAGGCACACATGCCTGTGTTTCTTCCCATGGGATTCCTGGGGAGAAGTACTCACGGACCAAAGTGGGGAGGTTTGGCCCCAAACTGTCCACAGCAAGAGCTGTGTAACAGCATAATTATGATCTGTTTTTCTCCATGCAGCTGGCATGCAAGTTACCAAGGAGATTTAAGAATATTTAAATCTCGACGGCACAATAAAAATAATTTTTGCACTACAGACTAGAGCAACAGCATTTATATTTTAGACCAGGATTTATTTTTAATAATCCAGCCTCCAAAAGAAGTGGCATGATTTTTCCTCAATTTTTGCAGACACTTTGCCATCAAATTAAGTCTGGCTTTTTTTCAAAACAAAAATGCTCACCAAGCTGTGGTGATTACAACTCGTAGCCCAAGACAGAAGTTGATAGCAACTGCAGCCATTGCTCTCTCCAGCTCATGGGGGTTAATCTGAATTAGTGTGGTATGTGCTGATTCACTGCCAGCACAATCAAGTGGGACTTGTGGGGTGCTGCAGGGCTGATTGCTGATGGCATCAAGGCCAGATAGGTCAGTGCTGGAGGGATCAGCAACCATCTCGTTAGGCTCTTGTAGGGTCTCTGGCTTATTCCTTCTCCCTCTCCTGCCATGCCATGCCATGCCAGGAGCAAAGAGGAGGGAAGTGTGGAGAGAGAGTGGGGAGAGGATTATTTTCAGTGGGGAGGTAGAAGGGAAGGGGGATGTTCCCTGCAGGGTGACTCGCTGGGTATTGCTGGAGAGAGATCTGTGGGTCCTGTGTGGAGCAAAGAGGGGGGAGAGCATCAGTGCGAGCACTCAAGGTGCCAGCCTTTCCCACAGGCATCGTGATCCAACCAGGAGGGAACCAGACATCCCCCAACAATGGGGGCAAGACAGGGCAGCAAAGCTATGACGCACTCTCCTCACCCAGGAGCTGAGTCCTATGGGCTGTGCTGCAGGCTGTCCACAGGCAGGGGCAGGGCAGCAGGGTGGTGAGGGAGGAATCTGCCATCCCATCGCCATTCCCCACTGTCAGCCCAAAGAGGAAGAAATTCAGGATTCAAAAGTCCAGAGAGAAAGGGAGTAAAAATGAAGAACCCAGTGAAGACAGGGCTGTCTGGTCAAGGGGAAGTCCTGCCTTCCCTCTCTCACCTCTTGCTTTTTGTGGAAGGAGTAAGATGCTGTTGCCATTAGCCCTGGGGCAATGTGCAGAGTGGCAGAAAGCAAGAAGCAAAACCATGCATGAAATTGTGCTGGAGGAGAGGGATGGCAGAGAAGGCATTGCATTATGATGCCACCTGCCATCACTTCAGGGTGACAGAGATGACAAGAGGACATGCGCTTCTGCCCAAACAGCAGTCAACCTGCCCACAGGCTGAGCTGACGTGTCTGGGTGGGAGCCAAGGGCTCCTGCCTTGATTCCCGCAAGCTTTGAGAGCACCTGTGCTGTGTTTCTCACCAACAGCTGACACAACCAAGCTGGCTGGGAAGAAAACCAGCTTCTGATTTCCAAAGCAAGCACCTTTGATCTGGAAAAGTCAAAGGGATGTTGCCAGCTTCCCAGGATGTCATTTGCATGGAGTCGCTGTGACGGCACTCGGCAAGCCCAGTAAAGGAGTGAGCCTCTTGCAGGAATCAACCTCCATTAGTCCCCAGGTTAGGTGCCACAGAGGCTGACCTGATAAAGCAGGAGATAATGACAGCACAACCCAAACAGCATGGGAGATGCTGAAAGGCGGATGTGTTTCTACAGGAATAGCTGTCACACAGGAGGACCTTTCTGGTGCCGCAAGGTGACCCACTTTACCAGCATCTGCTGAAATGGGAGGAGAGGATGGGGGTGTGTGCAAGCGTGCACATGTGTGTGCGAGAGGGGCACAAAGAGGAGGTAGATGGCTGTGATTCAATCCCTGTGGTGATTTATCTGGTGGTATCAGCATTTGGTTCCTTTATCCCCCATGAAAGCAGGGTTGTGCTGCACTTGCCCAAGGGGTTGTCACCTTCTGGGTCGTAGATCTTCCTAAATGGGACTGCTTGGAGCTGCCTGTCTGTTGTGAACTCGTCCCTCACCAAAACAGATCCAGGAGCCGCTGCGATCCCAATCGTTTAATATGGTGCTACTACGGTAGGAACCACCAGATTTTATCAAAGCTGAGTCCAGTGACGGACCAGTTCTGCTCTCCACTGTGATCCAGAGGAGCCAGGAAGATTTTCATGATGGTCAGGAATGTAATAATCTCTGTAAGAAAGAATTTACTCTCTTCTTCCCTCTGCAAGCTGCTTTACTCCTTGGTACCCAAGGATTTAAGGCATATGTTTGTATATTGCTGTCAAAATTATGAACAATGTTCAGGAAATGTTACAGCTCGATTTTGTCTTTTTCTTTCTGCAGAAGTCCTGGGACCAGTGGTGGTGAGTGGTGATGGATCTTTTTGCTCTCTCTTCCATGCTGACCCCTTTCTGGCCTGTCCTGTTTTTGCTGTGTTTCTTTGTACACTGTTTTACTCTCTAGCTCAGTGTTTCACAACTGAGAGCAAACACAGAAGCAAAATGCCCCAAAAGTTCAGGTTTTTGGAGATGATCCCTAAGAACTTTCCCAGAATATCTGTGCTATGAAAGAAACACAGATCAATGGAAAAATCATAAGTGAAAGACGCTGTGGCTTAAAACAGCCTTGTGAGCTCTGGATACCGCTGACAGCAAGGTGGGAAAAACAGTCCCTGTTACCTGCAGCGTTAGTTACACTTGTAAATGGCTACAGTGTGGTTTTTTTAAAGTTGTACCTGTTTTGCCTTCCAGCCAATTTGGAAGCATGGGGCTGAGGAATTGGTGGCATTGTTCTGCCAGAAGATTGGGGGTGAAAAGCCATTTAAATCAAGCAAGTATCAAAGGGCAGAGGGTACTGAGCACCCTGCACAAAGCCACAAACCAGCTGTCCCAGTCCTGTGGTCCAGCCCACTCCCTCCCCATCTGCCAGGACCCTGAGATCTGGAGCACAGGCAGACCTCAGGTTTCCAGGCTGAATCTACAAGGGCAACATTGACCTAATTAGTCTCTGAAACAAATGGGAGAGAAAGACTTGCCGCCGTATGTTACAGTAAGAAATCCTCTCCCTCTCCTTTTGCTCTCCTGGCCCCAGGGATTCATCCCAGGCAGGTGCTTCTTTGATTGCAGCAGGTTTTGAATCCTCTTCCCTCTCCTTGCGGGGATGCCACATGCTGTCTTCTGACCTCGTTAGCTTCTCCTCCTGTTCCACTTCCCTGCTCTGCACTCCCAGCCCCACCGATGTGCTAATTACTACAAAGCAATCTGCAGGAATGCACTCCTCTGAGCGGGGTGAGGGGAGCGGGGAGAGGAGGGAGGGATGCTGTCAGACCATCGTGGGGGATGGAGCAAATTGGGTGAGCAGCAAGCTTGGTTAAGCAATGCTGATATCTGAGCTCACACCAGGCTCTTCCCTTGCACTGCCAAGCTTGGCACGTGGGTGTGCAAGAGGCGAGGTGCTCCCGCATGGTGGGTCTGCAGAGCAGACTGTGCTGCCTGCCCACAGGGCCAGCTAACGTGGGGTCCCCATGTCACTGCAGTGGCTTGCATGGTCATAGGACCTGCTGTGCCTCAGCTGCATCCAGGGCATTGATGTACTGTGCAGAAATAATGTGAATCTCCAAAGTTGATCCTCATCGATTAACCATCTTCACTCAGCTCCACATTCCCTTGGATAGATTCATGCAGGCAGACAAGGCAGGTCTACATGTCTGTCCATAGGCAGGCCTCATGCGAGGTCCCTTTGCCTGTTCTCTGGACAGGGCAGACACAAGCTGGCTGTATAGGAGAGCTGTGGAGCCATGGTCAGTGCGCTGCTGCTCCCACAGTCATGCTGTGATGGAAAGGCAAGGTGTTTTCTCCAAGACTGCATCCCTTGCAAATGCAGTTAATGGACTTTCAGTTTGCAGCTGACCTGTGCTCCAACAGGCAGAGCTGGCATATTCTCGGAGCATGAGCAGAGGTCCACGCAGAGGTCCTCTCCTCTAGCACTGATTGAAAATGAGGAAACTGGAGGGGGTTGGAGTTTGGGTTAATTTTGTCTGGCTGGAATGACAAGATTTTCCTCTTCTTCCTTAATCAGTGAGACAATTGAAAATAGAGACAGGAAAAACAATAATTAAGGAGAGAAAAGCCAGTCCCTCTAATTATGGATGGGGGGTGAATACAGAGAGAGGGACAGTAGGGTCACTCTCAGGAAGGGCACCTTCATTGCAAAGTCTGTTTGGGAGTGAGGGAAGCGATAAGGTGCCACCTCACCCAAGTGCAAGGCCATGCTGTCACTGAGGATGGTGCCTTTGGGGTCTGAGCATTCCTGCACATTCTCACAACTTGTATGATCCCAGCTCATGCTCCTGATTCTCTTCTTTCTGATTTCAGGTATCATCAGGATCCTGGTTACAAGCAAGGCATCAAGTGCCTGAAGAGAAACCACAGGACTGGCGGGGGCTTATGTATTCCTGGTGCTCCTTGGGTTTAATACACATGTCATTTTGACTGCAGAAGCTCTCAGATTAACCCATCCTCCCCTGAAGTTCCTCTATGAATTCATCTGATGGTGCATTTTGAGGCAGAGACTCATCAGACCTGGGGGCCTCTGTTTGCTCTTCAGGAGTGAACCTCCTTTTGGTAGCATTTGAAGAAAGTGCCCTTTCTCTCTGCTGTTATTCAGTATCCTTGTCTTTCAAAACTTTCCATTGTTCTGTTTCTTCCCTTTTTGCTTCTATTTTAATTACTTGCTTAATGGGCCCCCCTACCAGCCTCTACCCTTCTTAGACTTTTTTGCATGTCACATGTTATGTGAAAAGCAAAGGTTGCTCTATCTGCTGGCATGTACTCACATTCACTTCTCACCTCATTTATTTCAGATCTTGTTTTCTTTCTGTTCATTTTACATTCTCTTCCGTAACTTCAGAATTGTGGGCCACATCCAATGGTGACAGAAACCAAGCATGATTCACTGGTGTGCAGTTTCTGGAAACCTGGCGCTGTGTACTGGTTCTCAGGCTTTGCATTTCTTGCATCATTTATATTCTGCAAAATAGTCTATCATTTGTGTCAACCTGCTTGCCTGGGATCTAAGCCTAAGACTACTGGCAACAATTCACAGTGGAGGCTTAAAAGGGCTTAAGTGACTGTTATAGCCTTGACTCTTTTTGCTCCTCCCAAGAGCCATTCAGCTACATCTTCTCCCAGAGACCTGCTCAGAGATCACTGAGGACATTGAGTCTCTTCATCATGGTATTTTGTGCCCATTCTTAGCAATGTCAGTACACAAAAGCAACCAAGAAAATACTACAGGTTGTAGTATCAAAGTAGTGCGGGAGGCCAAATTGCGCATCACATCTCTCTGGTGACAGGTCATCATAAAGAAAAGCCTACCTGAGTCATTAAAAACATCTTTATGTGCTTCCAGGGTGGAGGACATCATCACTGTGTCTTTGGATCCATCAGCACACCCATTTGCTCAGGTGGGGCATGCTCTCTCCTGTAGGCCATGTAGTCTGCTTCCAGTCTGAGCCCTGGCTTATAGCACAGGCATTGCTGCCTTTTGTTCCAGCCCGGGATTGCTCTCATGTTTCTGAATATGCTCCTGGCAGAGGTGTCCTGGCAGGGCTGCTAAATTCAGTGTCAGTGTATTTTCCTCTGCAAACCTACAGACCACTTCTAGGGATATTGTCCAGGATGCTTTCAATGACATGCCTGCATAGTGGAGGCTTTTCCTAGAAAAGAAGTTCAAGCTCTTCAAAAAGCCTTGAAGAAGATGTGTCTGCAGAGCAGAGCCATCAGGAAGGTAAGCTGGAAGCACCTCTGCAGATGCAGCAGTGGAAATGCACAAACTATTTAAACCTTGGGGAACATCTCCATGTCCTTGTGTCCTGGTTTCAGCTGGGATAGAGTTAATTCTAGCTTCCTTGTAGCTGATATAGTGCTATGTTTTTTGAGTTCAGAATGAGAAGAATGTTGATGACACTGATGTTTTCAGTTGTTGCTAAGTAATGTTTAGTCTAAAGTGAAGGATTTTTCAGCTTCTCATGCCCAGCCAGCAAGAAGACTGGAAGGGCACAAGAAGTTGGGAGGGGACACAGCCAGGACAGCTGACCCAAACTGGCCAACGGGGTATTCCATACCATGTGATGTCATGTCTAGTATATAAACTGGGGGGAGTGGGGGTGGGGTGATTGCCGCTCAGGACTAACTGGGCATCGATTGGTCATGAGCAATTGCACTGTGCATCACTTGTATATTCCAATCCTTTTACTATTACTATTGTCATTTTATTAGTGTTATCATTATCATTATTAGTTTCTTCTTTTCTGTTCTATTAAACTGTTCTTATCTCAACCCATGAGTTTTACTTTTCCCGATCCTCTCCCCCATCCCCCTGGGTGGAGGGGAAGTGAGTGAGTGGCTGTGTGATGCTTAGCTGTTGGCTGGGGTTAAACCATGACACCTTGCCGGACAGCATCTTCATCTCTGAGCTGTGTCCTCTTCATCTCGGGGCATTTTCTCTCCTCCCAGTCACTGGGACTCCCCTGCCACTGCAGCAGGAGATGGGTTTGCTCCTGAGGTGTCTCTGACCAAGTGGTCGGTGCTTCTGGCAGCCTTTGGTCCTCCCTCTAGAGGCTGGAGCTGCTGAGAAGGGTGAGGAGGCAGGGCTGTTAGTCTGAACCAGCCCTGGTGTTCAGCTGGCCACTGCCTCACAGGCAAGCCAAGGCCTCCACTGGGCACGTCAGACACCCTAGGGACGACTGCTGACTTGGAAGTGGTCTCAACAGCACTGGCTCCATGTTCATTTTAGTCTTGCTGCTTCCCTGATGCTTGAAGAACCCCTATTAACCCTTTCAGGCTGAGAGTGTCTGAGATCCTGCGGGTCTGCTTTCCATGGCCACCCATGCCAGTCTGAGACCATGCAGAGCTGTGGCTGCCCACCTCCATGCTGGCTCTGCCACCCAAAGTTGCTGGGAAGGTGCATGGAGACCCCTGGCCAGTGGTGCTGGTGCCAAGCAGAGCTGACCTGGGGAGCACCAGCCCCAGCTCCAAGACATCCCTGCAGCCTGACTCATCCCCCCAAAGCACAGCCAGGTAGAAATAACTTCTGGAGGGGGCACTGGGTGCAAAAAGCACTTACGTGGAAGGTGTAAAAATGTCTCACTTTCTCGTGATGTTTGAAGAGGAGGTGCTGCTGCAACACTGATATTTTTGGCATGGTATAGACTTCATTTTCCTTCCTACCAGCTCATAATGACTCAATTTTGAAGTCCACACTGTGCTGTTTCTTTGTGGGGCTTACAACTGCCCTGGAAGAGGAAGGGGAGTGTGACAGCTGCCCAAGGTGTTTTTCATGCTCTCCATTCTCCACAGCAGCACAGGGTGGGAATACAACACCACCAATCACCACTGCTCCATCCTGCAGCAGGGATAGTACCTGTCTTTCTCCTTACAGGCTCTGGAAGGGACCCAAGGTCCAAACTATATGATCACTAGTTAGGTGGGACAAATGCCACCTACACCTTAGTTTTGCTCCCACCAAAATGTTTATCTAATAGGCAGCTCTGAAGTTGTTTCATAGACATTTTGGTATTTGGATGCATGTGAATGGGAGGTGAGTCAGCTCTTCCTCCCCAGTCTGTTTGCAAAGGGCACATGTATGGTGTGATCAAATTGTGCATTGACAAGTTGATGATAAACCCTCCAGGCCTCTGCAGGACGTGATGCTTCTAAATGCTTCTAAAGTATGTTCCCATGTCAAAGCAAGGGCAGGAGGCTCATGAATGGGTATCTGACTAAGCGAACTATCAAGACCAGGTGGCAGATACCTTCAGGGGGACATTTCCATGCTCTGCGATGTAAAGGTCCATGTGCAGATGTTCTGTGCCACCCAGCAGGTCCTGTTCCAGAAAGCTACCACCTCAGTGGGCTTATTTGAAGAGACCTGCCCACTTGTGACAAACAGAAATGAACCCTTTCATTTCTAAGATGCTACCTTCCGCTTGGGAGGCCAAAGTCACCTGTGGTGGTGTGTCAGAACCAGAGCCAGCAGCCTCTGTAGATGCTGGAGGACTCTTCTGCTTCAAGGGCTTTAGGTGCAAACCTCTGATGCTGATCCCCAGTTAAGAACTCCACGCCTTCTTGGAGGTCTGAAAGTGTCCACAGGACATCACTGCAAGACAGAGAACCAAGGCCATGGCACAGTAGGTCTGTGAGCCTTTGTCAGCATGCAAAATATCCTGACCACAGGATGAGGTGCTGCCTACCAGAGCTCAGCCATCATGAAATGGCAGAGCTCTGTGGGCATTGTGGCCTCCACTCTCAGGTGGCTGCTGTATGCAGATGTGGTCACATATCTGGCCATGCTGACAACACAGAAAACCACTGAAAACCACACCTGTAGATATCAGCTGGCACAGGCTCATGTGGAGTGTCTCATCGCACTGACTACTCTGCATGTCTCTCGTGGGATGGGCTGTTTCTCCAACTGGCCCAGACTCCCTCTCCCAGCCATGGAGCAAGCCCAGCAGAGTATTTGGTTCACCATGGGTCTGACCTTTGTGAAAATGCTCCCATTAAAGCACACACAAACACACAAAGAAGCTTCTTGTCCTTTCTCCCACACTGGCCAAAACAGTCAACCCAAGATACGTATACTGTTTTTGGCTGTGCTAGAGTTCACTTTCTTTAGTAATAGCTCGTATGGTGCTGTGTTTCAGATTTGTGGCCAAAACAGCATTGGTAACACACTCATGTTTTAGCTATTGCTGAGCTGGGCTTGCGGAGTGTCAAGGTCTTCTCTGTTTCTCACAGCGAGCAGGCTGGGGGTGCACAAGATGCTGGGAGGGGGCAGAGCCGTGACAACTGACCCCAACTGACCAAAGGGATATTCCATACCATATGATGCTGTGCTCATCAAGAGAAGCTGGGGGAAAGAAGGAGGAAGGGGGGGGATGATCGGAGCAATGGCATTTGTCTTCCCAAGTCACCATTACACGTGATGAAGCCCTGCTTTCCTGGAGATGGCTGAACACCTGCCTGTCGATGGGAAGCAGTGAATGAACGCCTGGCTTTGCCTTGCATGTACAGCTTTTGCTTTACTTATTAAGCTGTCTGTATCTCAACCCACAAGTTTTCGCACCTTTACCTTCCAACTCGCTCCCCCACCCCGCAATGGGGGGACGTGAGCAAACAGTGGAGGGGAGCTTGGTTGGCCACAGGGACAACCCACAATGGAGTGAATTTTCTGCTTCCTCGACAAGGCTCTGGATGTGCTGACTCACTATGTAGTGATTATGGGGTGCTGACAAGACCCTCCAATTTTTAAGCGCGCACACATCTGTGTGCATTTAAACACATTTTTTTCTTCTTGTCCCTTGTAGGTTTTTCTTTTCAAATATCCACTTAATTTTCGATTTTTCTTCCAACCATCCTGTTTCAAGGCATGAATAAGTACCTCCATAGTTTCCTTGTGATGGTACTGGAGACAGACACTCCCAAACTGGAGCCTGTCCCTGCCTTCTTGTCATTTGTCCCAGACCTGTGTGCAAGATGGAAAACGAGTGACAACTGTGTTGCTGGAAATTGGGGATATCACAATGCTGGTTTTTCCCCATCTATTTTAAGATTTCTTTGGACTTCTCTGCCAAACACCTGGGCTTTCAAAAAAATCCCTGACTGAGAAATTCACAGCAGATCCTTTTATAAGTGGACAATGGGTTTCAGTTAAAAGCAGGAGGCTGAGCCAATTTGCTGAAGGGAAAACAATGGGAACTAAAGTGTGCAGAGTACATGCTAACATTTTGAAAAGCACCTAAAAGACACAGAATCCTTAATTGAAACATGTCACTGTTCAGACACTCAGACCCAGATACTCCAGCCCAAGAAGGTGAGTAATCCCCCCTTGACATCATGGGACTCAGTGGGACTTAATTCTCAGGACAATTGTTATCTCTAACACTCACATTCTTTGCCACCACATCCATGCTAGCACTTTTCCACCAGTGGAAGAGCCATGATGTACAGCAACAAAAAATCAAGCCTCGAACAAGTGAAAGCATTGCTGAAGTCAGGGCTGAAGCCTTGGTGGTAGCCAGGAGCACCCAGGGGGAAGGATTTGGCAGTGAGCAGTTGATTACCTGGAAATCTCTCCCCACTTCTCATTTGCACTGAGCTCGGTGTGTAGCACTGCCAGATGGTAGAATTAAGTGTCTGCCCTCCCCTTGGACTGTCTTTGCTGCTGTTTGGCTTCTAGACAACTTAAGCTGTTCTCCTTTTTGTGACATTTAACTACTTCAAGATTACAAACTTTATTGACTTTCAATTCAGGAGCTTTGGTGTAGAAGCCAATTCAACTACCAACTTTCCTTTAGAGAATCTGTGGCTCTGTGCAATTTCTTCAGTTAATCACAGGGACTGTTACTGCTGACATGCGCTGGAGCGAACACAGGCTCTTGGCTGCCCCATCACATGCCCTCTCGCTGGGGCCCGGGCTCCAGTGATATACAGAGATTTGTGTGTCCCCTTGTGTCATCCTGCAGTGGAAGAGGCACATGGTCCCACTGCAAAATGGATGTGCTGAGGAACAGAGGCACACGTGGCCAAAGGGCCACAGATCATGGAGGAACAAGGTGTCAATGCCTTGAATGGCCTTCCGTCCTGGGGGTTTGGCTGCCTGGGACAGCTTGGCAAGAGCACAGATGGTTACCTTGAAGAAGCTGTTGCAAAGAAAGCTAGAGTCTTCAGCGATGGTTGAACTGCTTCCCTCGGGAGCTGCCTTCAAGATGGGGCTCTCACACTTGTCCCCAGCCTGAACCATGACACAGCTGAGTCATGGCCATGCCTGCACCTGGCCATGGACCCCACTGAGCCAAACCCCGACCTGAGAACAGACTTCCTGACTTGACCTGCATCATCACCATGAGCTTGCCTGATGACCTGGACTCTCAGCTGACCCCATCTACCATCCTCACACTTGTCCTTGCTTGGGTGCCTGTGGCTGAGTCCCAGCTGACCCCTGTCCAGGTGGCTGCATGGCGATGCTCAGCATTGCTCCGTAAGTAAGTGGATGGGGCTGATGTCTCAGCTGCATTGCACTCGGACCCATAACTCAGCAGCTCAGACCACACGACACCTCACCCCTTGCTGGGATGTCCCTTTAAGAAAATATTTCTTTTACTTTCTATTCCAGCTTTCACTTCGAGTCCTTTGCACTCCCATGTCATAGATATGCAGATCTATCACTTCATTTTGTATATTTTGGTACCAGAATTGCTGTTTTGAGACCAAGGACACGTGGCTTCACTATTACTGGTAAGTCACCAGCCAGGCAGGTCCCACCAGAGGAGACGTTATTTGTCAGTTGGGTTTTGTGGTTGGAAAGGCTCTGGGGCAGCCGGGAAGACACCTTGGATGAGAAGCTTCCTTAAGAACCATCTGCAGCTTGTTTTCATCAGGTATGTTTTGGCACCAAGGAAAAGGAGGAGATGGAGGCGGGGAAGTGCCAGCGCTGCTCCCGATAAGGCTTCCCACACCTCGGTGGTTTTCCCATTGGTCATACAAATGTGGGGCTGCCTGTGGGCAGCAGGAGCTGAACCGGGGGGTGGTGGGGAAAGCTGGGGCCTGCTGGGGCACTCAGGTCCCCACATACCCTCCCCACCTCTCTGTGACCATCAGGACAGCAAAGAACGTGTACAAAATCCCACGCAAGAAACTGCCTGCACTTCTTTAAAGACAGCGATGGCTTCGCTCTCCAGAGCTTCTTCACTCTCCTTCTCTTTACACTGCAGGGACACAGATGACATCAGCATGGTTATCCACGGCGGTGTGAATCCCAGCAATGTCACTGCACGAAGAATCAACAAAAAGACTCTGCATTTGTCTAGCCATTACTTGACATACTACCTCAAGCTGGACAGCAAGAGGGACATAGATGCCTTTGTCAGTAGTCTTATGGAGTTAAATGTCTTTGTGTCTGACATATAGAGAAGCAGCATCTTGTGCTCAGCAATCTATTAATTATTTTTTTTCATTGGGAAGATTATTATTTCATTAGAAAGGCTATAATTTCACTTGTATGATGATTTCATTAGAAAAGCTATAATTTTACTTGTAACCAATGATTCCTCAAACCATGGAAATATTGAAATATTTCAAATTGTCTATTATTGCATAGTTGAAAGAAAAAAATTACCCATCATTTGCTGCTTACTTGCAAGATAGCAATGGAAGGACACAAAGTGTGTTGGAAAATTTAGGATGTGAACTACAGGAAAATGTCTTCAGCTTAGAAAATATAACATTATTTGCAACTGGTGATGTGAACATTGCCTCTGGAGAAGCTCTATCTAGTAATTATTTGAAAATGGGAATAAATATTGGCTTTAGCTCACACACAGCATAGGCACTGCAAAACACAAAAATGTTACCATTTCATTTTAAATGTTTTGTAGTGTCATTTTTTTTCATCTGCTTTTCTTAATTCACCAAGCTTTTCAGACTTCCAGAATTTAATTTTACAGATTTACATTTTTACAGATTTATATTTAATTTTACAGATTTAATTTTTCAAACTTTAACACATGGAAATGTCCACAGAAGATAGCTTTTTCTAGACTCTGATGTTGAAAGGCTCTTAAATTGGTTTCTCATTATTACAGCATTGCTTTATATTCAGTGAGTCTTGCCCAGTCATGGTTTTGGTTTTTTAAAGCATAACAAAGATGAGGATGGTGGAGTTTCGTTTTCAGGGAGAAATGTAGTTTTTGCTGTGTTTGTTCCACTTCAAACTCCTGTCTTTCCATTTCTTTTTACACAGGAAGCTTCTTATGTCCATTCTTATCTCAATGAGTGGTGGAAATGACACTCCCTTGTCAGGAATGCAGACCTGTTCAGTGGTGGTTCAAATAACACCAAGATACAAATCAGACATGAACCCACCTGTAGCATGGAGTTTGATGAATCAGCTGAAAAATAAAGGTGTTGTGAAATGTAACAAAACTGACAATGACATGCATTTAAAGGAATACATCAAAGCCTGTCATAATTTAATTGTATTTTAGTCCAGGGGCAATATATAGTTAGGGAAAACCATGTGCTGCATTAGGGTTTTTTTCTCCTCTGCAGTATCTTGTAGAGAGAAGAGGTAGCACTTACCCTCCTTGTGATTGTCGTTTATTTCCAAGGGATACCAAAAGATACATTGATTTTTTTTAGCAAATATTTTACTTCTGACACATTCCTGACCCAAAAGAGAAAATATCACCTCTAAAGAGCTCAAGACTTACTTACAAATGCTGTCTCTGTTTCAGGAATGGAGAAGAAGTTGGGGCTGCCCCAGCAACGGGAGTCACTTGCCCAGCCGTCCTTTGCAGGGTCACAGAGACATCAGGGTATACCTGGCTTGTAGTTGCTCCTTTCTGCCCCTGCTTGGCACCAGGGTTTACCCAAGAAAACACTCAACTTTATTTCCACAGCTCTTCTGGGACTGGCAGCAGGAGCCTCTGCTGCACAATACCTGCAGAAACTTCCATTGAAGCAGCAATATGCTGCTGACAAAACTGATCCCATCTCTCAATGGTCTTTGTAGATATCAAAGGATGCATTGTTAACAGACCGAAATCTTTCTCCTGGGCCCAGAAAAAAATGAAAGAAATGGAAGAACTGTGTACCCCAAGAGGAGGTTGTGCTGAATAGCAAATTTGTGCTCAATGACTCATTAAACACTTCCAGCTCTTCCAGAGGATCTTGGTCCTCCCTCACTTATTCCCAGTCTCCCTAGTGTGATTTCTTTGACCTTGAGTGATGTTCCTCCTCCTCCTCTATACAGGTGCTGTTTAAAGACATCGTCTTTGCCATGGCCTTTTGTGGACAGCTGTGGTTGCTCCCCAGCTTTAAGCTCCAAGGTGCCTGCGTCACCTTTGAAGGTGCAAAGCAAGCATCAGTCCCCCAGGTGGTTTTGGAAATGCTTCTCCCAAAGTTTGTGCAGATTGCAACATGCACTGTCCTGCTGTAGAAGACCTGAATTCCACCCATCAGCTGAACAAAAATAGCTTTGGGGTGTGAACATCAGGAGGAGAAGGAAGTCTCTAGATAGGGCAAAGAATCTTAGAGTATCAGGGAAAAGCAGCACAGAAACTAATGGGGTTCAACCCTGCCCAGCCCTCAATGCCCAGCTCCATCTCTTGTCCCCATGGGTCTCATCTAGCAGGCTATAGCTTTTCTATAGAACCTACTACAGGCTGCACATATCCATCGGGATGTCTGGATTGCATGGGGACATCCAACCATGGTGGTGGTGCCGCAGTTACTGCTGGTCAGCAGCAGCACTCAGAAACATGGTGTAGTCTATCAGCAAGAACCTGTCACAGGAGGACACGAAGCTGGAGCAGCCAGTGACACCTCTGATAAAAATCTTCGAAATGAAATAATGCATCGGGCTGACAGGAATAATCCACACCTTCTCTCCCAATCAGGTGAGGCTCAGCATGAACTCATAGCCTTTTCTCCCTCCGAAGCACATGGGACGTTGCTGTGTCCCTTCACATCTGTCCTGAGCTCTATGTACCGCATCCCATTGGGCTCTCCCTGAGGCTGAGCTCCGTCAACGCTAGGTCGGTGTGTCTGTCCTCCCTGAGAGCCGGCATCAGGTTCAAATGCTGCAGCTGAGAGGTTAATCAGCAACTGCAGAGGGAGTACTAGGGAAAAAACACGTCGCTTTCAATTATGTTTGCTCAAATCCACTGCAATGAGCGGAGGGCCGTAACACTCAGTTATTCCCAGCAATCAAATTAAATTTATGCTTGTCACTAAAGAGTCACCGTTTGCCCACGGCTGCTTCATTGGGAGCTCTGGTCACCACTGTGTTATCATTGGGGGCTGGTGAATGAATTCTTGTGCATGCTTTATCCTCAGTCAATCTTTAGGGATGTCATTTGCTTGCTTTTTAAAGCTGTTCTCATCATAGGATTTGGAAAATACCCCCCCAGTCTGATGTATTGTAAAAATGACTTAGTGCATAATGTGATTTGTAGTCTAGAGGAGAAAAATCAAAGCACTCCAGCTTGTTTCCTCCTTTTAAACCCAAATCCAGCAACTTCAAGCAGGCAGGAAGGTCTGACCAGAGTGCAGTCTGGGGATGGCACCTCAACAACCCCCAGGAGCTCAGAGGCAATTCTTTGTGTGATGCCACACATGTGTCATGGCTGCGACGTCAACACCTCCTGGCTCCTGAGCTGGGCAAAATGTCAGGCTGAAACTTTTAGAAAGAAAATACAGACTCAACAGCACAAATTGGTTTGGGGTTTGTCTTATTTTTGCCAAGTTCATGTTAATATTTAAAAAATGATAACCCTGCTGTACAAAGGAGATGATTTCATTCAGTAGTGTTGTATCTCTGCCTCTTGTCTTTCTTCATATAGTAACATTGGAAGCTTTTGGCTAACATCGATCACATTACATGAAGAAATTAAGGTCCAAAACATGAAATTCTTGCACGTTTCATGAAAATTAGTAACTGGAAGAGGAGAGTATCCACCAGTATTCCTCCAGTAAAGGTTACAGATCAAACAGACATTCACTGACACATTAAATTACTGCAACAACAGTTAATTGTCCATTTCTTTCTGTTTTCCCATGAAATTCATCCAGAAGTTATAGTAAATACTTTAAAAATTGCAAAATGCCCATTGTTCATGGGAAACACTAATTTAACCACCAGCCAAGAGATTGTAGGCCAAAAGAGCTACTCAGTACCTGACAGAAGCTTATGGAAAACACCTTCCCTTGCTGAAGAAGGAGGTGAGTACTGTTTAACATCACTGTTGCCTGGATGGCACCAAGCTGTGGGGGAACAGCTGATATCCCAGGCTGCTCTTTGGAGAGACATGGGCAAGCCGGAGGGATTGGCCAAGAGGAAGTTGTGGGATCGGCCACATGAAGTTCAGCAAGAAACATGAATTCCTGGAGCAGAGTGACCCCTTGCACAGGTGCCACCTGGGGACTGAGTGACTGTGGAGCAGCTCTGCAGGGAAGGATCTGGGGATTCTGGCTAACAAGCTGAACATGGGCCAGCCACCTGCCCATGCTGTGTTGAAGGCCAACCACAGACTGGGCTGTATGAGCAAGAGTGTAGCCAGCAAGGGGGACCCATCCCTTGACACCTTCTGATGCTGGTGCTCATGGTGCTTCCAGACAGCAACCTCCATCCCCTGGGAGGATCTGGGCTCTGGCTGATCCTGTCTCCCAGGGAGCGTGTGTCCCTGTGGCACCATGGACAGTTTTGAATCAGGAATGCTGATGGTTTCCATGACCCAAACCACCCTCCGACCAGGGGGTAGGCAGCTACTTGCACTGCCTGTGCAGCACCCAGGACATTGCAGCACCAGTTGAGGGATCAGTCCAGACTTGCACCATTTTATTAATTATTATTAGTAAATGCTCATCATTAACCATCATTAATCTAATTGCACATGGCAAAGTCTTGGTCTCTGTTGAGGCCAGTGGGACAGAGAGAAGCCCATGCTTTGTGGACCTTGTACAAATCCTACCTAGAGCATGAGAGCTGCAAACTGCAACGGCTGAGCTTGGCTCTGCTCTGTTTTACCCTAGTTTTACCCAGGATCTTGCGTGTCAGTGTGCTCCAAACAGCAACTGCAAATGAATCTGGATGTGTCTAACTCTTGCATTTCCTCAGTGACATGGGAAGTGAGTATTTTTAACCATTACGTTACATGAGATCATAAGCTTTCTGCAGCTAATGCTGTGGTGCTGCTTTCAGCAGAGAGAAAGCCAATATTGATAGTGCAACTGCCTGGCTTTTGTGGGGGTGGTACGTCTGGGTGATAAATGGAGTTGAACAGGAGGATTTATGCATTTATGCCTTAATGTTATTGCTATTGTTTGGCTGGAAAAGATTATCTTCTCTGTGTCTGGACTAGTCTAATGCTGGCCTGATCCTGTTAACCAGCTACCACAGATGTTTAGACAAACACATCCATAATCTCAAAATGAAAAATGAAAGAAACTCAAATAAGTTTCCAAAGGTGACTTGAGCAAAACTGAAGAGAAGCACAGGAAAGCAGGGCAGTATCTTCTATATGGTTTTCTTTTTAATGTATTTTTGTTTTCTCTTCATACAAAGTGGTTATGTTCACAGAGACAGTTCATCTACCAATTTTTAATATACATTAGGTCACCTGGCATGCAGTGGAAAAAAATTCAGCACATTAAAATTAGAGCTGAAATTCTGCTTCACCTGGGAGACTGGGCCAAAATTTGATCCAACATCCTGGCCCACCACATCTGGCAGAATGGCAAGATTGGACTCAGGATCTGAGCTAGAGCATGGTCTAACTGCAGGGCTTGCAGGGCTGAGAGCTAAGTACATGACCCTCCATTCCCTGCCTTCTTTACTCACATTCAGAAAAGGTCTAAACTGCCCCAAGTTTTTCTGAATTCTGCTAACATCTGAATTTTTTCCACCTGCGTTCTTCCTTGCTACTGGAAGAGCCAAGCTGCCCCATTATTGACATGAGCAAGTAGCAGAGTATGGTTTTAGCTTAACAGCCAAGAATTTGCTCAGTTTGGGAGGAACTGTTGTGCAGTGGTTACCTCTAAGTACCAAGAGGAGACAAAAAGACTGCTGGGAGAAGGTTAAAAAATGACAGCAGATTCTTCTGAAGGCTAGGAAACATGATGAGTCTCACTGATCTTCCACCCCAACCAGAAACAGAATAGGAAAGGATGTTTTTCATAGAAGTCCAGTTTCCTGGACAATCCAATTTCATATAAGACCAGTTGTTCTCAGGGTACCCAGCCCCCTGAGCTGGAAAATAGGTGTGCGGAGCAAAATGAAGGCCCCATAATCCAAGGGGAATTGGTGACCTGCTACACCACTTAGACACACATAGAGTCCTCTGGGGCTGGATGGCATCCACCCAAGGGTACTGAGGGAGCTGGCAGAAGAGCTCACCAATCCACTCTCCATCATTTATCAGCAGTCCGGACTAACCAGGGAGGTCCCGGTTGACTGGAGGTTAGCAAATGTGACACCCATCTGCAAGAAGGGCCAGAAGGAGGATCTGGGGAGCTGCAGGCCTGTCAGCCTGACCTCGGTGCCGGGGAAGATTATGGAGAAGATCATCTTGAGTGCCACCACACAGCACGTACAGGACAACCAGATGATCAGGCCCAGTCAGCATGGGTTTATGAAAGGCAGGTCCTGCTTGACTAACCTGATGTCCTTCGATGACAAGGTGACCCACTTAGTGGATGAGGGGGAGGCTGTGGATGTTGTCTACCTAGACTTTAGTAAAGTCTTTTACACCATTTCCTACAGCATTCTCCTGAAGAAACTGGCTGCTCATGGCTTGAACAGGCATACTCTTCACTGGGTAAAAACTGGCTGGATGGCCGGGGCCAAAGAGTGGTGGAGAATGGAGTTAAATCCAGTTGGTGGCCAGCCACAAGTGGTGTTCCCCAAGGCTCAGTATTGGGGCCAGTTCCGTTTAATAACTTTATCAGTGATCTGGATGAGGGGATCGAGTGCACCCTCAGTAAGTTTGCAGATGACACCAAGCTGGGCAGGAGTGTTGATCTGCTGGAGGATAGGAAGGCTCTGCAGAGGGATCTGGAGAGGGTGGATCGATGGGCCCAGGCCAGTTGTATGAGGTTCAACAAGGCTCAGTGCCGGGTCGTGCACTTGGGTCACAACAACCCCATGCAACACTACAGGCTTGGGGAGAGCGGCTGGAAAGCTGTCCAGCAGAAAAGGACCTGGGGGTGTTGGTCAACAGCTGGCTGAACATGAGCCAGCAGTGTGCCCAGGTGGCCAAGAAGGCCAATGGCATCCTGGCCTGTATCAGAAATAGTGTGGCCAGCAGGAGCAGGGAGGTGATTGTTCCCTTGTATTTGGCACTGGTGAGGCCACACCTTGAGTACTGTGTTCAATTTTGGGCCCCTCACTACAGGAAAGACATTGAGGTGCTGGAGTGTGTCCAGAGAAGGGCAATGAATCTGGTGAAGGGTCTAGAGCACAAGTCTTATGAGGAGCAGCTGAGGGAGCTGGGGTTGTTTAGCCTGGAGAAAAGGAGGCTGAGGGGAGACTTTATCGCTCTCTACAACTACCTGAAAGGAGGTTGTAGTGAGATGGGTGTTGGTCTCTTTTCCGAAGTAACAAGCTGGATGAGAGGAAATGGACTCAAGTTGCACCAGGGTAGGTTTACATTGGGTATTAGGAAAAACTCCTTCACCAAAAGGGCTATCAAGCACTGGAGCAGGCTGCCCAGGGAAGTGGTTGAGTCACCACCCCTGGAGGTATTTCAACAACATGTAGATGTGGCGCTTAGGGACATGGTTTAGTGGTGGACTTGGCAGTGCTAGGTTTATGGTTGGAGTATTTTCCAACCTAAATGATTCTATGAAGTCCACAGGGTCTGGAGAGGTTTCATTTGAAGTGTGTCAGAAAACTGATGGAGCCAAATCAGGGTGAAATCTCATTTCCAGGGTAGACAGGGCCATTTGGCTAGAGGCAGTATGGTACAGTGCATTTCAGCTACATCAACAGGTCTATACAAGCAAAAAAAATATTTTTCTTCAGAACAGGTTTCTAGCTGCATAGTCTGGACCAAAATCTGTCTAAAAGGGACAGTGAGCATTACCTGGCATGTCCCTGTTAGCTCTTTGCTGTTACACAATCATTTAAATAGATACACATGCACATAATCATAATTTACTCTGGTTTATCAATACTAAATTCAGTCATTATTAAATTCTCACAAAAAAATTGCTGTTATATTTAAGAAGTGAATTTCAGGGATGTTGGAAAACCAGTTGTATTTAAACAAGATAATAGAAACTATATGCTGTTGAGGAAAACGTGACTGAAAAGCACCAGTATAGAGCCCTGTTTTGCTGGGCGTTGCACAGGTGTGTGGCTAAGGAAGTCCTGCCTGCAGACTTAGTAAGACAGCAAAAAAATGGCCATTTGTCAGACACAAAAAGTGAAGGGAAGTTCAAGGGGCTGGGTCATGACCACAAAGACTGAGCAGCATCTGGACCTGAGTGTTGGTCTAGAGGACAGATCAGTGTCCTGCTTATGCCATTGATTTTCAAAACTAAAATATGAAATAGCTGTGGGTTGTTAAAATAATGGGAAACAAACTCATGGTCAGTACCACTTACTCAGTGGCTGCAGTGGGAATCAACTAGTCTTACTGGGTGAGCAGGTCTTCCTGGCCTTGTGTTTGTCCACTACTTCCACATAATGTCACTTGGGATCAGTCTGAACTTGTACAGACCACATGCCTCTGGACTTGAGGATGGAGACCTGGATGTCAGGTGCCCACCAAAGCCACTCTATCAGTCCCCTCAACTGAACAGGGGAGAGAAAATATAATGAAAAGCTCATGGATCGAGATAAGGACAGGGAGAGATCATTCACTAATTACCATCACAGGCAAAACAGACTTGACCTGGGGAAAATAAATTAATTATTACCAATCAGATCAGAGTAGGATAATGAGAAATAAACCCAAATCTTAAAAACACCTTCGCTCCACCCCTCTCTCCTTCCCAGGCACACCTTCACTCCCAATTTGTCTCCCTCCTCCCCCCCCAGCGGCACAGGGGGACAGGGAATGAGGGTTGGGGTCAGTTCATCGCACGTTGTCTCTGCCGCTCCTTCCTCCTCAGGGGCAGGACTCATCTCTCTTCCCCTGCTCCAGCATGGGGTACCTCCTAGGGAGACAGTTCTCCACAAAATTCTCCAGCATGAGTCCTTCCCATGGGCTGCAGTTCTTCACAAATTGCTCCAGCGTGGGTCCCTTCCACAGGCTGCAGTCCTTCAGGAACAGACTGCTCCAGCGTGGGCTTCCCACAGGGTCACAGCCTCCTTCAAGCTGCAGGTGGAGATCTGCTCCATCGTGGACCTCCCTGGGCTGCAGGGGGACAGCCTGCCTCACCATGGTCTTCCCCAAAGGCTGCAGGGGAATCTCTGCTCCGGTGCCTGAAGCACCTCCTCCTCCTCCTTCTTCATGGACCTGGGGGTCTGCAGGGTTGTTTCTCTCACACAGTCTCACTCTCCTCTCCAGCTACAATTGCAGAGATCTGTTTTTGACTCTGTGGACCTTCTCTGTGGGTCTGGAAGGAGAGCTGTTCTCCTTCAAACTCTTCCCCTGACCTCAGCAGTGCAGGTGGACAGGCAGGATTTCCATGCAACCCACCAGGGCTTTGTGTTCCATCCCATTGGGAGGGGATTTTGTGGAAGTTGTGGGGAAAAGGAGCTGAGCTGCCCAGGTCCTAGAATCAGAGTGGGGCAGCACCAATGGCAAAGACATATGGAGGTCTCCAGTACAACCTACCACTTGGAGCGGGACAACCACAACGCTAAATCAGATTGGCTATGGCTTTGCTGAGCTGAACCTAAATAACCTCCAAGAACGGAGACCTCCTGCCTCTCCCATAACTTGACCGAGGGCTGTCCCATCCTCCTGGGGGAGAAAGTTTTCCTAATGACCATCCCGAAGGTCCTGAGCCTGAATCTGTGGCTCCTGCCCCAGTTATTTCATCTCACGCTATTGAGAAGAGTTTAGGTCCAATGTCTTTGTAATTCCCTTTCAAGTATAGAATCATAGAATCATTTAGGTTGGAAAAGACCTTGAATATCATCGAGTCCAACCATAAACCAAACCATAAAGTAATTGTAGGCTGTTACCACATCATGTCTTCACCAGGTAAATCCAGTCCAGGTCCCTCAACCTCTCCTTGTTGGTCACATACCTCAGGTTCCTGATCATCTTGGTGACTCTTTACTGGCCCCTCTCTGGTTTCCCCACATCTCTCTCAACGTAGGATTCCAATACCAGAAGCAGTGTTTCAGGTGCGGCCTCTGTTGACCCACTCCAAGGATCCAGTTTCCAAGGTCCCCATGGATTGATGTCCCACCATTTTGCATATTGTCTGTCCCCTCCCTCCCCCTTTTGTATAGTGTGTGCATTTGATGAGGGTGACCTCTGTCTCATTGTCCAGATGTGGAATGATGTGATGCCAAATATCACCCTGGGGTGGGCACTTATTACCACTCCCAAAGCAGATATCAGTCCATCGCTTGCTGCCATTTGAGCCTATTTTCAATCACCAAAGAGACACATTGCCCAGCCTGTTCTGCCTCAGCTTCCAAATGAAAATGCTCTGAGACATCATCTTGATGACAAATCTTCACCAGAATTGCAAACACACTTACACCTACAAATGTGCTCTGTCATTGCATTCACTCCATAGGTTCCCCAGGAGCATCATTTTAGCTCCTGAAAATGGATTTGGGATGCTTTTCACTGTGAATAACTAGTATCGTGTTCTTATTTTCCCAAGTAAAACGACCCACTGATTTTACTCCAGATGTGCACAATCATTTTTCTTTCCCTGCAATCCTATTCTTGGGGGTGAATTTGATATTTGTAGAATGCAGGATTTGTAATTTGATGGAATGTTTTCAACCCAGTACTTGTGAACCCAGCTTTAGCCACAAAGGAGATGCACAGCTCACTTTCTGCTCCCTTACTAAGCCAACAGAAAACACTCAGAAGTTTTTTTCACCTTATGTGTTTTCTCATGAAAATACATATTCGTCATAGTTTGATATACAAGCTTATGTGGGTAAATATATTTGCATAAATATTCAGATGAGAATATTTGCACAAGTAATTAGGACATGTTTGTTTTTCACAAGTGTTTATTTGGAAGGAAGTGTTTTTCTACCAAATATTCATGAATAAAAGAGGTCATGAATGCAAACAAAATGATTCATGGGGATTAGTCTGCAAGAAGATTTTCCTGTGTATCTGTAATATTTCCACTCACCTCTGGTTGCTATGTAGCCAGTCATCTGCAAAACCTGATGAGCTCTGACAAGGCCTTTCCAAGTATGCAGGATCATCTGGAGCACTGATGGAGGCATTACTATAGGTTCCCTAAAGCACTGAGCTTCAGACAGTAATTAACAATAATAAGAAATAAGAATATTAATTATAATAAAATAATCCTTGCTCGGCACGAGACCCTGAGTCTGAGCTGACGCCTGTTCTTTATCCTCAAGATGCCATTCCCAGTTAATGCTGCCTGAGCCCATTAAATTGAATCCAAAGGACAGGACACTATTGTGTCTATAAGAAATCCAGGAGACTTACTGCAAAGACTCTGCTTAAGTCTTTTCTTCCACTTAAGAGCATGCCTTGATTTCAGAGCTTCTTGACATGCTTCTCCCACTTTGTGTAGGAGCATGACTTGACCTCCATGGCACTGCACTGCGCTGGTGGAGACAGGTGCCCAAGGTGGTGGGGCTGGTTCCAGGGTGGTCATGGCACTGCACGCTCTCACCCATGCTTTTGAGGTCTTGTATGCAGTGTCAGGGTGTCAGCTGGGTTCTGCTGTGCTGATTCCACCCTCTTCCAGTTGAAAGAGGTCATTTTCACATGCATTTTCTTCTTCCTTCAAGGTGATAAGGAGAAGTGTGTGAAAGGATCTTTGTTCAGGATTTAACAATCATGAGCCTTCTACCACTGTGAGTTTTTGAATCATGCAAGCTGGATTTTCAAAGCAGATCAAAGCAAGACATTAGCCAGGTATCTGTGGGAGCTGGGTTCCACAGTCCTCTGGGGTCTTTCAAAAACCCAAAGTAAAGCCAGAATTACTAAATATTGGTGCTGTAGGTTTGACCCCTTAAGACTGCATGAGACCATCACTGACTTCCTCCTGGCCTTCTTCCCCAAGAGCCACACTCCACCTCCCATTACCGCCTACCAGGCTAGCACAGGAGCTCCTGAGCATGCAGAAGAGGAACTCTAGCCTTCAGCTGAAGTTGCTGAATATTGGCGCAACCATAGCAGGTTACTCCAACAATTATAAAGAGCTCTTAGCAATGACATGAGGAACTTGAGCATGCAAAGAAGATTCAGCATGGGTCCTGCAACTGGGAGATGTGAAGAAGGAATGGGACAGTCTGACCTGAGGATGAACTGAGGACTAATCTGGTCTGCAGGTATTCCAGTACAGTCCTCCACCAAGCAAAGTGTTTTTGATCAGGATTGGGGAAGAGGCTCTTACTTTGGTGGCTGAAGGATAGATTGGAGCTGGGGTCTGTGGGACTACAGTTTCCTGGCAGCAGTAGGGGAAGAGAACAAATGGGTGAGACCATCACAATGTTGGCTTTCTAAGAAGGGAAATATCAGCTATTTTTGACTCTGATGGTATTCATGGAAGTCTTACCAGGCACTGGCTCCAAATGGAAAGTGTCCAGGTAAGGTTTTCTAGAGTGATCCAAGGTTCAGTCCAGGAAAGCTGTCTTGCAGTGGTGTTACAACTGCTCAACCAAATCATTTTAATAAAGAAATGAGAAAGGTACGGCTCATAACAAATGTAAGTGGATAAATGGCAAACTGATTTCTCTTGGGTCGTTAATCTAGTAGTAAAATACATAACAGGATCCACTGAATGGGAGCTTCAGCAAGGCAAATTCAACCTGGAAATAATTGTTAAAGCAACTAAACCCTGGTCAACTTATCATGTCTGAGCTCAGTCTCATGGCATGGCTCTCCAATCTATTTTGATGTCTCTTTCCCAAATATCTGGTTGTATTCAAAGGGAACAGAGGTTTCTGCCCAAGTGGAGAATATTTTGCTGGTTCAGAAATATTCCCAAAGCATCATAGCCTTGGTGCACCAGAGAAGCTCCTGGTGTGGCTGTGGTCTCGGTGTTCCCTTTCCGTCCCCACTGCCCCTGGCATTCATGGGTCAGTGGGTGCTACAGGCCCCCTGTGCCATCTCCACATGCCACCACTCTCCTGAATCACCTGGAGCAGCTCAACATGGTAGAAATCACAGCTGATTGACTCCCATGGCAACCTCAAATGAAAGCAAACCTCAGCCAGAACACATGCCTGATGGCCAGGGGAGATGGAGGCAGCCTGGCGTGACCTGTGCCTGCTGTCGCCCCTGCTGCCCCTTCCCAAGGAGCTTGGCTGGTGTACCAAAAGGTCCTCCTGAGAGGTGAAGTCCTTGTGTTGTTCCTGCAGCCCAGGGTCATGGATTAATAGGAATTACTGAAGGTTGCTTGACCTGGTGCCTGTTTCCAAAGGAAACCTCATTTGCACAACAGGAAATTGTACCTTTGGGGCCTTTTCTTGTTTTAGGAATTGCCAATATCCTCTGCGGGTGCCATCAGCAGCTCAGAGCTCATCTGAAAGCAGCTCCAGAATGATCGGAGCTCAGGCAGGGTGAACTGGAGATCTGTGCCCTACTTAACTGGTGTATATATTTGTCAGTAAGTGGGACACACAATAACCTGAGATCTGACAGCCTTCAGATCCTATATGGAGAGATGTCAATCATTCTGGCTTACATTAAACACCTTCCCAGGCATCTGGGCCATATTATAATATCCCAGCAGTGCCAAATTATGAACGTGAACCACACATGCTAATCTCTTGATCCTGTCTGATTTCCCCTTTGGACAGTCCCTGAGGGTAGGAAAAAAAATGTCTTTTGTGAGCATAAGAAAATTATAAGCCATGTGTGGGGGAGGGTGGAGTGAGCAGACATCACCTGGTGTCTCTCCCAAGCCAACTATGGATTTTTGCAATTGATTTGAGAGCATGTTTATGGCCATTTTCACTCTCTGCCCCAGTAATAATAGTAATGGAGACATCCAGTAACCAGTAAATGGAATTGCAAGGAATTCCATTTGATGGAATTGAAAGGAAATCCTTTGATGTTTTGTGTGCTTCTCAGTTTGCACTATGACATGGTCCCACCTCCCCAGATGAGGTGGGCCTGAGCTGGACCTGCTGGCCAAGAGGCACAGGGGTAGTCATTGCAGAGACGGCACTGATCATCAGCTTGTCCTGCTCTGGGGCAGCATGTGGGAGCTCCTCAGGAGACATGTGGAAACCACTGGGTAGCTCAGACCAACTCAGAGATGAATTTTCATCTCAGAGTAACTTCTCATTTATTTTTCTTCTGAGAGTGAATTTAGTGATGGTAGAGGACATTTTCTTGACAGTCCTGGGGATGGGATTCTTTGCATGCAAAACATGCTGGTATAACTCAGGCACACCATGCCTCTTATACCCATGCAGGTCTCCTCCATGGCCAGGAGCTCAGATCAATGCAGAGGTATGAAAGTACTTGGAGACACCTACAGCTCCAGCTGTTTTTAGACAAGGGCACAGTTACCTGAGCAAAGAATACAACAGGAAGCTTCTTGCACCTCTTAAGGGCACGGAGATGGCAGAGCTTGGCAGCACTTTCTGAGAGATGCTCAGCATGCCTAGGGGCTTGGACAAACCCAGCTATCTCTTTGGGAACCTTCTCCAAGAAGCTACTTCTATCTCATGGAGCACCGAAAATTCCACAGTGCAACCCACAGGTTCCTCAGCCTAGGTGGGATCCAACAGGAGGAGCTGGAAAGGCCCTTCCCAAGCAGAATTTTAGAAAATCAGCTTATGTTTGAGCCCTGCTACATCTCCCTTGCCAGAATGACCTTCAGGTGACCTTTCTTCCCAGTGTGAGAGTAGCAGCAGAAGTGGTTTCAGTCCACTGCAACTGGAATGGACTGGGCAGTTTGCCAAGTGAATATCTGCTCGGTTAATCACTGTGCAAATCTAATCAGGAACTGGAATGTGCCAGGCTCATTACTGAAATTAAATTCACCTCCAATTAAAGAGAGAGCTACAAGCTTCCATCATGTAGAGGTGCCCCCAGGCTGCCCCTCCCCAAAACAACATCCAGTCCTGCTGAACTGCAGGTTTGCTGAACACTGGAGGGATTTCCAGGTGCAAGGAAGTGAATTGCTGCTTGTACTTTCCCCTGAGGCTGTGTAAGGAGTTTGCTGATGCCCTTAATAAGTCACCTTGCAAGTCAGAAGTAACTTCAATGGCAGGATTTCCAAGGAGCATTTGCCAAGAGAAATCTGGGGACACAGTAACTGGAATGTCTCCCATGGCAAGATTGTTCCTGGGATGTGTGGGCACCTTTACAAATTCTCACCTTCACACACTGAATCTTTCCTTGGGACCTAAGTGCCTTATATCTAAGGCATCTGGCTTCAGAGTCCAAATAAAAAAATGAACTTTGTGATGAGAATAGCAAGGCTGCAAAGTCAAGCAGGTAAAAATGCAGAAATGCTGACTTAAAAGTTGTTCAAGCTTCATTTGCCCTTTTGGTTTCTACAGTTACACTTACACAGCCTAATTGCATCATCACCACTCTCAACATCATCTCTTCCTCTATCTGTGCTTCACCTGGGCACTATCAGATTTCAGGGAAGAACTTTTAATATTTTAGGTCAAAATATGTCTCTGTAACTGAAATCCAGCTCTGGGGGACTTGTCAGAACTGCAGATGTAATTCCTAACCTCCTTCTTCTCTCCTCCAATATTCAAAGAAGAAACAATCCACAAAGATTTAGGCTTGGCTTTCACCTGGAGATCGCCAACATGGATGGAAACCTTGAAGGCTTCCCGTACACATGTCCTTGTTCCTCTCACACCTTCCACTGCCTACTCCAAAATCACAATATTCCTAAAAATATAGTTAGGATCTGAGCTCCTCCAGCCCCATGGCCAGGAACCAGCACTAGATAACACTGAGAAAGAAGCCAGTGCTGGGATAACTGAGTAGCTCCAGACTGTGGCCCTAGGATAAACCGTCTGACCTGTGGATTGCAGTAGGATCCCCCACTGTGTGCACCCAGGTCTGTACCTCACATGATGATGACACCTCCTCAATGCAAGTGACAGACCCTGCAGTCAGTTCAGTGACTATTCAGCAGTTCAGGAGTAAAAGGCCCAAGACCTGGGGCACCACAGGGCCTGGTGAAAGTCATGCCCTGTACTATGAACCAGGCTGGATGGTGGGAACTGGAGTTCAAACAAACCAGAGCACTTGCTCCAAATTATACACCAACAGAGGCCTTTTAGAACCCATTTATTAAAAAAAGCAAAGGAAACTTGCACATGAAGACCTGGGTTGAACAGGGCAAGAGGGGTATCCCCTTTGCAGCACAGTGACAGCACAGCTGGGATGTTGGGGGATCCACTTGCACTGTAGATTCATCCTCTCACCCCAGGCTCTCTGAAGCATCTTGCACCTCCAGGGCTCTCAGGAAGGTGCTCTGCCTTCCTCAATCCTCTGTTCCTCCCTCTTTAACAAAAAGCAATTAAAAATTATTTAGGCTTCTGGTGCCCCCTCTGCTAGGTGAGTGCCCAGTGGGAGAGCTGGGGGCACAACTGCCCAGCACACCCTCACTCTCCTCAAGTACCACGTCCTGAAGATACAGTTGTCGTAAGTCCAAATCCCTGTTCTAAAGCAAGAGGAAAGATGTTTAAGCGGACATCTCCCACATTTTGATTGAGCTGAGGGGATTCAGAAGAGAATCACCTCTCTGTCCATTTTATAAATAGTACTTACAAATTTGTCTCCAAAGAGAAAAAAAGGTTTTAGAAATTATCAAAATGAAATATTTGTATTTTATCTGATTTTTTTTATGCATTTATGGGACTGTCAGGTCTATCTATAGGAGTTCTTTAGAATTAAAAACATTTTTGCTATCAGAGGTTGATGAACTGCCAAATTCAACACGGCTCTGCCCCAAGCCATAGACTGGCTTAACTAAAGGGGGAGTTTATAGCCCTGCCAAGGTCAGGGTCAGTAAATCAGTTGCTGTTCTGTGTTCTCATGGAGCTCAGTGAGCTGATTCTTTTTTTTTTTTTCACTGGGATTAGCAAGACATTGAGAAACAATGTTTCATTTGTTTCCAGTATGTAGGAAATTAAATATATATATTAAAGAAAATATTTCATTTGCCAGCAAAAGGATTTCATACGGTGTCATTTCAAACTGGAATATTGAAGCATTTCATTTTAGAAATACTGACACAAAATATTGTCCATTTGGGGGATTTTTGTTAATATAAACAACTTGGTGAATGCTGCACATTTGCAGTAGGAATGGTTCAGCCTCAAGGCACATTTTATTGGTGCCCAAAGCATTGCCTTTCTGAATGTCTGGGTGTTCTGGATCTCTGCAAAAGCCATGGGTGCTAAGCAGAGCTCAATGCCAGCAGAAGAAGACTTCATCTCTAAACAAAACCTATTTCACTCCCTTATAGGCTCACGAGCCCCAAGATGGTTGTTCCCAAATGGTCTGCCCCGTACTCAGGCACTGGGTGGGTATTCAGGTGGTCCATCCTTGCCCTGATGTGAAGGAGCAGGGACACTGGTTGTCAGGTCCTCATCAGGTATCCTTCTGCCTGACCCACTCCCCTACAGCCATGAGTGCTGGAAGCCAGAAGGATTATTGTGCCATCTTGTTGGACCACTTTTGCCATCTTTTTAGACCACTATAATTGCTTTGGCATTGTCATCTCCATCTGATCTGTCAAGGTATATCATGCCTGTGATTTGCACGTGCCTGGTCTGATAGATACGGTACAAGCAAGACAGAAAGTGCTTGTTGCTGGCAGTATTTTGATCAATGAAATCTTTGAGTCAGCCTTGAAACTTGGCTCCTTGAGGAACTGGCTCATGACACTATTCATTTGCAAGATCAGGTGTAGCCAGCATCTCTGGATTAGCTTCCAGATGGCTGAGAAAATGCATTTGTCTGTGCAGAGAGGAGTTGGTGGTATGCTGAAGCCTGAGTCCTGTTCCCTCCTCATGACTTTTTTGCCTGCAATGTCCTGCACGCTATTTCAAGAGTTAAGGGTAAGGGATAGGAAAAGGCTCCCAGAAAGACACCCAGCTGGGGTTGCAACCACCTCCCTGCCTGCTGCACCTCTCTCCTTCACCTGTAAGTAAAACTGCTGAAGAATATCCTGGAGGACTTTTATACAAAGTCCCTGACTGGTACTTACTGTGGTGGTAAATTGCACCCATGATGGACCATGCAGCACATGATTGCTCTCAGCATCACTTGCTCCTAGTCTGCTTTCTTCAGCTTGCCCCTGCTCTCAGCCCAGGTCCATGCACTGGCCTCCCAGACACGGAGGCCAGGGGCTTTGTTTTGCCTGCTTCAGAAGGCCCTGCAATGTTAATTTCATGTATGAAGACTGCAGAAGAAGAAGTTTTCAGATGCCATGAAGGTTCCTGCAAAATCCCTCTGTCCTTCCCCCTCTTCTTCATTCTTTTGCAGAGGACACTCCTGGGTGACTCTGGCATGAGGATGGACCTCAGGCTAAAATTTCTTCTCTGACCTGTGTCCCAGCAGGGGTACTGCTGGGAGCCATACCGTGCCACCTGCAGCCACCTTCCACTCTCCAGAGGACCATCTTGGAGAGCTGCTGGTTCTGAAGCTACAGGAGCGCCTGAGATCCAGCTGCCACATGAAATAACTTTCCCATCACCTCCAGGGCCTCCTGGTGTGCTTTCAGCTCCAGGTCACTGCAAGAGTGTCTGACTCAGTGAAAGTCACTGAAACCACCTGTTTTGCCTCCAGAGCTGCCCTAGAGAGCATGAACCATCCCAGCACCATGGGGCTCATGTCTCTGAGTGGCATTAGTTTCCAGAATTATGTCTGTCCCAGTTTAGGATGCAGACAGCTCTTCCTAGTCCTGTAAAGCACTCTGCTAGCTCCATTAGGTTCTGGATCATACTCCACTTGTAGGACCCACTCTGACCACATGAAAGCAATAACATGCATCTTTCTATGTGCTGCCAGCAGCTATCTGATGCATGGAAGTTCCCCTCCAAAAATATTCACCTAACACAGCTCCAGGGTGCACAGCTGGGATGTCAGATTGTCCTTCCCAGGGTCCTCATCACATCTGGCTTAGTCTCAGGGTCTGGCTCTGCTGTCAATATTCACACCAAGGCCTTTTGTCTAAGTTCATGCAGGGAATTCAGAAGATAGGCAAGTTAATGTGCAGGTGTAATTATCCCATTTGGTGCACCTCACACGGTATTTGTCAGCACCACATTTAGTCTGCTCAGATGTTACTGGGTTTTGCAGCATGGTCAAGCCTTTGTGGAGTCTCCTCTGAGGCTTTCAATCAAACTCGGTAGGACTGAGCCCTGGTGTCCCTATTCCTGTGGAGTTATACCACATTTTATAAGCACCCTATCAAGATCGGTTGGAGTCACAATGTAAAATACTTCAAAGCCAGAGCTGGAAGATCAGATCTGGCCTTTAAATAGTTTTTATGCCAGTGGTATAAAGATTTAATTCCTGTTTGCCTTTCTAGGATCTATTTGACAGCCTTCCATCCATCCATGCATCCATCCTTCCATCTATTCATCCATCCTTCCATCCTTGTTCCTTTTCTTTGCTCTACTGAATTTGAACATTACTCTGATGGGTTTTAGGCCCTTTGCTACATAAGTGGTGTTCCCATCAACATGTGAGTCTCTTGCTGGGGTACTCATACTGCTTCTTCCAGCCTATGCTTGCTGTCTGACTGATGGATTTAGATGAGGATCTCTTTGCAGAGGGTGTTAAGAGGCAGATACCCACAGGATCTATTCACAGCTCCCAAGTTAATTACCTGAAATGCCTCTCTTGAACCCCCCTAGATCTGAGTCCCTGTTTTCCCTTAGCCATGTTCCTTCTGGTTACTTAGCACTAAGCTATCAGTAGCCTTTTCCCTCATGTGCTCTGCGGTGACTTTTCCACTGTGGAGACACTAATTCCCTCTGTCCTTTGGAAATTTGCAGATCCCCATCCTGACTGCTTATTGCATCTGGTTACCTGTTTGATCCTCTCCAGGTTTCAATCCTAAACCCAAGTCCTGCAGAGCTACTGTTCATGTCAGACCACATGGGGACTAGTGGTCATCTGCTTCATTAGTTGCTGTCTTAGTTGCACGGTAGAGCTCTGGAGGAGGGCTTGTTCATGGGGTGGCTGGCTGCCAAGGGTCAGAGGCTGTTCCTGTTCTCTGCCTGCCAAAGGGACAGTCCTGCCTGCAGTAGGTATGCCTATATTCTGCTCGTGTTGCCACTTGCACTGACAACTTGACATGAAATTTCTGCAAACACTGGAACTGTTCAGGAGCTGCAAGTACAAAGGGAAGCAACGAGGGCTCACATAAACTCCTGCCACGTGTTAGCAAATAACCATTCAAAGAGTAAAGCTGCACTGCTTGCCAGGCCTGCTACAGGGCTGCAAGGGGAATCTGGAATGCAGGTATGAGGTAGAGCCCAAAGAGCCTTCCAGTGGGCTGCAAGGGATGCAAAGACCTGGTTATGGAGCAGAGAGCTCAGCGCTGCCCCAAGGGTTAATTAGCAGCATCCTTTGCCTTTGGAGGTGTTCATCTAAGTGCTTCCTTGTGGAGGGTTGTTGCCTAGATACAGTCTTGCTGGGGCTTTGAGGAAGGTACCTGGAGCTTCATTAGAAGAGGATGTTAGTGGGATTTTCAGATTTAGCTGCACTATGTAAATTATTACCTGGGGCAGCCCTGAGGCAAAGCGGCTGCCGGTTACTATCAGCCACACATCACTTCCAAGTGCTGACAAGACAAATAATGGTAATTGTCTCTCTCTCCTTAATCAGGGGGACATGATTAGCTGGTGGAGGCCTTGGCCAGGTGCTCACCAGCATTACCCAGCTCAGCAAAGTGAGCATCCCTGTGGAGACAGGCTGGGGAGCAAGGACCAGCCAGGTCCAACACCCTTCAGCTGTTGGAAGTGAGCAGCAAGCAAAGAGCCATCTTTCATGGCTTGGAGGAGGGTTGTAGGGAGTATAATCATTAGAAAATAAAGAAGACCTGAGGAAACGGTCATTTGTTGCTGGATTTTTCCATTTACACGGGACGTACCTATGCTGGGAGGCTGCATAGCCAGCTAATGGAGCAGGGACCTTTGGCACTGAACTGGGGGCAGTGAAAGTCGAACTCTTGAACTGTTAAGCCAAAAGCTAATCAGATACTTTGTGGGACTATCTCCTCTGCTTTGATACCTGACAAATATCTGAAGGAATTATTTCAGCCAACCTTGGCTGGTGATGGTATAAGCAATGATCCTGGTTTACATTCCTTGCAGCTCCCAGCAGGACCAGCACAGCCCGAGGGACATCCCAGCATCTCTGTGTGAAGACATGGAGAAAGGAAAGACAAACTTTGATGGCTGTGGACTCATAGCTTTATAAAAGCAAGTGTAACTGCTCTTTAAAGTGCTGAATAAGAGGCTGGCCCTACACATAGAGCAGTGATCCCTGATCGGTGGAGCTATAAGAGCCAGACATAAAGGACTTGTTCCCATATGTCCACCTGCCCTTGCTAGTGCCTGAATTCATGTCTGACCCTGAAAACCTCCCTTAGCTGGTGGACCTAGGGATGCTGAATGCCCTTACAGCAGCATCAGCATGGGTGCTGCTCCTTGGCACTGAAGGCTCTGCTCTGGTCTGCCTGGTTGGTGTCGGAGTCCACATCTGTCCCTACAGGGTTCATATCTGGGAACACCTTCCTCATCCCGACTATGGGTGCATGAAGGAGGCAGCAGCTGCTTTGGCCATGGCAATGCGTGTATCAGAGGCTGGAGCATGCCCAGGGCATGGGGACCATGGGAAATGACATTAAGCAGAACCATCAGCAAAGTAAATAACAAACCACCCTTGCTCTCTGCTCGTACCTTGTCTCAGGCAGGAAGTTGTCTGCTGAAGTCTGACTATTGATGTAGGCTTGAGAAGGGGGATGGGCAGGAAATAACAGCAGATAGAGCAACAGCCTTTTAATCAGAAGGCAGCACAGATAATTGTGATGGTGATATATGTTTTCATTAGAAAAGAGGATGTTGTGCAGCAGCTGTGCCAGAGCCTTTGGAAGCTCCTGGCCTGGGAGTGAGAAATGGTCTGCCCTGACTTGATGAACACTTCCTTGGGCACGCTGGGGTGAGGAATGAGTCCCTGCTGGGTGTGGGATCACCTGAAAGTCAGCTCTGATGGCCTAAAATCACATCCCAGGGCAGATGCTGGTGGAAGGGTTTGCTGTGTGCTTCTGCTGTGGATATGACCTTGGAGGTCTGTCCCCCACCAGCATGTGAGTGCAAATGAACAAACCTGCACACCCACCTCCATCACAGTCACAATGTACGTCAATGTGAGACTTAGCTCTACAAGCTTGAACCTCACTCGGGTGCCTTCCAAAGATGTAAAACATTTCTAAGTGTAAAGAAAAAGTGCAAATCCTGCTGGGCACTAGTGAGACACTGAGACATCTTTCCATGCTGGTACCTTCCCTGCTATCCTGAGCATGCACAGCCACAAGTGCTTGTGCTGTCTAGTGGTGATGGTGACAACATAGGTCAAGTTGGGACGGCTTTCAGTGTGAAAGTCTGGGATATTCACCTGGAGATTATGGGACTTCTGAACACTGATTTAACAAGAAAAATATCAATCATTTGAAAATGGTTTGGTTTAGAAATGGAGTATCTTGGTGCCAGATTTAACATTTTCAAATTTATTTCCTTTCTCTTGTTGCAGTGCATCACATTAATTAAGTAGCACAAGTTCCCCAAACTCCTGCATACTTATGCTTATTTACATCTCAGTCACTGCCTTCATTAGAATATTTTGATGCAATTAGAGGTCTTAATCTTATTTCTTTGCCTTTCCCCTGGAAAGAACTTAACACAGAGTGATCCCTAGCAAAATGGCTAGGCAGCTCATGGTGGTTTCAGCAGACACTGACACTGCAAGTCATCCTTCACAGACGTGGTTTATGGGTCCATTCGCAGCTTCTACCCACTGCTTTCCTCCACCTGTTGCCCTGACAGTCTTTTGACCTCTTGCACTAAAGGTTGTGAAAGAGTGTTGTTCTTATGAATTAAAGTGAACAACCGCAGCTGTGTCTCCTCTGTGCTGTGAGCAGAGTTTTTCTTTTTCTTTGGAATGATGATGTCCTGACACCTTCCTTGCTGTTGTTTAGAGACACCATTTTGTAGTAGGGTCCTGAATCAAAGGTGTCAGACTCATGAGCCTGACAGACCAGCTTACCCCAGGATCTATGACAAAGTTACTGCTCCCTAAGCATCCTCTCACCCGCTGCATATAAATCAGTTTATCTCATTTTGCTTTAAAATGTAACTGTACAACACACATAAAGTATGATGCAGTGACTCACCACCAGTCCAGCCATCCACGTGCTGGGAGGTCAGCAGAGCAGTAACCTTGTCCATCGCCCCATGAGAACCAGGCTGCCTCTGATCTGGAGCCTGGAAAACAGTCTGCTTAATCAGTGGACCTGAGTGCAACACACTTAACTGAGTTCATATAAATTCTTCTCAAAATCCCACCACTCAGTCAGTGATGCCAGCCTGGGTGACTTTCTGATTCAAGGAAAGCTTTCAGAATGAGTAGAGACAAAACATGGAAACAAGTTAAAAAGAAAGACCCCAAGAAAACAGTAAGTTGGAGAGTTGGCTATGTGAGAAAGAAAGATGACCTGGTATCAAAAAAAAATTATCCAGCCTCACTATCTAGATGACCCAGGACTGGTACCTCTGACTGTTCCAGGTCCAAACTGTGCTGCCACATTACAACACTGTTTTGCAGCACGGCTGCAGCTTCCCCAGCCCAGCGCTTCGGGGCTCAGCTAGCACAGGGCACAGATGGCAGGGGGGAGGGCTGGTTGCCCCAGGAGGTGCCAGCAATGCTGGGCAGAGCTGCCTGCAGCTTCCACGCTGAGCTGCGCTGATGCGTTCACTGCATACAGCCTATGTTCAAGCAGCAAAATCAGAGGCTGAAGGAGGTGGAGCTGGTTATTTTGGCACATGTCCTGTCCTCAGGGCAGAAAAAAAATACTTCGGACAAGTGTCCTTTAATTTTTAGAGCTTGGCACAGCAACACAAAATGCCTTTCAGGACCTGCTGGAAATGGTTGTGATTAACTCCCTGTGATGAGCAGGAGACTTCCAGTTCTGGTCTTTTACTGAACAAAACCAAGTTCTGGCCTCGCAGCAGCTGAGCCAGGAGATGCAGCGTGGCCGTTGTCCTGCAGGCCCTTGCACTAGCAATGCTGCCCATCTTACCCCAACACCCCTCCTCTTCCCCTCCACCAGCACCAGAGCAGTGGTACCCTGGTGTTTTGATGAGTAAGTGCATGCTAACTGGGATGAGGTTCCTTTCCCCCCTCGCTGAGCGCTTTGCCCCGGCCCCTGGTGCTGATCATCTTGGCACAGTCCCAGGTGGAGCATCAGGAATCAGGGCACAGCAGTCACCTCGATGCTGAAAAACAGTATCACAGGGCCGAGCGGCTGTCTGTCCGCAGGGCCGGGTGCGCAGCATCGGTGTAAATTGCCTCCCTCTTGCGGTGGCTGTGCTGCTCCGTAGGGTCACACAAACTTCAAACACCGACGGGATTTGCATGTTTGGCCTTCCACATAGCATGAGAGCAGCAGAGCAGTGACCTCGGGCAGGTGGAAATCCCAGGAGCTGTTGCTGACAAGCAGCCTAGGTCCTTCTGTGATCCCTGCTCTGCTGCTGCCAGCGATGGCACTGGTGAGCTCCAGGAGGCGATGCATGGGAGGGCTAAACCCCAGCTGGAATAAGTAGGTGAGAGGAGCTGAGCTTAAATGCTGACAGCAGAAAAATAGATCAGAGACAAAAAAAAATAGATCCGAGATGAAATGTGCACCTTTGGGGTGACGATGTTCTCCAGAAGTCAAAGGAGACTGAATCTGAACATCACCTTCAACTACGGATCCTTGTGGAAATGCAGGAGCCATTAAATAACAAAACAAAGGCAAATACACCAAGAAGGAAATGCCGACCCATCTGACAGGGATTGCACTGAGAGCAGCAATGGTTAAGGGTGCACTTCAGGGGAGATCACAGAACTAGGTAAGCAAAACTGGCAACAGTATTGCTAAAAAATCAAGCCAGAGCTGGACTATATTAAATGTGGAGCTGAATGTCCCTGAAATCAATGTCCTGCAAACAAGGAATTCTGCAACAACTGCCACAGAAAGAAGCATTATGCAAATATATGCAAAGTTATCAAGGCATATGTAATCACAGAAAGTGACATGGCAGGTGAATTGTTCACTGTAACAATGTCCTAAACAAAGGAAAGAAAATAGTGGAGGAATTAGATGGAGACCCCCGCACTGCTAAACTCAATCAAGGAGCTCAGGTGACGTGTGGGCCGACCTGGAAAGTGAGAACGCAAGTCAGAAAGTAAAACAAAACCCTGAAAAACAAAAAGTCAGAGGGAAAACAATGAGAGAAGTTACCAGTGACAGGGACATAGTTTGCAAAATGTGTGTTTAAAAGGGGTGGGACCACTTGGATGCAGGCTAACTTTGGGGATTGCAGACATTTAAGGCCAACCAACTCTAAGACATTTGTTTAATCAATGAGGCAGCTGGTTGTGCTCCACCCTTTTTGCACTGAAGAGATCAGGTTTTGCAGGAACTAAAATGCAGAGGGGAACTGCATTGTTCCAGAAAATGGCTGCTTGATCATGGCTGGGTACATGCAGTGATGGCATCAGGAAAGGGTTGTGTCCCTCAGGAACAACATTATATAAATATCAGAAGATGCCAACTCTGGAAGCATTAAGTCTGGAAATAGCTGCAGAACAGTAGCTCAGTGCTTCAGGTATCCAGAAAATATTGTTTTCTTATCAAAGTACCAGTTACCCTACATTTAATGGGTTTCACATCCTGAAATAGCTCCCAATGTGTCCCATTCACCTGTGCTTCAAAAACAAGCACCTGAGATGTTCTCAAGAAGTAAGAATACATTGGAAAAAAATGGAAAAATAATGAAGAGCAATACCACCATATAACAAGTCAGCCAAGGTTCTTGGGGATTGCATTGTACAGGAAGGATAATTATGAATTTGTGTGTTGCTATATGAAGATTAATTAATGAATGAATAGCCTAGAGATTGGTAGCTCTAATCTTAGGCAGGGTGCCATCACATACAGCTCTCTATAAACAACAAAATAAAGCAGAAAACACACTTTGCCCAGAAGAACTCAGCCTAGGCAGGAGAGAGGAGAAGGGAGATCCCTGCAGATCAGCATCCAGTTAAGGAGGTCAGGTGGGAATGTCACCTCCTGAGCAGGGCAGAGAGGTGCAGGAGAGTGTGTTTTCATGCTGCCTGCCCCGCTTTGAGGACTAGAGCCCAGAATGGGCTGTTGGGGTAAAATACAATGCTATGGGAATTATTAACTGATGCTTCAGTATTACAAGAGCAGTTGAAAGCTGATCTGATGCCAGCCAAGCTGGGCTGGTGGCTGAAGAGGGAATGTTCCAACTGCTTCCAGGGCTGTGATTCAGAAGGAGGAGTGGAAAGGACATGCAAAACTAGAGAAGGAATTGCCTGCTGTGATATCATGGAAGCAATTAAAGATGAAACCTATGCATGGGAAAAGCCAGGAATAGAGTAAGAAGGGGAATGATGCAGTGTGGGTGCTGAATTCCTGTAGGCACTTGGAAAAGGCCCTACCTTGAAGCCTCAGCGCCAGGGCCAGAGATCCCCAACCTCCTCCTCTGTCTCTCAGGGCTTGGGTGGTGCTGGCTGGCTGTTCGTTCAGGTGTAAATGCCCCACATGCTGAGTATCCACTATGTCTTTTAAGAATGTCTCTAGACCAGGTTGCCAGGAATGCTCCTTTGATTGAAGATATCCAAACTAAAATTTCCTTCTCTATATTCTGTCCTACCTCTTCCATTTGCAAGTTCAAACATGTGCACCCAGCAAACCAATTGCCCTCAGTTGTGTTTGTGGGGCAAAACAGACAGAACTGAAGCAGCAGAGGCAAATGAGCTCCATGAGTCCATTGACAGCAACATGGACAATACTATCTCCCTCGCTGCTGCTGCAGCGGTGGAGGAGAGAGAAGAACCGGGTGTGACACAAAATCTTCCTGTGCAGGAAAGGGACTGTGCTGTGAGCAATCCCACCACACATCCTGGCACCTTCTCCTGCATGTGAAACACCTCCTAGCCCCACCATGGTGTGGGCACCCTGGAGCTTCTTGTAGTCTCCCTGTTTCATGCAGAACAGGTATTACTGGAGAATTTCTGAGGACACTTCCAGCAAGATAGAAGTGCTGTTCCCCTTGATGAGCTGAGAGTATCTGGGATCAGAGACAGCATCCAGATAGTGTGTTAGTGGTGGGTTCTCAGATATCATTCCAAGAGCAGTTCAGCCAAACTGACTCTAGAGTTCAGCAAGGAGCAGTATGTTGATGTGATGAAGCAGCTATGTCATGAAGGACCTGGCTATCATCCCAGGGAGCACCTCATGATTACCCTTTTTAAGGCACATTGGTCTATCTGTTTCATTCATTCAGCCTGACCATTTCCTTGAGGATAACACAGTGAACTGGAGCCAGATCAAATTAGACAGATTTTGCCTGTGTCCAGGTACTCCTCAGAGGTAAGGACTGCTTGCTCACTTGTCAGCTACCACAGCAGCCAGTAGTTCAGGAATCTCAAACAGGTGATGAAGACTAAGGATTTTTGCAATACTTGTTGGCAATGAGGCCAAGGTCACCACAGACCATTTCGAGTAAATGTCTGGCACAACTGGAAAGCTCTTTCCATGGAGGACTCGACAATAACATTATGCATTGTGGATGTGGCTTCTTGAATACTTCCCATGAAAACACCAGGCACGTTTCAGGCAGGTGATGAGCCTCTACACATCTCCCTGTGGTGAGTTTGGATTTGGGCCATCAGGAATGACTTCATATACACAGTTCCTAGACGTGTCGTAAGGACCAAGAAACTTTCATCAGGTGTAATAATAGAGCTTCTTTTTAAAGCAGCCTTTATGGACAGAGCACTCATATTTATGAGTCAAAATGATATGAACCATACAGGCAATTTCTCCACGGGTCAGCCCCACCACTTTCAACTGAAGCACACACAAGACTAGGACCAGGGCAGTCATTTTCACAACTTGATCAATGACGACAGGCAAGTTAGGGAAAAGTTATTCTGCAAAAACTTAATCTGGAGGTGGAGTGACGTGATCTCACATTCTTAGCATCAGCCAGCACAGTGTGTCAGCATTGGCAATCAGTTATCCTGGCTTGTAAACAAGTGTGTAATCACAGCCCTCCACTGCAGCATTCATGGGAACACACCTGGAAAGGTAGGCTTGTTTTTAAAGAGAAATCCAAGAAATAGCTTTTAGCCTGGCAGATTTTGATTGCACCTCCACAGACATAATTACTGAATGCCTTGATTTCGTTAGCTATAATGAGTGCTTCCTTACCCATTTGTCCGTAGTTTCATTCAATGGATGGCATAGTGCTTGCACAGATCCCTCCGTCCCACCTGGCAGTGCATGACTCGGAATGGCTTCAGTGCCACAAAGTGATGCAAACATGTAGCCCTCTATTATCTCTTTTCACCCAGATGAATGAACCCTGAATCAGATGTCAATAACTGCTTGACATTCTTGGAGATCTCTGCATGCTGGTGAGTTTATCTCCATAAAATTTCCCTGTTGAGAAAGCAACAAAGGGTTTCAGCGCCTGCTGCTCTGTGCAATAGGAAGATGTGCTAGAGGTTGAGCAATCCAAGGAATGCTTGAAACGCCCACTTGAGTTTTGGCTCTGGAGCCTCATGTTTTGCCTTTTCTCTGTGTTCTTTCGGGTAGTTGTCTCTGTTTCTCAATTCCTGCTACTTGGCCTTAGTTTTTGGCAGGATTGTCCTCTCCTTGCCAGAAGCCCAGCACTGTGTTTGTGGAGCAGAGTGCACAGTATGGAAGCAGAGGAACGAGCATGGGAATGCACATGAATACATCACCAGCTCTTGCTACAGCAGGACAAAGGCAGGGTGGGGACTAGCCATGACATGAAGTTGTCAGGACAAACAGAACAACATCCTCTGCATGGCAGAGCATCTTGGGTCAGTATTTGCATGGCTCAAACCTTTTATCTGCACAGCTCCCTTTTTGTTTCTGCTGAGCCCTAGGAACCATGCCCATGGTTGTATCATTACTGTATTTCACTCATGAGCAGCTCGCTCAGCTCACCCAGAGCTCTGGTGGCTGCATACCCTGACAGTAACCAAGTGGTAAGCGTCTCATCATTTGAAACCAAGATCTCTGTGGAAATCATAATTTTAGACAGTTAAGCAGCTTCCTCCTCTAGCCTGCCATGGGGACCTAGCTCTCTAGCAAGGCTCTGTGTGTGACTCTGGATGCTGCAGGTATCTCAGCCCAGAAACCCCCACATGCAGAGACTACACCTGCAGCTGACACACCTGCAGCTGACATTAAGGGGGGGGGGGGGGCAGTGGCTTGCAGTGATTCACATCATTGCCACCCTGTCGGGCTGTTGTGCCAGCCCTGTGCTAGTCACACTGACACACCTTTCAATGGAAAATGGACAAGTGATGAGAGACAGCCTTGTGATGTCTCCCAACAGTTACGTTTTGAAATCCACGTGTCAGAACCTAACCCAAAACATTAGGAGTCTTCATGTCTATTTCTGCTTTTCTAAACCATGGCCTCAGCATCAGACTATAAGTGGGTGGAAAGCTGCACGATACTGGCTCAAATCATCTCTCTCCAGCACTGTGCATGGGCAGGATAGGACATGCTCCGTGTTGCACTGGGTCTGTCACAACTCTGTCTTTGGTGCTGTGAAAAGGGGACTTGTTCCTGCTGGAGACACAGGCGGGGAAGTGTCTGGTGCTATAATTCCACCTGGGAGGTTTGTAAAGTCCTTTCTACCAGTGTCTGGTGGGAGCTGAACTATTGCTGTAAGTCCTGTACATCCTTCCTCCTGTGCTGCTTTTCCAGATGAGCACATTTGACTGCCTGTGACCAGACCACGACCATAGCTGGCACCAGCAGTGATTGAAACGCCATCCACAGAGGGAATGGGAGACCCCAGCCCTGTGCAGGCTCTGCCCTTGGGGAAGGCTGGAAGTGATGGTCGTATATTGTGAAATTCAGGATCATTTCCCTGCTCCCCAAACTGAGAATATCTCCTAGTTCCTGGTTTGGATGAGATGGAGGAGCTTTCTGCCCCTTTCCCACCTGCCTGTGAACTAAAGGAGCCATGGCTGTGGCTGTATTCCTGATCTGACCAGCCCAGAGGAAACCCAGCCCTGCATCTCCTTTCACACCAAGGGGCTGCCCTTGGAAGAGAGCACCCCAGGGAGCTGGCAGAGATGGGGAGCGCTGCACTGACACACACTGCAGGCAGAAAACCCTTCAGAAGAGCACGTTTTGCAGCACAAATTACTTTTTTCCTTCTTTCCCAGAGCTCTGCAGGGGCTATCTCCAGTGTGATGAGTGCCTGCAGCCTCTCCACTGTTTCCTGTTTTCATTCCAGTATCTGCAGTACTAACATACTGCATGCCTCAAATTCCAGCCCTGACGTACCAGGAAAAGGGGCCAAGGGCAGATTCATGGGAGTCTCAGAGCCTTTCGTGCCCTTTCCCCAGCCAGGCTGGGGATACTGATAACTCCCTGACTCCTTCCTTCATACTTTTTCTTCATTTCTCTCCTCTAATTCCCAGAGTTGCTGTGTTATCTCTCAGCACTTCAATGCTGCAGTATTCTTCTGACAGAGGAGGGCACAGATTTGCCCTGCTTTACTAAGGGCAGCAGCTGGAAAGAGCTCCCTCGCTGAATCAGTGCTGTTAGTCTAGCAAGAAAGTGTGTACAAAAGATTGCTCTGAGGTCCAAGAGCTTCTGCAAAAATGTGGCATAGCCAACATAATACCATTCCCCCACTGCAGTGATAACTTCCTAATTCCTCTCTCCTAATGGTATAAATCAGGAGTAAAACCCTTAAGCAAGTGGAAGGGCTGTCTTGGCAAATATTTAATAACACTGCTTTGAGTGCAGTGTCAGCCAGATCCAGCCCTTCTGTGCCTTTCCTCAACTCCCAGCCAGTGCTGTTGCAGAGTACCCAAAACACACAAAACATGCAGACTTAGCAATTCATGACTTAAGGGACAAATTCTGCTCCTTTTAATTCCGGTGGTTAGTTGAGGCCAGATGTTGACAGCAGAAACAGTAAGCTGTGGCCAATCCGAAACCCAAGCAATGTGCAACAGCACAGGAGAATACTTCCAGCCTCACGTACTGCACCTGCTGTTGGCAGGACCTGCTCTCATCCCACCCGCTGCACCTGCAGGGGCTAGTGGTGACAGCATATGTCCATACATCAGGCCATGAATTTCGGCATCAGTGGCTAAGCCATGGCCCTGCCTATGGATGAGCAGGACATATATTTGCAACTGCAAGTACTGATGGCATCACCCAATGGATTTCTTCCAAAAGCTATGCTGTCCTGGAGGTAGCTGCTTTTCCCACCGAGGAAGGTGATGGGTGCAAGAGCAAGCAATGGAGCAGCAGCAAATTTCTACCCAAGGTGGAGCGTTCTCTACAACCCTGCCCTTGGCTTTGAGCTTGCAGCTCTTCTGGTCCCAAAGAAATTACCTACTGCCTGCTCCCCTGTGACTCCCTGCCTGTCCCCTCTCCCAGCATAGAGAGGAGCAGGGTGGGGAAAGGAGGGGGACCCCAGCTCCAGTCTGGTGAGCACATCGGGAGGGAGGATTATCGCTGTGTGGCACAAGTGGGAAGCCAGAGGAGCAGCAGTGAAAGCCCATCAGGCTGCCTAGGCTCCAGCATGCCAGCAGACCTCAGCCCAGCCTACAGAGTTCAGATTTCCAGCCTGGGACCAGCTGGTGTCCAAGGGTGGCTTCTAAGGTGTCTCTGCAAGATAAGATAACCCATGACAGCAGGCTTCAGTCCCACAGCAAAGCCCACACTCCTCCTAGAAGTGCTTTAAGGGTGTGTAAATTGAAAACCTCATCTGCAGCAGGTGAGGGGCAGAGCAGTGGCAGCTCCTGCTCAGGGAGGAGGTTCTGCAGCCACTGCCCGTCCCCTGGGGATGATCCTGGACATGGTGGCCAGAAGCTTTGTGGGTTCATCCAAATTTTTCCAAGCATTTCAGAGCCCATTTTAGCTGCACTTCTGTGGTGGATTCCTTTGCTTTGGTCTTTTGATGAAAACTCCTGTTTTATCTTGGTTTAAATTCATATTCCCTTGCCACTGAAACAGCAGCTTGAACTGAGAGGTTTAAAAGACAAACACTGTCTCTCGTTACATTTTAATTATTTAATCAGGGAAAGGACTGTACTTTGTCTTACTTTTACTCACTTAGAGACACAGGTAGTTTAAAGTGAACACATGATTATTTAAAATTGAAAATGCTACTTTTTCAGGAAGCATTATATTTTTAAAATGTTGCTTTTGTTAATATTTTCTTTTACTCCCTTCACTCCCCCCCCTCCTAATTTTTTCCCTTCAATGCACCCTAGATGATACACACTTTTCTTGTGAGAAAAACAGGACAGTTTTTGAAAAATACAAAACTATGTAAGAGACAATAAAAGATGATCAAATTGACTATTTTTTCTAAGTTGAAAGCACTTTGCCCTGTGCAAAGTTCTCCAGCATTCTTGCACAGGTCTAGGAAAGAGGCTTGTTCTGAAAAGACTGTTCTGATGAAATCACATTTTCCATGACAAAAAAAGTCTTTGTCAAAGACATCTTGACAGCTTGCTCTTGGCTTTGCCTGCTGGCTGGAGATGGAGCTCTTTCAGTTATTTATGTAGATGTTGTCAGGGGCTAAAGTGCAGAAAGGGGGGCTGCTCCTGTGCCTCTCTGAGCTGTTAGCCTGGTTGGCAACCAGGTTCTCCCAGGTTATAATACCAGACAGGACAAAGTGGTCCCTATAGGCATCCTAGCCTGCAAGAACCTGAAGTCCCAGCATCCATGGAGAACAGTCTCTCCTTTCTCCAGATGAAGGTTCTCTGGTGCAAGAGACACATGGGCGGGAGTGGGACACCTGCTGAACTGGGACAAGCCATGGATCCATGTGGTCCATCCATCCTTCTCACAGCCTGGAAATACAGCTACAGCTGGAGGAGCAAAGGCCAGTTGGAGGTTACCAGCTCTTCTTGCTGCATGTCCCTCAGCATTGTCTATGGCTGATCCACCTGACTGCCAGAGGCAATTTTTACATCATGTACTGGTGTCTGAGCCCTGCTTGGCAGCGCCTTCATGCAGAAATGAGGAACAAGTGGTGAAGGGTTTAAAATAGATTCTCTGATGCCTTCTTTGTGTGTGTCTTTCCAAGTGACCTTTCCCACCACATTTTTTAACATCACTCACAAAAGAGGCATGTCTTGCATTTTCTGTGCCTGATCATAAGAAAGATCCCATCCTGAGAAGTCAGTTAATTCTGATCTTCTGCAGTTTTCTGGAAGCCATTAAAAGTCCCATCTTCTTCTGAATTCTGCTTACTCTTTAAGGACAAGAATTTGCAAAGATTCATAAAAGGAAGTGAAAATTTTTGTGCACATAAGTAATATGCTGTTGTCATAACAGACAGCAATGAGAAATACAGAAGGAGTGTTCAGGGTTTGAGTCAATCTCATTTAAGCTGATCTTCAGAGATTGGATTGAGGCTTAACGTAGAAGGAAATGTCCTGCATCTGCTACTGCAGGGCTCTTGCACCTTCTAACCATTGTCACCTGGAGGAGCCAGGGCCATGCTCATGGCACTTGCTCTTTGTGAGCAGATCCAGTGTCCTGACAGCCCTAAGGGAAAGGCTTAGGGACTGCAGGACTCCATTTCCTAGACACACTGGTGCTTGTTGACCAGGACCATGGTTTTAATAGCACAGCATGGCCAGAGGACTGAAATGATTTAGGTGGCTGTCTAATCCAGCTGTGCTGGAGCCCCTGGAGTTGTTCCTTGCGGGATCTAGCCCCCATGGGTAGCTCGTTGCCCCACTGACATGCTCACTACGCTGCCATTGCTTCTCAGCTCAGAGAGTCCATGAGCATAAGCAAACAGAGGGGTGAGTCCCTAGGTGGGTATGGAACACGCTCAGCTCCTGAGCACACACTCCTTCTACACACCCCAGTGTGCCAAATGGCAGGATTGTGGTGTGCAGCACCTTCAGAAAGTTTTTTTTCCTGCAATGGTTCATCATGCAGTGTGGCTTGCCTAGTGTTTTAAACAGGGCAGACTCTGTGCAATGTGAGCCACTGCTCCCCTTAGTCCCATAAAGCTTCCTCCATCGCAGCCTTGGTCTCACGTGGTCCTCCTATCGCTGCCTCTCCTGCAGGCCAAAATCAGTGTCCTGGGGAGAAAGATGGGTAGTGCTGAGGTTTGTAAGCAAAATAAATCAGGAGCCTGGAGCTCCCGAACCATCTGTCTCTCCCTGAACCCTATGCAAGGCAGAAGCCCAGCCATCGTATTAGCCTCTCTGCTGCTGGCAGGACTCCCAGATCCCTCCATTTGTGACCAGCCAACATGCCCTTCATTTTTTCCTCTCAACCTTCAGTTAATGCATTTGGGAGTCCAAAGTGAGCACTGCTTCTAGATAAAAGCATCTGCTCCAGATAAAAGCATCAGCTGGAGGCATCAATGTGATTTCTAAGTACATGAAGAACAGAAGGCGCCCTCAGAGTGGTCCTGACCTTCACAAGCAGGAAATAACAGGACCATCCGTGGGTATGGTGTGGGGCAAGGCTAGAGGAGCGGGCTGGTGGACCATGTTGGAGGAAGGGGAGGCATGGGGGCCTTCCCTTCTGTCTGACTGGGTCTACCAGAGTTTGAGAGGGCTTGCTGAGGAGCAGGTCACTGGAGCAGCCTGGGGGTGAAAGGAGGCACAGAGCCAGAGGAGGGAGGAGGTGAAGGGGATGAGGCTGGGAAAAGCCAGTGAGGTCTATGATATGTCAGCTTTGGGGGTCAGTGATGAGTGTGGAGGTGTGGGAGGGGAGGAAGGTTGCCCCTGAATTCCCAGGGATGTGACTTCTCATTGGCATCGTGGATGTGTCCAACCCTGCTGACTCCAATGGGAAGGAAGAGTTCCCAGCCCTGGGGCACCCTTCTTGTATCGTCTTGAGAAAGAAGAACTGCTTGTCTCTGCCTCAGTTTCCCTATCTATAAAACAGGACCTCCACTGAGACCTTATCAGCATGCTGCACTGTGAGCTCCATGGATGAGAGCAGCATCAGGTGTGATTCCCCCATCCCATAGCTGGTTGGTGCTGTGCACCAAGCATGGCCAGCTAGGGTTTCTCCTCAACAGCCCATCTCCAGGCCAGCTGCCAGCCTGGCCCATCACAGAGCTGTTTGGGGTCCGTAAAGGAGGCAATGGTGCTGCACAACAGAAGACCCCCTACTTTTGGAAAGAAGGTGAGGTCGGGATTTGTCACCTAGGTGTGGGAAGGGGCCAATTCCCTGGTACCTGCTGGTTCATTAGAGCAGTGAGACTGAGCCCTGCATCTTGCTTCTGGCAGCACCAGGGTCCTGCAGCAGAGGAGTGGGGCAAGGGTAGCTCTTCTTTTTCTTTAAGCTCTTTCAAATCAATCCCACCCCTCTGCTTCTTTCCCAGCACTATGCAAATTCAGTTCAGGGAGCGAAAAGAAAAATCCAGATTCCCTCTCCTGGGACACAGTCTCTTTAACAGTCCAGAGCCTTTGCTGGGATTCAGGTGGTGACAGTTGTCCCTGAGAAGTGGCAGGTCTCCCAAAGTGACAGTGCTGCTGTCACACCAGACACTGCTGCTCTGTGGAGGAGGCTGGACACTGGCACAGAGTGGTGATACAGACTGGCTGGGATCTCTCGTTCACTGCCAGCCACAGACTGACCCTAGAAAGCGGAGGAAAACAGCAGGTAGTAGAGCAAGGAACTGCCACTGCAGGTGAGTGACCGTGAATCATCCCCATACTCACATTTTCTTCTGCACTATTATCCTTTTTAAAAATTAAAGATGGTAATAGGTTACTGTAGTTGAAAGTGAGATAATGGGAGATTTTAGGGAGATAAAATTATAATGGTATCCAGGGATAGAAGGGGATAGGGAGAGAAAATTGAAAGGGATTCATTATGAACTTATCCTCACTTATAAATATTCCCCTAGGTTAGGACCTTATGGTGTTAATAATTAACCAGAATTTTATGAAGGCTAAAATAACTACAACACACATGAAGATCATTGCTTCGGTATTCACCATGTGCACAAACCTTGCCCGCCACTCGTCTCAGTTACTGTGGCAACAGTACATCTGCTTTCTACAATATCCTTCATTAATCATTTACACCCAGGGAAAAAAAAAAAAATCTTGGAGAAATGATACCACAGGAGCTATTTCTGCTCGCCTCCTGCCAGTGAGTGGGACCAGCTCTGAACGCAGCCTTTCAACTGCTATTTGCAGCCAAACCCCTACATGAAGCAAGGTAGGGGCTGGCTGCTCCACAGCTCTTAGTCCCTTCACAGCCTTGGTGGGTTTGGGTTATCCCCTCATTTCAGTGATGAGAGTGGTGGGACCCCTGGCAGAGGGGAGCAGGGTCCTTGGAGGGAAGGATAACTGGAGGAGGGATGCACTTCCAGAAAGTTTACTTTTCCAGTGTAATTTCTTTTTCTTGCTCACTGCTTTTGGGAGGTACCTTACACTCAGACAGGATCCTTGGAGAGGCTGGGTGAGCAGGAGGAGGACTTGCTCTCTTCCCCTGTCTCTGGCCCATCTCATCCTCTAGCAGTCGGGGTGAGATGCAGCATCCCCAGCTGAGCTGCAGCTCCCCTCCTGATGCCTCCCATGCCCAGGAGGAGGAAGGAAGCATCAGTCTTTGCCCTAGGAGACCACCTAGCAGTGGCATTAGCAAGGCGAGCATCTGCCAGCACAGCAGGACAACCCTCTTTCTGCTGCAGCTCTGTCCAGGGACAGCCCTGGCCCTGCCACAGGGACAGCAATCACCTTCCCCATCCCTTCCCAGACTCTTACCTTGAGGCTGCACCTTGCCACTTTATATAGCTCCTTCTCAGACTGAAGCAGGTCATTTAAAGAGTGCAAATAAACTGGGTATAAAATAACTTCTTTTATAATCTTTCCTGGAGTATCCAACATAAGATAAATTGCATATTCAGCATGTAATTGTTACCTGACCCTCATATTATACTTTCTGTGTAAGAGTATAGCGATGCTTTACCCAGCAAACCTCCTGGATCTGGGTAACCTTTATCTCCAATTTACTGATGTACAAAGTGAGGAATAGACAGGCTAAGTAACTCTCCCTGATACAGGTCATACACTTGAAGGCCAAAAAAAAATCTCTGTTTTCTCCTGCTGAGGGCTCATGCATGTCATAGTCAAGTCACCTCTAGACTTCCTTGAAAAACTAAGCAAATTCAGCTCTTTCATTTTCTCCAGCTATCAAATAGCTTATGTATCTTTTCTGTACTTTCCTCCCAGCTAGCCAATATCCATGTGGAAGCATGGCCTTCAGGTCTACACATGCATCCTAGATGACCTCACTGCCATACAGGTGTGACATCTCCCCTCTTAATGTTTCCCCCAGCCACTTGGAACCACTCTGTGCCATCACCTTGCTCTCCTCATGACTTGTTTGCCCATGGTGGTCCCAAAGCTTATCTGGCCCTTGCTTTCCAGGACAGCAAGCCTAGATGGAGATCAGAGCAAAGTGGCAGAGGGCAAGCAGGAGTAACGGAGCACAGCTCTTTCCCAAAGGTTCTCCTGCCTACACCTTGTCCCTCCAGCCAAAGCAGCATCTTCATCTCATGGCAGAGGAACCAAGTCAAGCCAGCACCAGCTTTAAGCTTGTGGCGCTTCCCTGGACACCATTGCCCTGAATGTGCTGTGAAGGAGTAAGTTCTGGTGGGCCCAGGTGTAAAAGCCACCCCTGTGTCTCCTCCTCCCAGGATTCCCTTATCCTGGGATTTTCAGGCTAGTTTAGTGCAGTTAGCTGGTAGTCACTGACTCTGAGAGTCTCAATCTTGCTGCAGCCCAACATGCCTTAAAGATGAGAAGCAAGCCAGCTACTGGGAATATGACTGGGCATATTAGAAACACTGTAGGAGCAACATCAGGCACCAGCCATTTGTCAGGGCACTTTGATTTTACTGATTCGGAAATGCCAGTGTGAAACTGTTTACAACCTGCTTGACCACAAATCCAACCATTGTCGGTAAGTAGCTCCAACCAGAGGACCCTGCACTGAAAACGCACCTTTCCAGCTGTGTGCTCTGCCCACCAGACTCTCCCCTGACTCGCTTGGTTCACCTCCTGCAAGCTGTCTTCATCTGTGAGCTGAGCTCATCTAAGCACCCAGCCCCTGTTGGTGTCAGGGTCCTGGCTAGATGCTGCCTGCCATCAGCACGTGCCCAGCACTTGGGAGCATCCTGTCTTTCTGGTTCCCTGGCAGGCATTGAGCAGGACTAAGGAAGGACTGGTATTTGTGGGACTCTGCCTTGAAGTGCTTCTCTATGGGATGCACATGGCTGCAGGAGAAACTTGGACCTTGCTTCCCATTCTGGGTCGTTCAGCAGGTCCTCACAGGTCACAGTCCCAGGTACTGCAGAGGTGTTTAAAGGAAGTGAATAGACATGAATCACATCGATTCACAGCACCTCTTCAGTGTCCCCATCAGCCTGTAGCAGAAAAGACAGAACCCCTCTTCCCCATGATGAACTTCTGTACTCTATGCCCTTGACAATACAGAGGTGGATAGAGGGAATCCAACCAAAGCTTCCTAATAAACAAGACATGCCTCTGAATGTCTGAGCCCTGGGAAGAGTGAACCCGCCTCTGCAGCCAAGTGCAGAAGGTGTCAGTACTGAGTCACTTATTTCCTCACAAATTCTGTGCCATGAGGAAGTGAGATGAGGAGGGGTTGCTGCAAAGGATGCGGCAAAAGAGAGTTACTTGCACCTTGCAGGATATCTCCAGAATATTTTCCATTCTCAGCTGCAAGAGTGTGCCTGGAGAGAAGAGATTGTCAGGAACTGGGTGTTTAACTCTGGGAGCCAACAACTTCAATGCTCCTTTTGGAGAAACGAGGTTGCTGAGAGCTGGTGCAGAGGTACCAGGGAAAAGGAGCAGCACACTGCCATTCCAGGAAAGCCTCGTCTTCCCAACAGCATCCAAGGAGCATCATTCAGCCATGTGTACCCAGATCCCAGCAGGGAGTTTTGGAGTCAGTGGGGACTCATGGTGGAATGGTTCAAAGTTTCTCTGCAGCACAGGCAGACCCAGCCCTTCGTCTTCCTTTTTGTTCCTGTCCTTTGAGTGACAGAATAAGTTAATGGGAAAAGGTGTTCAGGGCTACCTGCCCCGCATCCCAGGCAAACAGTCTTCCTGAAATTTTGGAAGTGATTCCACAGCCAGCCCAGAGGAACCCCTTCTCTACCATGGCCTCAGGCACAGGGAGCCTTGATCCCAGCTCTGGACACGTCACCCTGGGCTGAGGGAGGAGAGGACAGGTACACAGAGCAGCTCCAGGCCAAGGAGCGCAGCATAGGCTCTGTGCAGTGTCGCTCAGCCCTGGTAATGAGGACAGCAAATTAGACTTCTTTAAATAACCGGGACCTCTTCAGGAAAGAGAGTAAGATCCTCAGACAGCCTGATCTCTGCTTAATCCCTGCAAACAGACACCTCTGATTAGGAGGATTGGTTTCTTCTGGCAGCGGGGGCAGATTGAGGGCTTTGGCTGGCAGGAGCAAAGAAGTGACATCTGGTGCTGTGTTTCCTAAACCCAGGGAGGCCCTGACTTCTGTCCCCAATTTAATTCTCAGCCTTCTAGCTTTTCCTCCTCATCCCAGCAGCAAACCCCCTTCATTAGCATCTGATCTGGAGCACAAGCATCTGTATCTCACCATCAGTGAGCGCAGCCCTAGCGCACATCATGCTGGGGATCAGAGAGGAGCGCTGAGCCTCTGGAAGGTGCAGGTGAGCTGGGCAGGAGTTGCCCTAGAGGATGTGGCGACAGTTTTGTCTGCAAGGCATGCAGCAGGGCTGCTCCGCACCCCCCTGCACCACTGACACAAATCAGAGGAGCCACATCACTGATGCAGAGGTGTCGGTTAATGAGCAGGGGCACTAATGAATCTGTATGTTATCTCAATGTATCCTCTGCCTCTAGGACAGCCCCAGGGCCCTTCAAGAAAACAAATGAAGGAAACATGTCTATTAGGGCTTGCCATGCACCTGGGCCAGCCCCGCAGCCTGGGAAATGGCTGGATTCAGGGCAACTGTACATTCGCAGGAGCAATCTATACAGGCTCATGACAAATATTTTTTCTGAAGATTTTCTGGAAGGTTTGCCAGGGTTTTTATCAATACCAAAAATTAGATTTCTTTTATTGTTTGGGTTGGTTTTTTTTTTCCAGGATCATTTTCTTAATGAGACTCTGAAATTTCAACCCTCCCCCAAAATACACTGTTTTCTGTGTTGATGAAGATCAATTTTGGCTGAAAATAATTTTGATGGAAAATGTTCAGCTGTCTCTCCAGCAGGGTAAAGCCCTAACGGAGTCCTGTGATGCAAAAGTGCTGGTGTGACTGAATGCTTTTGCTTTAAGAGGCAGCAAAGAGAACAGCCCCTGGCAGAGAGAAGAGCCCTTTCAATCTCAGTTGCATTCTTGGAGCAGCCTCGGAGAGGTAGGACACCCACTGAAGTATCTCAAAACACCAGCCTGTTGTGGTGAGGAACACATTGTTTTCTGGCTGTTTTCTTTCTATCCTAACCCTGTCGGATGGCTCTGACCACACCTTCCAGACTGGGCAGCAGAGGAGAGAAATGCATGGGGCGGGGAAAGGATGCTGATGAGACTCAGGGCTGAGCTGGGTACAGAGATGTTTGGCACCTGCGCAGGCTTGAGTGGACATCTAGGCTCTCAGATGTGCCCAAGAAGAAGGAAGGGGCATCAGGGTCTATATTTTGCTAACCCAAGTCTAGGATGACAGTTTTGTAGTGGTTCAGCCCCAGGAGTTTTCACGGATAGCAGTAGCCCCAAAGTAGGGTACCACCAGGGAATTACACCACTGACAGAGATTGTGAGTGGGATGCTGGACAGATGTGGGATGGGGTCTGCAGAAGAGGTGAGGTGATGTGATGTGTATGCTGGAGCTGCCACAGCTCCCTGCAGGAAAAGACCACCTAAAGGTGCCAGGGAAGTCTCACCACCCTGCACTCTTGTCATCTGGAGGGAACAAAGAGGTGAGAATTATGGCTGCTGGGAGTGTGAGAGCACCATACAGAGCAGCATCAGCAAGGCAGCACACCTACAGGAACCAAAGGTGGAAGAGCAGTGGAGCAAGAACAGGACGGTTTTGTGGAAAACCCTGATCTGAAACAACTGGAGGCATGGGGTGGTATCTGCCAACAGGCAGGACATGACAAATACCAACATCACCTTGGCCTACATCTGAACAGTGAATTAAATAGGTCTGGAAATATGCCCAGGCACTGGGACCAAGATGCATGAGCAGCCCACACTATGACATGAACTTTCCCAGTCCCTGAAGCAGGATGGATGCATCCCAAACAGTCCTAGGAATGCTCCAGCTGCTGACCGTGTCCAGGAATTGCTTTGGAGAGAGCTATCTGGCACTGTCCAAACCCAGGGCCCTTTCTGACAATTTAGCAGTGCAGGCAATTGCATTTCTAACCCTGGCAAGCACTGCCAGTCTCTGTTTAATGTGTCTGCCATGGTCCGCTGCTCTGTAATAGAAGTGAGGACTGAGGGTTTGGTGCCTGGCATTGGCTCATCCCAAAGAGGAAGCAACAACTCATTTTCTGCCATTAGATCCTGTAAGAATACTTCTAAAATGAGAGTTATGGGCTAAAACATCCTTTCTTCATGGAGTGGGTAGACAAATCAATTAATCAACTGATTGCTTAGACACAAAAGCAGACAATGGTCACCCAAGGCTGAGTGGAGATCAGTGGCATGCACTGTTGTAGCAATTTCACATTTGCTGCCATGCCATGGGGCTCTCATTTGCCATTTTTATGATCATTTATGCCACATTTGTCATCAATGGCTTCACATTCAATAGCATTATCAGCTCGTTGAAGTAATTTTGAACACAGTTTCAATAAAAATACATTGTATGTGTCCCAGGGTCACAGACCACCCACAGAAATGCCAGCTCCTGTAGCCCCACACATGGCATTGCTGGATGAGGCTCTTCATGCTTTCCACCAGGGACGGACAGACACAGGGATAGCAAGAGTCCCTGCAACAACAGGTTGGGGACTGCAACACATGGCAGCACCAAGAGGCTGGTGGAGACATCTTCCCTTTGGGTAGTGCCCTTGACCTCTTCCCATGGAGCATGACCCTTGTTGTCACAGAGCATGGAGGTGGATTTGTGCCCTGGGCTGGACACAGCCCTTCTCGTCTCACCATCCTGTTCTCAGGGACACAGGGGTGCAACCACTCCCAGCCCCTCCACTGCCAGTCAATTATCCCAATCAGCCTAGGAAAGGATTTATGGGGCATGGTGCTATTTCAGGGTCTCAGCCACCCAGGAGTCTTTTCCAGGTCAGGGTTCCTAATTAAACCCTTGTTGATTCTAACACCTTTCAAATGGAAAGACACATCTGCTTTGTCCACTCATGTATCCAGCACACCAGATAATAAGGAGGACAGATTTTAGCAATCAATCAGGAATCCCAACATGTGAGTTATTTTATTATGTTTCCCAGAGCTTTTGCTTCAGGACAGATGAACTCAATGGCACATTAGAGAGTATAAAGCAAGTAAGCTGATTCAGTCCAAGCAACTTTTTAAACAAAGGGGTGCAGCGATTTATCTTCTTGCTTAGGCATGCTAAAGAAGATCCCACTGTAAAATTTGCCCACTTGGGCAAATACGGTTTGCCCAAGGCTTAGCATTGATCTGCCCCCAGGGCCATTATCTATTAGTGAGAGGAGAATAGGACAGTATTGTCTAAGTGTGCTGAAACACATGGGTTGTGGGGAAGAAATAAGCAGAGCAGCTCTTGCAATTCCAGCTGCTCCCCAGCGAGGGAAGGGTCCACAGTCCCCATCCAGGCTGGATGGTCCTGTAACCCGGGGTCTGGTTTTGGAGAGGGACC